>NW_022280088.1:2429981-2483396 GCF_004355925.1 Anarrhichthys ocellatus | reverse complement strand
CTGTAAGTGCCCAAGTCTTTAATCACATAAATTAAATTCATGTTCAACTTGTTTTAAGTTTAGGTAATTTGAGTCCCGCCAACTAAAACTGTACATTACTGTATATTGCCAAAAGCCTGTTTTAAAACATTCTAAACATTTCTTTTTTTAAATGTATCATTAATGTCATCAGGTCTTTCTTGGCCAGTACCCAGAGGAGCTTTTTAGTGAGAAGATGCCCTGCAAGCTGATGGAGGATTTTCAAAAAGATCTTCATGAGTTAAGTGAGGCCATCACAGACAGAAACAAGGATATGGACATCCCATACACATACCTGGATCCAAAGGTGGTAGAAAATAGTGTGTCCCTTTGAATATCAGAAGGTGTGACCTCCACAGATGTTGGCCAAATTCAACACTGCATGTTATCGTTGCATGCTGATTGATTTAACTGATCATCTTACATCTTACATTTTAAATTTGCTTTTTCAACACAAGAATGATTTCATCTGTTATTTTTTCTGGGACAACTCTACAGCATATGTGTTGTGTTGTAGCCATTTGTTACAGGACCAAGAATGACACAAAGCTCACTCTAGTGCAACACATTTAATTACCTGTAAATATATGAAAATACTGTACATCAGGTCAGGTCAGAAGCGCTCTCTGTTCTGATTACACTTTGCTCATCATGTACTGACGGCTTTCTTCTGCTCTACTTACATTAGCTACTCTGTAACAAATATAACTCATAGCAAACATTTCACTTTCATTGCCAACTCAGATAAAATGCCATAAACACATTACTTTCCATACCAGTCTAAATTCTCTTTTCACATGATTTCTCACAGAAATGATAATAAAGAAACATCAACAGTGAATACTGACTGAACTCTTATTTTGTAAAAGATATAGCTTAAAACATTCTCATCTGACCCCGTGGCTTTGGAGGGATAGCATGTAGTATTATCCCTCTATGGCACATGTGTCAAACTCAAGGCCCGCCATGTCATTTTATGTGGCCCGCGAATCCGCCAGCAAAAAAAGAAAAAAGAAAAAATGAAAAGTTAGACTTGAAAATAAAAATATCCCCATGGTCGAAATTATGAGATAGAAAGTCATAATTATGAGATGGAAAAAAAAATCGACATGCATCTCGAAATTATGAGATAGAAAGTCATAATTATGACTTTTAATATATTTTTATGAGATAGAAAGTCAAAATTATAAGATACTTAAACACAACAGTCATAGAAGCAGCTCTTCATAGGTTACCCTATGTCAGAAAAATTCACTCGAGGCCGATGTAAAAATCATTTTATTCTTGCAAGAAGGAACAGAGTTGAAACGCATGCAGAGTACACGGATCAATGCTGCTTGGAGGTTTGTCTCCGAGTCTCAGTCATATATACTGCTAAACACAAGCAGTGTGGTGGTACAGGGTAATTCACGATAAGCTTGTCACACATGGATAACATACACACGTATTGCTTTTCACACAGCGCAATCTTCACAAAACCTGGAATAACACTTCAACAGTTTGTTCTAGTACAAAGGTCATTCTGTGAAATCAGGAAGTCTTAGTAGCAAATCAGCTCTGCTCAAGTATTGACGTCTGCTACAGCTTTATTGTCTATTATTTAGGACAAACATCTGCAGGTCCCAAGAGGAAAGATATCTGAGACTCTGGTGTCAGAGGAAGTTTCAGACACCCAGACATATGAGGGCACAGGCCTCGAGAGTTCACATGGATATAAGTCTTTGTAAGTCAATATTACTTCTTTAGTCATTAGATTTTCCCAACACCCTACATTTGACATAGAAATTTATTGTGAGTATAGTGAAGATTACTTTAAACGTGCCTTTACAACAGATGAAATACTTCACGTGGGATTGTACTGAGCAAACGCACCCTTGAAAGGATTTTAAGCAAGAAGCAGCTCTGGTGTAGAAAGAATAAAACCGATGTGGCTGAGGTGGCAACCTTCATTGAACAGCAACTGGAAATATGGTCAGTGTCATGGTTACAGATGGATGCACCAAAAGTGCCATGGGGATATTTTTATTATCAAGTCTAACTTTACATCTTTTTTTGTAATTTTTGTTTGCTGCCGGAAATGGGCTTCCATATAAAAAGGCATATGATTGTCTTAAAATTAAAGTCTATGCTGCTTTACAGTGTATACAGTGACCATAAACTACATCTCCCACAATGCATGTTGATTTTATGCAGAGGGAAGAAAATGTAACAAAAGATGGGAAAAGTGAATACATGTTTGTGCTTCAAGGAGAAAAAACGGTATGTGTTATGAGGCAGTGTCGGTGATGAAGGAATTCAATTTACATCGGCATTTTGACACCAAACACTGAGCAGTATGCTAAATTTAGCCTCCAAGAAAAACATAAAATTGTTCAAGAATAAAAGGCAGAATATATTTACAAAAGTTACAGCCAAAAATTATCCAGCAAAGTGTTTTTCAGAGGGTGCATTGAAGCAGTGTATGCTAAAGGTGTGTGAGCAGGTGTGTGACTTTTAAAAATGTCAGTTTGTGAAGAAACACCATCGCAGACCGAGTTCAGGAACTAGCAGGCAATCTGACAACACAGCCAGCCGAAGAGACGAGCAGTTACTTGTCTTTTTCATTGGCTGTTGATGAAAGCACAGACAACACGGATACATCATACATCATCTATCAATGTTTATAAGAGGCGTGAAGGCAGACTTGACTGCCAAGGAGCTCTTGGATGTAGCTGCCATGCATGGGACGATGATGGGCGGGATGTTAGTGATGCAGAGGTGACAAAAATAGCTTTGAACAAAGTTAATGTAAAAACTTGTTTGATGATTATTCTCTTTCTTGTTTGATCTTTGATAGAGTAATGTGGGTTTCTTAACCCTAAATTAAAAGGATTTAAGTTATATGTCTTCTCAAACACTCAGTGCCACACATTCACTTCTATTTAATTTGCAGTTTGTTCTCTTTGTGAGCCTGTTTGCTGTTTAGCAGTCACAGCGTGTCCTTGCCTGATGAAGTCCACACACATAAACTATAAAGGAACAAATCATGAATTGCTCAGTACGACAGAGACTTAGTGTGACAAGGCTCAGATCAGATAAGAGGAAGGGGCTGAGTAGAAGTGTCAATGGGCATCTGGAAACTGTTGACCAGATATTTAAGTGTGAACTCCTGATTTACACCCTGTGCTGAGGACCCTTTATGTTTATAAGCTATACAGCGGCACCACTCTTGGCTCATCCTCCTGTAGAGTGCACTGCACTCTGTATGACGATGGAGCCTTCTCTGCGCAGAGAATAAATACTCCAAAGACAATAGTATTATAGGACTCACTCTGTACTTTTAAATTGTTTTTTCCCCCACAATATTTGGTTGACACACCTAAAACGTGGTCAAAAGAGGGTGTCATTTCTTTATCTGAAGAGCAGCTTCAAGCCACAGTTGGACACCTCTGACCTTTGACATTTAACCAGGCCACGTAAGCAGGAGTTTACTCACACAGCGTTAAAGCAAGGTTACAGTAGTTCCACATTTTCAACCAGTTCTTATTTTCTCTTTAGTCTAGACATTTAGAATCTGCTTTAGTTTATTTTAGTTCATTTTCAGATTACTAAAAATAATAGTACTGCTTATTTCATTTTTGAAACAAAAACCTTTTTCCTCTTCCCTTCCTTACGTTTTATCCTTCACAATAAAAGCCCCAGACACATACACTGGAATACTGTTTCCTAGAGAGCTCTTAAAGTAACATAATAGCTTAGATACCTCCCCTCCTCAGGACTTTACATTTTCACTGAACTACGAGAGAGCGAGAGAAAGAGAATTAAATAAATAACTGCCTATTTCGGGCACGAGGGCACAATTTTCTTTTAATTTCTTCTTCGTTGCCGTAGCAACAACACACGCAGAGATGAACGTATAGACGCTCATCAATAGGCCGCAGCATTCTTCTTTTGCTGTCTACTGGTTTACTGCTACCAATGGCCTGGACTTCTATAAACGGGCGTCCCCGTGACAAATTTCATTTCACAATGTAAAAGCGAAATTACACTTCTTTTGCAAAACAGGAAGGTGCTTCAAATAGAGAAGTGGTTAGTGCGTTGACAGAGAAGTCACCCCACCCTGGTAGGACAGATGCAGGGTTAAGTACATTACAAAGTTTTACAGTGATCTTTGGCATATCGAGCAAGAATGTGTAATAACGAAGCCATCTAGTGGCTGACAAATGGAATGTTTTCTGTTCGTGGAGAATCAAGGAGACAGCATGAGGTACAAGCAGTGTAACGTGAGCATAACCGACGATACCTCTAGAGGCTAACAAGGCTTTTTCAGCTGCAGCGACAGCACGGACGCATCGCAGAAGGCCTGCTGCAACTGGATCTAATTTAGCTGAGAAATAGGCAAAAAGACGGAGTCGAACACCGTGTTTTTAGAGGAGAACGGACATCATGCAACCGTTGCGCTCGTCAACAGCCTGAGTAAAAGGTCGAGTTGGGTCGGGAAGGCCCAGTGTCGGTGCAGATTGCAGGGCTAGTTTTAAGTCATTGAAAGCTTGTTCAGCTTCTGATGTTCAGGTCTGTTTGTCATGTGAGGAGAGGCCTTTGCCGTGCATTAGAGCTCCGAGGGGAGCTTCCATAGCAGCATAATTGCAAAGGCAAGACCTACAATAGGAGCACATACCTAGAACTGACATAAGGTGCTTTTTAGTCAGAGGCTTAGGTAGGTCAATGATGGCAGAAACACAGTCTCTGGAAAGCGTTTTCCCTTCACCAGAAATGTCTTGTCCCAAAAAGGTAACATGCTCTTTGACATATTACAATTTAGACAGGCTGACTTTGTGGCCTTCAGAGGCCAGGTGTTGGAGCAGGATTTTACATTTTTCACTGGAAAGAGAGAGAGATAGAGAGAGAGAGATAGATATGTCTATATGTCTATTTCGGGCGCAGGGGCACAATTTTCTTTTCATTTCTTCTTCGTTGCCAGGCTGGTCACGGGTGGAAGTGCTAACGGGACAGATAGCTAGTCCAACTGATTATCTCAGAGGTTCTGAGGCGGGCTAAATAGTCTGGAAAATGCAGAACTATTTACCGGTACTCAGAGGCAGGTCGCAACCGGTCGACTGGAACACGCAGAAGCCGTCGCGCGGGCCAAAGGCCTCATTGATGAGCCTATAGACGCTCATCAATAGGCCGCAGCCTTCTTCTTTTGCTGTCTACTGGTTTACTGCTACCAATGACCTGGACTTCTATAAACGGGCTTCCCCGTGACAAATTTCATTTCACAATTTAAAAGCTAGATTACACTTCCTTTGCAAAACAGGAAGGTGCTTCAAATAGAGAAGTAGTGCGTTGACAGAGAGGTCACCCCACGTTACGCTTCTTGGAAACAGCGTAGGCGACAAAAGGGTCTTAACACCAAAACTGTGCAGTATCACAAAAACAATAAGACCTGATTATGAACATTTAATAAGCATAAACATTTAATTAGTATAATGGACATTTTTCCCATTACACTCGACCCTTTTTATCATCTTTTAATAACACAATAATATGAAAAATGTTTGCAATTAAGAATTTACAACGACATCTCTGCTTACATCACGTTAAAAAATTCACAAGGATTCAAGTTGAACACATATAGAACAGTAAACAACACATAGTGCCTCTGAGACCAGATAGTCCTGGCTGTGTAAACGGGTGCCGTGGTTGCACAGTGGTTATTTAGGTCTATACCTAGGTAGCTCTTGGATCGCCTGATTGACAAAATGGGAGCCGTTATCACTTGACAGTTTCGTTGGGATGCCCCAGCAGGGAATCATTTCTTGGAGCAGTGCTTTAACTACTACTGTGGCTGTTTGTTTGGAGGTGGGGAAAACTTCGACCCATTTAGACCACATGTCTACAACAACTAAACAGTATTTCTTACATTCTGATGGTGTTAGCTCAATGAAATCCATCATCATGTGTTCAAATGGCCTTGTAGGAGGTGAATGCGCTGCCTGTTGAGAAACTTGAACTGGTCTGCCTACGTTATGTGTTGCACATATGATGCCGGCTTGACAGTGTTTTTGTGCAGAGGCTGAAAAACCTTTAGTAAACCAATGTGTGGTTACAATATCCACAATCCCCCCTTTTGTCACGTGGTCTCGATCATGTGATAATTTAGCATGAGGATGGAACTGTTTCGGGTAAACCAGTGTAGTACAGGAGGAGAGTGACACAGGGGGAGACGGGCTGCCGCTTTAGCGGCAGCATCCGCCCCGGTCGTTTCCTCTTGACACTGTGTCTGTGGCCCGTGTATGTGCTGCACATTTGCATGTAGCAATGGCAGAGGGGAGCAAAATGGCATCCAAGAGCTGATTAATTGTTTTCATGGTGGGGGATGGGTTTACTGTCTGATTTTAGGAATTTACGATGGCGCCACAGGCACCAAAATCGTGAACAACGGCAAATGCATAACGTGAGTCTGTATAAATGGTGTCGGTTTTACCTACTGCTGCTTTGCATGCTTCTGTTAGAGCAACCAGTTCAGCAGCCTGTGCAGAGTAATGATGAGGAAGAGAACCTGACACGAGGTTGGCGCTGTCTGAAACAACAGCAGAACCAACAAAAGCATTCCCGGAGGCCAGGTCACGTGAGGTGGACCCAACCATATAGAAAATGAGGTCTGGGTTGGTGAGGGGAGTTTCAGAGAGGTCAGGGCGATCCTCTGGTCCTGGTAGGAGAGATGCAGGGTTAAGTACATTACAAAGTTTTACAGTGATCTTCGGCATATCGAAGTGTGATAACGAAGCCATCTAGTGGCTGACAAATGGAAGGTTTTCTGTTTGTGGAGAATCAAGGAGACAGCATGAGGTACAAGCAGTGTAACGTGAGCATAACCGACGATATCTCTAGAGGCTAACAAGGCTTTTTCAGCTGCAGCCACAGCACGGATGCATCGCAGAAGGCCTGCTGCAACTGGATCTAATTTAGCTGAGAAATAGGCAACAAGACGGAGTCAAACACCGTGTTTTTAGAGGAGAACGGATATCATGCAACCGTTGTGCTCGTCAACAGCCTGAGTAAAAGGTCGATTTGGGTCGGGAGAGCCCAGTGTCGGTGCCGATTGCAGGGCTAGTTTTAAGTCATTGAAAGCTTGTTCAGCTTCTGATGTTCAGGTCTGTTTGTCATGTGAGGAGAGGCATTTGCCGTGCATTAGAGCTCCGAGGGGAGCTTCCATAGGAGTATAATTGCAAAGGCAAGACCTGCAATAGGAGCACATACCTAGAAATGACATAAGGTGCTTTTTAGTCAGAGGCTTAGGTAGGTCAATGATGGCAGAAACGCAGTCTCTGGAAAGCGTTTTCCCTTCACCAGAAATGTCATGTCCCAAAAAGGTAACATGCTCTCTATCTAAAAGATAAGACTGTAATAGATTGGTGAGAAAAAACATTTAATGTTAGTTATATCTTTTGGCAATGCCATTTTCATTGTGATTCATGGTTATTTTTCTCTCCCCACCAGGATTCCTCTGCTTGCCAGTATGAAATTGGTGAATTATATAGTGACCGTGGCCACTGGCGATCTCGCCTTTGCCGGCACTTTTCACAATGTCTATATTAAGCTGGTGGGCACAGATGGAGAGAGCGAACGCACCTGGCTCGAGAGCCTCAAAGGGGCTTTATCCTTCATGAGTGGAGCAGTAAGTCTGAAATATCTTTCTCTAAATGTAGAACACTCTTCTTCAACTTCAGATTATTGAATTGAATATCAATTTAGAGAAGCTGATGTAAACCCTCGTCAACTCAGACTGTGCAGCAACAGGATATGTGCTGCTCTGTAACTCTTTAACTTACGGCCTCAAAGGTGACTAAAGCAACAAAAAAAGTAGTCCACATAATAAGCTTCAAATAATTATTATATTTTTGCATAAATGTTATATTCTCCATCCTTCTACATTCAGTATTGCATGCTAACTATCGGAATGTTACAGTTCACTTCTTGGTTATCAAATATGCAACCCATTTCTGTCATTACTCCAGGTGTCAAGTTTTACCGTGTCCTGCTCCGTCTCCATTGGAAAGCTGGTCCTGATTGAGATAGATAAACAGCCTCTCCCACTCTTCCATGAAGACACTTGGTTCCCTGCCAAGGTGGAAGTGAGATCCCCTGAGGGTGACACCTACAACTTTCCCATCTACCGCTGGATCACTGACGGTGAGGTGCACCGCTTCAGAGAGGGAACAGGTTTGTGTGAATTAGACTTGTCAGACATCATGTACCCTGTTCACTGACCACAGAAGACATAAAAGAAGGAAATGCTGGTCTATAAGGAGGCTGGAGTAACCAACTCGCTGTATTTATCAACAATTTAAAACCGTGTTGTTATTTCTTTCTTCAAGCTCTGAGAGTCTTTGAAGACGACCATGATCTTGGCAAGTACAGTCGGGATCAGGAGCTGAAGCAGCGAGAGGAAGTCTATCGGTGAGCAATCAGAGCTTTTACACTTTTTAACTTTAAACACCCCAAAACTAACATTCATCTACGCCCTTTTGGGAGAAAATTAACCACCATATGACATTGTTACACCTGCCAGGGTTTATTGAAATGATTTTGCAAAATTGAAGTCGAGTATATTATGCTTACATATTAAATTATTAAAACTGCTTATACACTGGTACCTTTGCAAAGTTCTCCAATACTCAGCTCTTCTCTATTTACCAGTTGGGATGTGTATGTAGAGGGAATACCCCACTGCATAGAGTCAGAGGACCCTCTTGATCTGCCTGATGAGGTCCAGTTCTCCTACATCAAGTCAAGAGAGTTTTGCTTCACTGCAGTCACTGGGTGAGGTCTTCAATCCTGTCACATATCTATCTATGTAACTGTACCTGCCTATGAACATGATGTAAGGCATAATAATAAAGCCAATTTATGCTTTTATTTTTTAGTCTGGCTGAGCTGCAACTGAAGGGACTTTCTGACTGCACGAAGAACTGGCCTAATATTGATGCTATCCATCGGGTGTTCTGCTGCAAACGGACTGACATATCAGGTACTATCATGTTAGTTATTACTTGGCTTAAAAATCCTTAGATGCACGAGTGACTGGACCCTACACTCTTCCATAAGTGGGTCAAAAATGACTATTAGAATCAATGTGTTTTTATGCCATTTTTGTCATTTTGGTTAAGAATAATCACTTGTATAATATTTAGTATTATATTTAGGACCACACAAGAATGATTTCATGTTTGAAATATCTTTATTTTTCACTTTTTAACATTTTTGAAAAAGAAAATTACCCAGAACAGCAATAGAAAAATGTGAACATCCATTGTGTCTGTGTGTGTGTGTGTGTGTGTGTGTGTGTCTGTGTGTCTGTTTGTGTGTATGTATGTGTGTAACTGTCCAGTCATCGACAGTTCCTCTCTCTTTTCCCTGTTTTGCCTTCTTGTCTCATCACTGTATGCAGTTCAGACAAACTACCTGTTTCTGGCTGTGATCATTGCACACAGATACATTGCATTTCCCACACCTATTGTTGACTTTGCGATCTTTGTTACTTGGGCAGATCTGACACCTCTTTCTCTTTGGTTGGCCCTGTCTGCTTCTTTCCTGTGGCTGGGTTGTGGCTTTTGTCACCCCACACCTTTCCATTGCTTCAATAATCGGGGTTTGCAGTTGGGGGCAGCCTTCCAGTCGACTCCTCATGTGTGGTGTGACAAGCTCCTTTGACAGCTCTTTGAGGAAGAGCCGTCGTGCATTGGTGATGCCGCTCTTAAATTCTGGGTGCTGAGCTGTGAAAAAGGTGTAGGCATTCAGGGTGGCGATGTCAATTATGTTGTACCACAGCACCATGGGCCACCTCTGTGTTTGGTGCTTGCAGGTGTAGGTGCCAACCATCTGGTCAGTGGTGTCTACACCTCCTTTCGTCTTGTTGTAAAATGTGATCACTTCTGTTTTTTTCATTCTGCTATTTACATCCACTACTTTGTCGTGGTGCATCGTGCATTCTGATATAGTCTGTGTGGTCCACAGTTAATTTATTCCTGACAGCCACAGTTGATAAGAATCAAAGGTTCCCATTGGATTCCATAGAAAATGCATGCGTCCATAAAATGTATAAAAGGTAAGTTAAAAATGTAAATGGCATTATATCAAAAACATGTTTTTTGAGGAATACCTGGAATATGAAATGATAACAATTTTTCATTACGAAGATATTTCAAGAAAACAACCTCACCGGGTCATTTTTGACCCACTTATGCATCTAAGGTAAACAGGGAAAAAATGTCACAGAAGGAATCTTTTAACAGTATTTAATTGCATACAATCAAGACTTTGAAGCAACTATAAACAGTGTCCAACCATGTCTGTGTAACACATAAGCTGATAACTGTGATATAGGAAGCTTTTCTAGTACAAAGTTTAAAACTCAACTCTGCTTTTTCTTTCAGAATATGTCCAGAAACATTGGAAGGACGACACTTTCTTTGGCTACCAGTTTCTAAATGGTGTCAACCCCATGTTGATCCAACGTTGTTCAGTCCTGCCCAACAACTTTCCTGTCAGTGATGACATGGTCTCCTTCGGTGGTCAGTGTAGCTTGGCAGGTGAAATGGAGGTGAATGTCTTGACTTTGATTGATCTTAGAGTCATATTTTGTTCCATGACATGTTCAATTTGAAAATGCATGTTGCACTAACATTCACTTAGTATAATTGTTGGAATGCTGATTCAGCATTCCAACTACTGTTCTTTGAATCTTTAAACAACTTATTATATTTCTTCCGTACTTTTTTCGGCATCCATCTACTTCTGCATACTTTCAGCTACAGAAACCGTTCAGGTATCAAAATATTTAGCTCTTTCAGGACATTTTTGCTATGACTGTTCTTGTTTCTATCTCTTATGCTTTTTGAAATATTAAGCAATATTCATATTTCTTTTACAATAATTCTCTATGAAACAAATCCCCTAATCTACTGAAACTTCTTCAAATTCGAAAGCCTAAAAGTTCCGCATACTGTAATGTCATGAGAGATCACTAGGGCTGGCTAGGGTGGGGTGGTGCAAGGGAACTAACAAAAACAGACAAAAATCAAAGGTTCTCAGAATAAGGTCACGTTTTATTCTTATTCTGCTCGGCAACTCAGGGAAGGCTCTTTATCAAAAAATCCAAAACAAAGCGTCCAAGCGGAGGTAATGATTCGTTAAGCAGAACAGTATTAGACAAAAAACTAAACTTAGAGTGTCCTCGGCTTTTTACCAACAACCGGGTCTTCTTCCTTTCAGATCCTCTTCACTCTGGTTCGGAAGTTTACTTTGTGTTGTTCTCGGTGCTCCTTCACGCCGTGTGCTCTCTTCTCTCCCCTCCTCCTCCTCCTCTCCTCCTGCAGCCCTTAAGTCCAGCCTCAATCAGGTGGCTTAAACACCTACACCTGGGTTAGTGGTGAGACCTTCTGGGAGCTGTAGTTGTTGCCTCAGCGGCCATCTTGTGGTGTGGCTGCTGATCCATCTACCACCTGGCCCCGGGTGATGCCACAATAATTTCAGCTATGGACACCAAACTATGAGTGTATGATTCAGCTTTTTGATATCTTTTTTTAAAACTATCACAGCTTATGTTTAATGCATTTTTTCAGACCTTTTCTGACTTTATAATGGGTGTGTATTGCGCAGCTCAGAGCGTGTGATGTCATCGCCCAGAGTGGAGAGGAGCTTCAGAAGCTTGTGAATTTTTATTTTTTATTTTGCCAGAATTTTTACTCTTCTTGCATCATGTTTTGGTCAAAATGTAGCTAATCTTGTCCTGGTCGTAGACATATTACTATGGAATCTAATAGATTTACACATTTTGCCACAGCAGCCTAATAGTGAGAGGAATTTCAACTATCTGCTTGATAGAGACCCATGTTAATTCTGACTCCAAAAAGATCTTGCACAGAAAACCATACCCCATCTCTAGATCGACACGAAAGCCTTTTTTTTGCATAATTGTCACATTATCTGTTCATCAAGTGGTCCTTACTCTCACGGTCTGAAATTGAGGCAATAGGAGCTACGGTTTCTTTAATTTTGAAGTATAGTTGGACAGGTGAGCCTCAGCTTCAACTCCATGTTGTTTCCAAAATAACAGTAGTTATTGTAACTAATACTACTGTTATTTTATGTCATTCTGTTATGAATTACAAAACCATTGTAGTTCAATGCTTTTGGGCTTTAACATTTTTCAGGCAGTTTCACATTTTTGTATTTTCAACAAGGCTTTGCGATTCATTTTAGCTTTCAGTTTTCTAACGCATTTTCTGCAGGAAATGTGTCTTCCAGTTAATATTCACACTGTATGCATATGAGTCAAATTATTTCTCATCCTCACTAAAATTAAATACAGAAAGGAAACATATTCCTGTGTGACTACAAGCGTTTGGATGGGCTGAAAACAAGTATCATCAACGGGAAGAAGCAGTACTTGATGGCTCCCCTCGTCCTGCTTCACAAAACACCTGATGATGACCTGGTGCCAATTGCTATTCAGGTGAGATTAACACTCAAATATCTTATTGTAGTGATGACTCTTCCAGGACGGACAGACATGCAACGCTATAGATGTCATATGTACAGAGAACACAGAAATACCTTTAGTTAAATTACACAAATATAATGCAAACATACAGTATATGAATAATGTGGATCAGAGAAAAAACATTATGTAAAGTATTTTCATTGCGATTGCCAGATTGCCTCCCTTTTCCTTGGCCAAAAACATGAGAATTTAGGCATTAGATCATTGAAGTGGGGTTTCTGTTCTCAAGTTGACCCTGTGCTCTGACATGGGAGTCAAAGAAATTATGAATTTGCTCTTAGAGATCAACAGAGTATCTAACTGAAAAGCAGATGGAACCTATAGTAAACATACAACAATTTCAGAACATACTTTGCTGTTATTAACCACTACTGGCAATATATTGAATGGATAGAATTAACCACACCTCCCTTCCTTCTCCTGCAGCTGAAGCAGACTCCAGCAGATGATAATCCCATCTTCTTTCCTACTGACTCTGAGTACGACTGGTTGACGGCCAAGATTTTTGTGAAAAGTGCAGATTTCAATGAGTATGAACTCAACGTTCACCTGCTGCGCACTCATTTGCTGGCTGAAGTTTTTGCAGTGTCACTGCTGCGCAACGTGCCCATGGTGCATCCGCTGTACAAGGTAACTGAAAGGGAGAATACAGAACTTTTACTAGAGTTGTCATTTATTCAAGTTGCTGATTTTTGTGTCTTTCAAAGATGATGAATCATAATGTTAGTGTGTATATATTTTCAAAAATGTGACACGGCTGAATGGTATAGAAGCATCAAGATGTGTGCTTTGAAGTTAACAGAGTTTTCCTCTTTCCCTCAGCTCCTTGTACCTCACACTCGCTACACTCTACAGATCAACAACTTAGCTCGAGGTCTACTAATATCTGGGACTGGAATTTTCACTCAGGTACGAAAAGACAAACACCTGAATACCTAAACATTTTTTTAAAATCTTCAGTGTCATGTACATTATTTATCTCTAACTATAAACCTTACATATTTAAATTTCTCCTAGTTTGCAGCTTCTGGTGGAGAGGGTGTGAACACACTCCTGAAGAGATCACTGTCCTCAGTGACTTACCGCTCCCTCTGCATACCAGACGACATTGTTGAGCGTGGGCTGGAGGATGTACCGAACTTCTACTACAGGGATGATGGACTCAAGCTTTGGGATATCATCCACAGGTAGTACAGGTGTCCTGGTATTGGAAAACAAGAGCTTTAAATCCTGCCTTCCCTACTAGCCAGCTTTTATTATCTTATGTAACTCAGTTGGTTTCTCATAAAGGATCAGTTAAGCTGCAACATGTGTAAGGTTTTTCCCTTCTTTTGCCCTTTACAAACAGTTTCTTTGCATAATTTCTTTCATGTTAATGCAATTTGATGATATCGATATTCTCATTCTCAACAAGAGACAATGGGCAAGTTTCAGAAAATGTCACATTATTTCTTTAAAGTTGTTTGATCTACTGAGTTGAATAAGCTATTGCACCAAATTCTTAAAAAGAGCAGAACTGATCATTCCGATGGCCTTAAATTGTCTTAAAAAATAATGTCTTACTACTGCAGTGTGTATTTAAAAAAGCATAATTCAACTCGGAATGTGTTTAACAGAACTTATCCACATTTGTCAAAGGTATGTGAATGGAGTGCTGAGCTTCTACTACAAGAATGACACTGAGGTCCAGAAAGACTCTGAACTGCAAAAGTGGATTTCGGACATTTTTGAACATGGATTCCTTTCTCAAGCTGGCACAGGTGGGCTTAAAGACAAGCTCAGTCTTAATGATGATGAATGTGCACATTTATGAACCATTATATGATCTTAATGCAAACAGAAGTCAAACTTAAATGTTGTCTTCCAGACAATGAATGCAGTTTATTCCCTCTAATTGTCAGGAATTCCAGAGATCTTCACCACCGTGGCTGAGTTGGTCAAGTTTGTCACCATGGTGATCTTCACCTGCTCAGGACAGCACTCGGCTGTGAATGCTGGACAGGTACGGTTTTTCAATTCAGTTATAATTATGCTATATTTGTGGAATGGGTTCATGAGGTTTTTACTGTTAGCAAGTCTAACATAAACAAGAGTCTACAGCCATGCTAGCAGGACTGTGAGGCTGCACTTTGGCACGGTGATGCTTTGAGCTGTAAACAATCCATGCTAACATACTAGCAATGGCAACGCTAACATGCTAACTTTTAGCAGATATAATGTTCATGAAATAACAATATTCGTTTCCCATGTTAACAATGCGAGCATCAGCAAGCTTTTTCTAATCAGCAGAAAACACAAAGTACAGCTGAGGCTGGTAGGAATGCCATTCGTTTTGAAGGTATTTGGTCATAAGACACAGTATTGGACAAATAAAAACTTTGATCTGATAGATGAAAAGTCATAGGATCACCAACGTTATTACAGTTCGTCCTGAGGTAAACATAAATGTCTGAACCAAATTTAATAATGATCCAGCTAAAAGTTCTCGAGACATTCCTCTGAAAACCAAGAATGTTCTCCTCATGTCGGCACGAGAGGAAAAATCAGTGGATCACCAAAGTCATTAGGATTCATCCTCTGGGGACCATGAATGTCTTTGTTCCAATCCAATATTTCAGTGTGGACCAAAGTAGTAGACAGACTGATACATGGCGTAGCTTCAAACCGTATTAATCAATAATCTGTCAACCATTCATTCTTCACAGTATGACTACGCTGGCTGGATGCCCAACACTCCCCTCACCCTACAACGTCCTCCACCAACCACAAAGGGGACAACAAGTGAGGCCACAATTCTGCAGACATTCCCTGCTGTCAACGCAACGGTTCAGATAGCGGCCACCGTGTGGCTACTCAGCAGGCAGTCCACTGACTCTGTAAGTGCCCAAGTCTTTAATCACATAAATTAAATTCATGTTCAAGTTGTTTTAAGTTTAGGTCATTCAAGTCCCGCCAACTAAAACTGTACATTACTGTATATTGCCAAAAGTCTGTTTTTAAACATTCTAAACATTTCTTTTTTTTAAATGTATCATTTCAGGTCCCTCTTGGCCAGTACCCAGAGGAGCATTTTAGTGAGAAGATTCCCTGCAAGTTGATAAAGCATTTTCAAGGAGAGCTTCAAGTGTTAAGTGCAATCATCAACACCAGAAACAATATTCTGGAGGTCCCATACACATACCTGGATCCAAAGGTGGTAGAAAATAGTGTGTCCATTTAAATATCTGAAGGTGTGACCTCCACAGATGTTGGCCAAATTCAGCTTGCTATTAACAAAAGTGAGAAAGGGAAGAACTGCCTGTTCTGTTTTTTTAGTGGAAAGAAACACTGCATGTGATCGTTGTGGGATTGATTTAACTGAAGTAAAAATGTACCATTTTAAATCATAAGCCACACCTTACATTTTCTTAGTTCGTCAATAAATATACAGTAGAGATAATCAAAATACAGTTGCAAAGGTGTCAATTTGCTTTACTTTTGCTTTCTAAACACAAGAATGATTTTATCTGTTATTTGTTCTGGGAGAACTCTACAGCATATGTGCTGTGTTACAGCCATTCACTGCTAATTCATCTACAGTCTGTTGTCTTTGTTAGCTTATTTGTTCTGTTCCAATTGATACAGAGCAATAAATATATAGTTTTTGTGAGAAATAACTATAGCTCTGTGTCATCAACAGACACAACTTTTAATCAAGCTTCTTTCAGTGAACTTCATGTGCTAAAGAAATACAATTAAACATGGTGCATATAAACATATGCTTGAGTCAACATTTTTTGTGTCCTGTCCCACCTCTCTTTGAAAGCTGGTGCAGATTGAGATGACAAAAAAGTCTCTCGCTCTGCTCCCAGAAGACACCTGGTTTCCCTGCAATGTAAAAGTACAGTCCCCGGAGGGAGTCATCTACAACTTTTCTATCTACCACTGAGTCGCTGACAGCGAGGTACAACTGTTCAGATATGCAACAGGTTTTGTGGAACTGTACTTGCCTATTACATTATATCGTGCTGTTTACACTTTTACTGTCCCCCAAACATACAAGAGAAGAAATGGCCCATTTTTAATCCTATCTTTTCCTTAGCTCGAAGAATCTTTGATGATAATCATCATGTAGGCAAGTACAGTAGAGTGAAGGAGATGAAGCTAAGAATCCCAACCCAATATGTAAATATTGGCAGAACCAGCCCAAATACATGTCCCCAACTGTCCCCAAAATGTAAGGTTGTCTAAAAAAAGAATCTCTGTCCAACATTTCTACAAGGTTCTCTGTCAAATAAAGGCAACAGTCTGTTATATTGCAAAGAGTTATTGTAACAGT
The DNA here is from genome assembly GCF_004355925.1 of Anarrhichthys ocellatus. Classification (NCBI taxonomy): domain Eukaryota; kingdom Metazoa; phylum Chordata; class Actinopteri; order Perciformes; family Anarhichadidae; genus Anarrhichthys; species Anarrhichthys ocellatus. Next base: position 2,466,513 of record NW_022280088.1, on the reverse strand, counting down.
TAAAGGTCAAACCCTGACAATAGTTTCTTCCAAAATCCACATCAGTACTGTACAATATTTAATTTGTGACTGGCCTGTTACACTTCATTTTTCATCTAGCCAAAATGTGAAAACTCTATTTTATCTAAAATTTCAGACAGACAGACTACACTGTGACAAAAAACATTTAGATGGAGTAAAAACAAATGTCATCAATGGGAAGAAGCAGTACTGGATGTCTCCCCTTGTCTTGCTCCATAATACCCCTGATGATAAGCTGGTGCTGATTGCTATTCAGGGGAGACTGACCTACAAATATACACAATATTAGAGTTAAACATGTGATGGGACAGAGTTTGTTTATAGAAAGATAGATAGATAGATAGATAGATAGATAGATAGTTACTTTATTAATCCCGCAAGGGGACATTTTTTCGCTACAGCAGCATTTGTGGTACAGGTAAGCAATAAAAATAACAGATAGAAATGCACAATATATACAATGAAATAGGATAAAATTCATATTAACTAACTAAACAATAGTGCAACGATTTAACCAAACAAACAACAGTGTAACGGTGTTATAGTTGTGTGATTGATTTGGCCAGAGGTTGTTGAACAAGGTTATTGGATTTATGGCCTTATTTTAAATATTTTAACTTGAAACTTTTCTCTATAGCACCATCATGTGAACTCCTTCCTTAAATTTTAGTGTGGGCCTACCAACCATGTTTTGCTTTATACACTTGAAACTACTGGATATTCCTAAATATAGCTTTGGTTATGTTATGCATGGATATCTATTTTACAACATATTATTTAGTTTTTGGTGAGCAAGAGCACACAAGAGAGAAAAACAAAAAATAAATCTACACCTAATAATAATGCTACTGGTCCTGAGTCGGTTCATTTCTGTCCCTTGTGTCAGACACAACTAGTGTATGAAAGTCTTTTTAGTTCCCAGGTGCCCAAGAAGTTATGTGTTTTACATATTAAGGAGACACAAGTTACTGAGCCAAGTTCTGTGGGCTGTTTTGAAATGTAGGCATCTCTGCTGGGACTGGCTTCTACCGTCACCAAATAATGTTTATGTGGTAGTGGGCGTGGTCTGTGCTCAGCTGCAGGGGAGAGATCTGTGGGAGTGGTTCAGGGGAACAGTGCCAGGGTTAATTGGCACAGCTGTAACCTGTTGCTAATTATCCCTCATTCACATACACTAACCCTGGCACTGTTCCACTGAACCACTCCCACAAATCTCTCCGCTGCAGCTGAGCACAGACCACGCCCACTACCACAGTTTGGAAAGTCTAAGTGATAAGCAGCACAATAAACAAGCTTCCTTCACAATTTGAAAGAACTCAAAGACACAGCAGAAACAGTGGTTTACATTTTAATAAGCAGAATAATAATCTAAACCAACCCCAAGCAAAGAGTAGAACAACTCTATATTGGGGGTTGTTAACAAGGCTTCTTGCATGTTGTCCCTCATGTTTTAATGTATTTCATGCTGATATGCTGTGTTGCTGCAGGAGGCATTTCCAGGAAGGGGAGGTCAAACTGTATTGCCATTTTTATTTGCCATGTGACATGAGTGTTCCTGAAGAATGTCAAAGTAATGATACAAAATTGTAGAAAGAGCAACAATATGTCAGATAGTGGTCTGAAACTTGATTAGAATTTGTCACAATGCTTTAGTTTAAAATATTTAATTCAAGCAGAGTTCTACTTTTCTTAAAGGTTTGTGAAGGGAGTGCATGGCCACTACTACGAGGCAGGCATTTTATAATTTATCTGCATAATACAGTACATTCTTTAGAAAAGAAGGTTTCTTCTTGATTAATCTAAATATATAAATGATTGCTGTTTTGATAAAGACTCGTGACTGAGTTGGTCAAGTTTGTAACAATGGTGAGGTTGACTTGATCAGGCCAGCACAGGACAGGTGCATCATTGCAATCTATCACTTCTGTAGGTAAAAACAAAACAAAAAATGAATTGTTTCAATTTGTTTATCTCTTTGTTTGGAATTATTTTTAATGCAAACGAATGAGTTATATCATAGAGCACTCACAAAAATCATGAATGCTATTGATATAATATTGATATTTGATATGGTTTATGCATAATTCTTTTTCATATTTTTGATCTGGTGTGTTCATTCATCACAGTATGACTATGGTGGCTGCTCAACACAGTAACACAACACTGTAAACAGATTTAACAATCCAAGCATTTTAGCAACAGTTACGTTAGCTCAGTCTAGTTATTAGTGGGCTTTATATTTTCAGAAACAATATATAACTTCATCAGCTACCAAAGATACAAATCTTAAACTAGCCTGCACTGGTTGACTCATCACCAGTGTCTCTAGACCATATTTCACTGGGATTTGAAATGTTGACTTTCAACTGAGAAATGTTGATGTGGTTTCTTTGTAAACATCTAAAATAAAGATATAATATTATTAGCACAATGTAGAGGAAGAAACATTTTTGTATTGCAAATCCCGTTAAAATCTGGTCTTAACGTGAAGGTTCAATCAACGTCTTCAAATAGTTGGTGAAAAAATGTAACGTTTGAACTAATTTTAAACATCTTTTCAACAGGGGCCATAGTCGTCTTTTTTTTTTAACAAATGTTTTTTATTGTCTTTTCCACAATACACAAACACAAGACAGAACAAGGCACATCAAAAGGTACACATAGGCACTTGGAGATATTTCAAATAAAGTTATCAATGGCATGTTTTGTTGTTGGGCGTTACTGACTGTTTCTCAGCAGAAACAAAAAATAAAAATAACAGTAGAGGGTGACAGATATGTACATGCACAGATAGATACATATTATACCCAACAAATAGAATGCTCCCACATTCCCTGATGTGACCAGTGAGACATAGTCGTCTTTTAAACGTCTTTTAAACGGAAAAAAACTTGCTGGGGAGTGTCAACTTCTCTAGAATCGTATCTGCCCCAGACATATGATTAGAGTCATAGATATTTCAGCTTTATAAACTCTCGGTGGACGTCCACTACAACTTACATTAAGACAGTAGTTCATCACAGGAGCATCTTGGTTAGGTAAGAGAGATGCTTCAAGAAATTATTTTTAAAAGATTAGACTGTAATAGATTGGTGAGAAAAAACATTTAATGTTAGTTCTTATATCTTTTGCCAATGTCATTTTCATAGTTATTATTTTTCTCTCCCCACCAGGATTCCTCTGCTTGCCAGTGTGAAAATGGTGAATTATATAGTGACCGTGGCCACTGGCGATCTCTCCACTGCGAGCACTTTTAACAATGTCCATATTAAGCTGGTGGGCACAGATGGCAAGAGCCAACGCACCTGGCTCAAAAGCCTCAAAGGGGCTATAAACTTCATCAGAGGAGCAGTAAGTCTGAAATATCCTTCTCTAAATGTATATCACTCTTCTTCAACTTCAGATTATTGAATTGAATATCAATTTAGAGAAGCTGATGTAAACCCTGTGCAGCAACAGGATATGTGCTCTTTAACCTGCAGACTCAAGGGTGACTAAAGCAACAAAAAAAGTCCACATATTGAGCTCCAAATAAATATTATTATATTATATTCATGCATTGAATAAATGTTATATTGTCCATCCTTCTACATTCAGTATTGTATGCCAACCATTGGAATGTTACAGTTCACTTCTTGGTTCTCAAATATGCAACCCATTTCTGTCATAACTCCAGGTGGCCCCTTTTTTTGTGTCCTGCCCCGTCTCCATTGGAAAGCTGGTCCTGATTGAGATAGATAAACAGCCTCTCCCACTCTTCCGTGAAGACACTTGGTTCCCTGCCAAGGTGGAAGTGAGATCCCTACAACTTTCCCATCTACCGCTGGATCACTGACAATGAGGTGCACCGCTTCAGAGAGGGAACAGGTTTGTGTGAATTAGACTTGTCATCCTGTATGCTGTTCACTGACCACAGAAGACATAAAAGAAGGAAATGCTGGTCTATAAGGAGGCTGGAGTAACCAACTCGCTGTATTTATCAACAATTTAAAACCGTGTTGTTATTTCTTTCTTCAAGCTCTGAGAGTCTTTCAAGACGACCATGATCTTGGCAAGTACAGTCGGGATCAGGAGCTGAAGCAGCGAGGGGAAGACTATCGGTGAGCAATCAGAGCTTTTACACTTTTTAACTTTAAACACCCCAAAACTAACGTTTATCTACGCCCTTTTGGGAGAAAATTAACCACCATATGACATTGTTACACCTGCCAGGGTTTATTGAAATGTATTTTGCAATATTGAAGTCAAGTTGAGTATATTATGCTTACATATTAAATTAAAACTGCTTATTCACTGGTATCTCATGTGCAAAGTTCCTCATTACTCAGCTCTTGTCTATTTACCAGTTGGGATGTGTATGTAGAGGGAATACCCCACTGCATAAAGGCAGCACACCCTCTTGATCTGCCTTTAGAGGTCCAGTTCTCCTTCACCAAGGCAACAGAGTTTCGCTTCACAGCAAACAATAGGTGAGGTCTTCAATTCTGTCAGATATCAGTAACTGTACCAGCCTATGAAAATGATTCAAGGCATAACAATAAAGTTAATTTATGCTTTTATTTTCTAGCCTGGAAATGCTGGAACTGAAGGGACTTTCTGACTCTACGGAGAACTGGCCTAATATGGATGCTATCGATCGGGTGTTCTGCTGCCAACAGACTGACATATCAGGTACTATCATGGTAGTTTTATGAAGTACTTGGGTAACACTTTATAATAACTACACACCATGAAGCATTAGTTAAGTATGAATAAATACTTAATCTATCATTTATAAAGCATTGTTCCTACATTAACACTAATTAGTATGCAATTTAGAACAGTTATAAATGTTTTATTCTTGATTAATAAGCTTGTCTATTATGTGTTTCATTATTGTGTTTTCATACTTTATAAATGATGGATTCCCCATTTGTAAATGAAGTATTATATATATTACAAACCAATTATTAAGGAGTTGATGATTAATACGATCATTTATAAAGTGTAAGTAAATGATTAAGAACGTATTTAGATGTACATTATTCATCCATTTATATATATATAATGATTTATGGTTAGGGACTATGTTAATATATGCTTTATAAATGCGTATTAATACTGCAATTCATGGTTAATTCATGATTGATTAAGGTAGTTACCTGTTTTGCATGACCTCATCTAAAGTGGGGACTATATGCCTTACAAAGCATTTATAAATGACTTTGAAAGGCCAGTAGTGCCTCAAAACCCATAATTTTTCAGCAGAAAAGGAAAATAGACACAACAAAAATTGATCAAGAACATATCAATATTTATTGCAAGATGCAAACGATATACAAACCTCTCAGCCATTCATTCATGTAAGAAACAAACAAACAAAGATATTCTCCTTCATGAGAACATGGCTGGATATAAAACATTTGTAAATATACAACTGGAGCTAACCAGGAGCTTTGCACATTAGTTTACATTTACTTATTTAATTATTCATTTTAACCAAGCATATCGATCTCCACTGTTCGCACTTTTCTTCAGTTGCATAACCCGATGGCAGCCGGCCGAATCTGCTCATTTTTTGCAATAACCGAAATAAGTGAAATCGAGCGAAATCCCGCTTCATACGTCATCAATGTAGGACAAACCTGGGCCTCCAATGCCCGTCAGTGTGATTCTTAGTTTGCTGGCACGTCCACATTATGTACGATGAGTATCTAGCTAGCCTTCCAGCTAGCACTAGAGGTCCTGAGACAGGCACACGCTAACGCGTCAACTCCGTTGTAAATAGAGCAATCCAGGTGACAGATGGCTAACTGTACGATAACGACAATGTTAGATGATCATTTATCTGTTCATATGAGTGGAGTGAATGAGATCGATATGCTTGGTATGAAATGAATAATTAAATAAGTAAATGTAAACTAATATGCAAAGCTCCTGGTTAGCTCCAGTCGTATATTTACAAATGTTTTATATCCAGCCATGTTCTCCTGAAGGAGAATGTCTTTGTTTGTTTGTTTCTTACATGATTGAATGTCTGAGAGGTTTGTATTTAAGAGTATATTGTTTGCATCTTGCATTAAATATTGATATGTTATTTATCACTTTTTGTTGTCTATTTGCCTTTTCTGTTGAAAAACTATGGGTTTTGAGGCAGTGATGACCTTTCAATGTAATTTATAAATGCTTTGTAAGGCATAAATAGTCCTCACTTTAGATGAGGTCACGCAAAACACTTTACTAACGAGTAGTAACTACCTTAACTAATCATGACTTAATCATTAATACGCCTTTATAAAGCATATATTAACATAGTCCCTAACCATTAGTGCATATCTAAATCATTATATATATATAAATGGATGAATAATGTACATCTCAATGATCTTATTAATCATCTCCTTAATAATTGGTTTGTAAAATATATAATACTTCATTTACAAATGGGGAATCCATAATTTATAAAGTATGAAAACGCAATCATGAAACACATAATAGACGGGTTTATTAATCAAGAATAAAACATTTATAACTGTTGTTATGAATTGCATACTAATGAGTGTTAATGTAGGAACAATGCTTTATAAATGATGAATTAAGTGTTTACTCACACTTAACTAATGCTTCACAGTGTGTAGTTATTATAAAGTGTTACCAGTACGGGTAACTGTATGCATGATTCAACTATGTTCATTCGGATATACATGATGCTACCTAAAACATGTTATTTAATTGCATACAATTAAGACTTTGACGCAACTATAGACAGTGTCCAGCCATGTCTGTGACTGCAGTCTGTGCAACACATAGAGTGAAGCTGATAACTGTGATAGAGGAAGTTTTTCTAGTACAAAGTTTATAACTCAATGAAGTTTAACTTTTTTTTCTAGCATATGTTCAGGATCATTGGAAGGAGGACGCTTTCTTTGGCTACCAGTTTCTAAACGGTCTGAACCCCATGTTGATCCGACGTTGTTCAGTCCTGCCCAACAACTTTCCTGTCAGTGATGACATGGTCTCCCTCGGTGGTCAGCGTAGCTTGGAAGATGAAATGAAGGTGAATGTCTTGACTTTGATTGATCTTTGAGTCATATTTAGCTTCATGACATGTTCAATTTGAAAAAGCATGTTGCACTAACATTCACTTACGTTTACTTTGTATGATTACTCTTCACACTGTATGCATCTGAATACAATTTTAAACTGAAAAAAAATGTTTTAAACAGGAAGGCAACATATTCCTGTGTGACTACAAGCGTTTGGATGGGCTGAAAACAAGTATCATCAACGGGAAGAAGCAGTACTTGATGGCTCCCCTCGTCCTGCTTCACAAAACACCTGATGATCAGCTGGTGCCAATTGCTATTCAGGTGAGATTAACACTCAAATATTTTATTGTAGTGATGACTCTACCAGGACGGACAGACATGCAATACTATAGATGTCATATGTACAGAGAAGACAGAAATACCTTTAGTTAAATTACACAAATAGAGTGAAAACATATATGAATAATGTGGATCAGAGAAAAAGCATTATATAAAGTCTTTTCATTGCAATTGCCAGATTGGCTCCCTTTTCCTTGGCCAAAAACATGAGAATTTAGGCATTAGATCGGGTAGTTTTCATACTACAACCAGTAGTTATAAGATGTTAATATGGATCTTCTGAACTCGGGTTTCTCTTCTCAAGTTGACCCTGTGCTCTGACATGGGATTCAAATAACTTGTGAATTTGCTCTTAGAGATCAACAACTATCTATCTAACTGAAAAGCAGATGAAGCCTAATAGTACACATACAACAATTTCAAAAAATCCTTATCACTCCTGTAAAATTTGCCTAAAACGCCAATCCAAGGCATACCCAAAGTAAACTGACAGCTCTTATTGAACCATTGGGAGTACATGTATGGTTTTAGTCTCTATTGAAAGGTAACACTCTGACGTTTCTTCCCAACAAGTCAGAATCACTGTAAGTGCTACTGGCATTGAGCTAATGAAGCTATTTCCACCTGGATTCTTTTTGGCCAACAGATGCCTGCAGATAACCATGGCTGGGACTTATTAGCTGGAAAACACAATGGTACTATAGCATGAAGTCACAGTACCTAGTACAAGTTCAAATTTGATAACAATACGACAGAAAATGAATATTTTACATATGGTTTACTAAGAGTACGTCCGTGTAAAAGCGCATTTGGATGCTCGTAGTCACCACGTCAAAATGCACAGATGTCCGAAATTCAAACTATAGTTTATTTATGTTGATGTATGGTTAACTATAACATATTTAACCATTGTCAACTTTCACAGATTCACTAACTACACTTTGGTGTTCAAGATCGGTAACAAGTACCTCACTGACGGTGCGAGATTTGAGTTCGCAAACGTTTACCCAGCTTACTTTGCGTGAATCTGCACAGCGTTCTCTTTGTAATTTCATTGGCTATATGAAACCTGAGTTTGAACAAGATCTGTTGCAATTGGCTCGAGCATTACCCAAAGAAGAGAGGCAGGCATTGTCTTTCAAAGCGGACTCTCGTTGACTGTTCCAGAATGTGACCAGGCTATGGAAGCTCCTATTGGGTCAAATGAGGTGTCATCAACCTGTTGCCGTCAGAGTGGCAACAGGTTTACGTTATTGACCACTACTGGCAATATATTGTATGGATTGAATTAACCACACCTCCCTTCCTTCTCCTGCAGCTGAAGCAGACTCCAGCAGATGATAATCCCATCTTCTTTCCTACTGACTCTGAGTACGACTGGTTGACGGCCAAGATTTTTGTGAGAAGTGCAGATTTCAATGAGCATGAACTCAATGTTCACCTGCTGCGCACTCATTTGCTGGCTGAAGTTTTTGCAGTGTCACTGCTGCGCAACGTGCCCATGGTGCATCCGCTGTACAAGGTACAGGGAGAATATGGAACTTTTACTAGAGTTGTAATTTTTTCAACTTGCTGAGTTTTGTGTCTTCCAATGTTGATGAATCATAATTTTAGTGTGCATATATTTTCAAAAATGTGACACTGCTGAATGGTATAGAAGCATCAAGATGTGTGCTTTGAAGTTAACAGAGTTTTCCTCTTTCCCTCAGCTCCTTGTACCTCACACTCGCTACACTCTACAGATCAACAACTTGGCTCGAGGTCTACTAATATCTGAGACTGGAGTTTTCACTCATGTACGAAAAGACAAACATCTAAATATCTAAACATCTTTTTACATTTTCAATGTCATATACATTATTTATCTCAAACTATAATCCTTACATATTTGAATGTCTCCTAGTTTGCAGCTTCTGGTGGAGAGGGTGTGGAGACACTCCTGAAGAGATCACTGTCCTCAGTGACCTACCGCTCCCTCTGCATACCAGACGACATTGCTGAGCGTGGGCTGGAGGATGTACCGAACTTCTACTACAGGGATGATGGACTCAAGCTTTGGGATATCATCCACAGGTAGTACAGGTGTCCTGGTATTGGAAAACAAGAGCTCTAAATCCTCCCCTCTCTAGCTAGCTTTTATTCTCTTATGTCACTCAGTTGGTTTCTCATAAAGGATCAGTTAAGCTGCAACATGTGTAAGGTTTTTCCCTTCTTTTGCCCTTTACAAACAGTTTCTTTGCATAATTTCTTTCAGTTAGTCCATGTTAATGCAATTTCCTACGAACAGTTTATCTTGAAACATATGCTCCATAGCAGTGACCAGAGGAACTGCTGCAAGTTAGACTAACAATAACTTACAATATGACAATTCAGTAAATGAGGGATCTGCCTCTTAATTGAGTAGATGGGCAATTGGCTGTAAAGTTTTCTGAATGAAACAGCCTGAACTACTTTGATTGAGAACTTCTGCGAGATTAGAGAAGGGGCATCCCTACCCTTCAACATTGAAGGCTTCAGTTTCAATAAAAAGCAATCATTAGTGTGGTTGACACAAAGACAGGTGATGTCTGAATGTAATAACTTGTATTATGACAGAGGGCACTGTAATGGAGTTACAGAATATGAAATATAAATTTATTTTCAGGTTAATTAAAAGGAATAATTCAACATACAGAAATACAAGTTTTTAGTTTCTCTCCAAGAGTTGGCCAAGAGATGAGAAGATCAATACCACTCTCATGTTTGTGTGTTAAGTATGAAGCTACAATGAAGAGGTGATTATCCTAGCTCAGCACAAAGACTGGAAGATCTCTCAAAATATCAAAAATAGGCCTCCCAACGCCTGTAAAGCACCTTCAACATTTTATATTGTTTGTTTAATCCTGGTTATTTGTCGTCACTGTGAGGTTGCCAGAGAGCCAGAAGACTCCAGGAAGTCCCTGCACCTGGTTACTGTTTACCAAGAATGAAATGTGGCATGTAACTAATTTATTTCCTGTTAGTGTAAAGTTTAAATGAAATAAATACAATGTGTTAATTAATCAAATTTAGAGGTGCTGGTAGGTATATTTTTTGTAAACATAAAGCTAGCCAGGCTAACTGTTTCCAGTATTTAGGCTAAGCTAAGCTGATTGCCACCAGGTTGTAGAGCTATACTTAACGCACAAATATGAGAGATATTGATATTCTCATCTCACTCTCAACAAGAAAGAAAATGGGCAAGTTTCAGAAAATGTCACATTATTTCTTTAATGTGTTGAATAAGCTATTGCACCAAATTCTTAAATATAACAGAACTGATTGTTCTAAAGAGATGGCCCTAAATTGTCTTACAAAAGAATGTCTTGAGAGTGTGTATTTAAAAAAATGCCTAATTCAACTAGGAATGTGTTTAACAGAACTTATCCACATTTGTCAAAGGTATGTGAAGGGAGTGCTGAGCTTCTACTACAACAATGACACTGAGGTCCAGAAAGACTCTGAACTGCAAAAGTGGATTTTGGACATTTTTGAACATGGATTCCTTTCCCAAGTCGGCACAGGTGGGCTTAAAGACAAGATCAATCTTAATGATGATGAATGTGCACATTTATGAACCATTATATGATCTTAATGCAAACAGAAGTCAAACTTAAATGTTGTCTTCCAGACAATGAATGCAGTTTATTCCCTCTAATTGTCAGGAATTCCAGAGATCTTCACCACCGTGGCTGAGTTGGTCAAGTTTGTCACCATGGTGATCTTCACCTGCTCAGGACAGCACTCGGCTGTGAATGCTGGACAGGTACGGTCTTTTAATTCAGTTATAATAATGCTATTTTTATGGAATGGGTTCATGAGGTTTTTACTGTTAGCAAGTCTAACATAAGGGTCTACAGCCATGCTAGCAGGACTGTGAGGCTGCACTTTGGCACGGTGATGCTTTGAGCTGTAAACAACAAATGCTAACATACTTGCAATGGCAACGCTAACATGCTAACTTTTAGCAGGTATAATGTTTATGAGATCACAATCTTTGTTTACCATGTTAACATGCGAGCCTCAGCAAGTTTTTTCTAATCAGCACAAAACACAAAGTACAGCTGAGGCTGGTAGGAATGTCATTAGTTTTGAAGGTATTTGGTCATAAGACAGAGTATTGGACAAATAAAAACTTTGATCTGATAGATGAAAAGTCATAGGATCACCAACGTTATTACAGTTCGTCCTGAGGTAAACATAAATGTCTGAACCAAATTTAATGATGATCCAGCTAAAAGTTGTCGAGACATTCCTCTGAAAACCAAGAATGTTATCCTCATGTCGGCACTAGAAGAAAAATCAGTGAATCACCAAAGTCATTAGGATTCATCCTCTGGGGACCATGAATGTCTTTGTTCCAATCCAATATTTCAGTGTGGACCAAAGTAGTAGACAGACTGACATATGGCGTAGCTTCAAACCGTATTAATCAGTCATCTGTCAATCATTCATTCTTCACAGTATGACTACGCTGGCTGGATGCCCAACAATCCCCTCACCCTACAACGTCCTCCACCAACCACAAAGGGGACAACAAGTGAGGCCACGATGCTGAAGACATTCCCTGATGTCAACGCAACGGTTCAGATACTTGCCACCGTGTGGCTACTCAGCAGCCAGTCCACTGACTCTGTAAGTGCCCAAGTCTTTAATCACATAAATTAAATTCATGTTTAAGTTGTTTTAAGTGTAGGTCATTTGAGTCCCACCAACTGAAACTGTACATTACTGTATATTGCCAAAAGTCTGTTTTTATCACTCAAAATATTTATTTTTTTAAATGTATCATTAATGTCATCAGGTCTTTCTTGGCCAGTACCCAGTGGAGCATTTTAGTGAGACGATGCCCTGCAAGCTGATCAAGGATTTTCAAGGAGAGCTTCAAGTGTTAAGTGAGGCCATCACAGACAGAAACAAGAATATGGACATCCCATACACATACCTGGATCCAAAGGTGGTAGAAAATAGTGTTAGCACTTGAATATTAGAAGGTGTGACCTCCACAGATGTTGGCCAAATTCAACACTGCATGTGATCGTTGTATGCTGATTGATTTGACTGAAGTAAAAATGTACTGTTTTTTAATCATAAGCCACATCTTACATTTGCTTTTGCTTTTTCAACACAAGAATGATTTCATCTGTTATTTTTTCTGGGACAACTCTACAGCATATGTGTTGTGTTGTAGCCATTTGTTACAGGACCAAGAATGACACGAAGCTCACTCTAGTGCAACACATTTAATTACCTGCAAATATATGAAAATACATCAGGTCAGGTCAGAAGCGCTCTCTGTTCTGATTACACTTTGCTCATCATGTACTGACGGCTTTCTTCTGCTCTACTTACGTTAGCTACTCTATAACAAATATAACTCATAGCAAACATTTCACTTTCATTGCCAACTCAGATAAAATGCCATAAACACATTACTTTCCATACCAGTCTAAATTCTCTTTTCACATGATTTCTCACAGAAATGATAATAAAGAAACATCAACAGTGAATACTGACTGAACTCTTATTTTGTAAATGATATAGCTTAAAACATTCTCATCTGACCGCGTGGCTTTGGAGGGATAGCATATGGTATTAATAACATAAGCTAATACATAAGCATGCTAGCAGCGATTAGCATTCAAATAGCAGTACATGTAATTCGCTCTCCAGCCTGACACTGGCTCATTCCTTAACTACGTTGATATAACCATTCCCTCAATTCACATATATAAAACTAACTCCAGCTCTCATAGAACCGAACTATCTTTTAGATTAGCGTTAGTCAGCAGAAGTATTTCAATGACCTCCGCCATTTTAACAATAGAAGCGTGAAAAAAACTCATTACCGACTACAATCAAATGTCTGCATTTTACAGTTACTAAGGCTTCTCAAGTGAATACAGATGTTATATCTAACATGTTTCTGTTTAAAGTCAGTTGACCTGTAAATATATGAAAATACATGTCAGCAGGGGCGTTTCTAGGATTCAAAGAAAGAGGGGGGCTTCCATTACAGTCATTTAGCAGACGCTATTATCCAAAGCGACTTACAATTCAGATTCTATCACATTTCTATACCGTAGGCACAGCTACAGGAGCAATTTTGGGGTTAAGTGTCTTGCTCAAGGACACATTGACATGCGACTAGCGGAGCCGGGGATTGAACCGCCGACTCTCTGATTGAAAGACGGCCCTGCTATCCACTTAGCCACAGTCGCCCCAAGAAGAGTGGCATGTTTGCGTGCATAGCGCGAGGCAATTTTTTTTGGGGCCCATTTGGGGCTGCGGATATCCATTGTTTCAGACAGTTCATAGATTGGTTCAATCATAAAGAGTGTGATATTGCTCTGTAGTTTTTTCCTGTCTTCTCAAACACTCAGTGCCACACATTCACTGCTAATTCATTTCCAGTTTGTTCTCTTTGTGAGCCTGTTTGCTGTTTGGCAATTGATCTACAGAGCAATAACTATATGTTTTGTTAGAAATAACTAGTATTAGCTCTGTGTCATCGTCAGACGGAACTTTCAATCAAGCTTCTTTCAGTCAACTTTATGTGCTAAAGAAATCAAATTAAACATGGTGCATATAAACATATGCTTGTACGAGTCAAAATTGTCCGTGTCCTGCCCCACCTCTCTTGGAAAGCTGGTGCAGATTGAGATGACAAAAATGTATCTCGCTCTGCTCCCAGAAGACACCTGGTTTCCCTGCAATGTAAAACTACAGTCCCCGGAGGGAGTCATCTACAAAAAAAGTCGCTAAGTTGGCAACACTGGCTGAACCACAGGGGTCCTGGGGAGTATGTGGCTCTCGGCCAATTAGATTGCAGTGTTGCATTGCGTGACGAGTTCACACCTTGATGTGAACTTTTCTTAGTGGGGGTTTGGTCTTTATCAAACTCGAATCAGGATGAACCCTTTGCTCGGCAAAAAGGAAGGCCTGATGTTCTTTGTCTCAAAGCACATAGCGAGGCCACATGGTCAGGTCCCAACATCTGTGACTCTGTTTGTTTTTAGTTGACTCTGTTAGTATTCATTGAATCATGTTTGATAACTTGTACACAATAAATAATTTTTCTATGTCTTATCCTGTAATAAATTCTTAAAGAGAGAGAGCTTAAGATACTTTTGATTTCTCACAAGGAAATACATTAATTTCCACCACAGATGACTCATCACAAATTTTGCTCCGACAGATCAGCCTTGTGCTGTGCTTGTCTTGTGTCATATTGTCTATGAAACTCAGTGGTGATAGGATTCTGATGTTCTGTTAATTATCGATGTACTCAAACCTGCACTATCATGCAATGATGATGTAACTTTGTTAATAATAAAACCAGATTAAAATGGATTATCTTTCTGGGAACTTTGAGACTTTCATGTTGTTGTAAAAAGAACACAAGATCCGCCTGCCTATCTATTTTTGTATCTTATCAAGTCGGGGTTGTGATTGAAACAGAGTGAGCAGAATAAACAATGGGATCATTTCTCAACAAAGTCATCCTGCTACCATGTGATGTATACCGCCTGTGTATTTATTTTACCTGGAGGCTTCCCTCCATTTAGTTTACCCACAGCTAATAATGGCAGCTCATGACATCAAAGAGTGGTGCTGGATTTTACTTGGTTGAAAATAACTTTCAATGTAGTTTCATACCACACTGTCAAAAGCCAATACATCCCTTTTTTTTGCAGAGGTTGTATTATTCTCTGCACTGATTCATTTAATCATTCATGGACCTCCCCTACACATTCAGAGGTGAACGACTTGAGTCACCAACGGTCCCCAGAGACTCCCCCTCTGGAGATTGCATTTGGCGTGCAATAACGGGCTCCGGAAAAGCCGTGCTCAACTTGTTACATCTTGGCCTTCATCTCTGACCGCTGTGGGTTGTAGGACGCCCGTTTCATTCCATCTTCTTAGCTGGTTACACTGGATTTTCAAAGTATGTTCAAACTAAAAGCAGTCATTGCAATATCGTGTTTACAAATCGAACTGCAGTCCTAAATCTTCATGGTTTGTCTTCTCAAAAAACCACACTGTCAATAGCCAATACAGCGTTGTATTATCATTTATTTATTTATTCAGTGGAAGTAGTTGTGCAATGTAGTGTGTAGGAAGCACTGAAAATGTGGGTGGGCCAGTAGTCATTTCCTGATTTCTGGGGCATTTTAACAGGTGGTTTGATACTTTTATCCGGCTATTCTAGCATGAGAGAAATTATTGGTACATTTTGTTACTTCATCCAGAGGAAGTGGTTGGTCCTAGATCCCATATTTGAAGATACTAAAAAGCTAAAGCACAGAAATTGATCTTGCATTAAGTCAGAGCCGTCTAATAACCACTCATTGTTTGTTTAAATTTTAGGAGCTCTTTATTCTTGCATGCAATTGCAATTTTTGTTAAATTAATTTGTTTGATGTTATCAAATAAATGAGTGAAGTGGAGAACACAACTGTAGTCCCAGTGCCCTAATGCATTCTCCAATAAACTACTACTGTACTATGAAGAATCACCAGGACCTGAGGCCTGCGTCTGAAATCTAAATTATGTTATTATTTTATTATTGTCTTTGGCTTTCTTTACACACACATTTTTACTTACATAACAGTACTACTAACCACTTTAAGACACATTTAATGACAAAAGGCAAATATAACAACCACCTCTCACCATGAAAAGCACTAGACTTGATTTCAAAGGTTCAAGGAGGGTGTGTGAGCTAATCTTTCAAGTTAGCTGGAGACCATCATAATAGCTTGTGGCACAGGCTCCTGATTTAGGCCTACACTTTTTTGGCTAAAAATACATATATTTCAAGCAGCAAATAATGCAACACAGAACCCAAAAATCACATGAAAAATGTAAATGAATGTGACACAATTAATCACCAACAATGACTTAATGGGGGTTCATGCTTTTTGTTGTTTTCTAATTTAAGAAATGTAATTTCCTCACACAATTATCAGGTATCCAGTTGTATCAACTGACTAACAGTTAAAAGATTTAAAGATGATGTTAAAAAAAATGAAAGCTTACAGCTGGCTCCTCTTACCTTGGTACCGCCTTCAATGTTTTCTTCATTAGTGCTGTTCATTTTTTGTTTCTTTGCTAACTTCACTTGTTCCTTCTTTACCTCTTCCTTTTATCCCTTACTTTCTGTGTGTGTGTGCGTGTTTGCATGTGTGTGTGTACACGTGTGTTTGCGACTGTGAAACTTTATCCCCAATTAATGTCAGCTACGGCCCTCTTTGAGAACCAATGCTTCTCTGTTAAGTCATTGCCAGCCTAATATGGAAGACCTCTACCTCAACACGACAGATAAGCTCCTTGATAACTTGACAATTTCTAACAAACATCTTTGTTACATCGAAACGCTCTGTTAAATGAAATCTACCGGGAGCTCCTCCAGTGTGCAGATCTACTGTCTGACTTCAGCATTGTTAGGTACACAGAGTACTTTTTATCATAATGATGGATTAATCTATGAGATAACAGACAGACGAATCTGAGGATTATTCACAAAATTCATCAATTTATTTGCTGATAAACACCTCAACGTGAATCTTCTGTAAAGGGATCTGGGTAGTTAGCTAAAACTGACCAGACTGCTCTTGAATAACTGCAGTAAAAGATAAACAAAAGGTCAGCAAATGGGCACTCAACAGACAAGAAAAAAAGATTGATTGTGGTTGAATGTCCTTTACCTCCTTCAGCTCTATGGAATGTAACACTAAGCACTTCCAAAAATGAGCTAGTATTCAAATGGTAATACAGTAGTAATTCAGTGGCAATTTAGAAAGTAAAACAAAAAAATGTATGTTTAGAAGTAACCTTTTTCCATTCCTTGTTTGTCTTCTTATGCATGATGGAGGACATCACTACTGTTTAGCTCTGTGAACATTCCCTCATATTTAACCTCACCATTAATCACCTGGTATGGCATTCATTAATGTCCCATTAGCACTGATAGATTTCTTGTTTCCATGGAACAAGCGTAACAGAGTCTGAGAAGGTCTTTCACCTTCATTCAGCCAGAGGCTTCATACTTTATTCTTCATGAACTGAAAAGGTGTTTGATATTTCCCTCTCTTACTGTGTGCTCTGCCACTTTATATGTGTATGGGTGCATGCTTGTGAGAAAAGAGAGAGAAATGCCTGACTTTGCTACCCTTCAAGAGATAATTTGGAAAACACACAAAGGAAAACACACACACATTTACAAACACAGAGATACAGGCGAATACACACAATTGTGTTAGCTATTGGCTCTGCCCTCTGGATTTATTTTTGCTATGGTGGTTTATCTTAATAAGGGGACTGTTTGCTTGCCCTTTTGGTCCCAAATAGGCTGCCCAGGTGGAAAATGAAAATGTTTTAAGGTATTTCATCACAGGTCAGTGACAGGAGTTAGGAGAATCATCTGTTTGGAGACAGATCTAACATCAAAAGAGTAGACCTTATTTGAACAGAAATTTGATTCATTGTCTGTGTGTGTGTTTGTGTTGTTGAGAGACAGAGGAAGAGAGAGAGATATTCACATGTTTTATTGATTTCAAGAAATCTTTTGACTCCATTTGGCATGAACGGCTCTATTTCAGACTTCTACATTGTGGTATAGGGGCAAAATGTATGATTAATTTATTTGGAAAATAGATGTGGAGTTAAAATTGGAGAGAAACTGAGAATAAATGCAGTTTGCCATGAATAATCATATACATTTTGTATGAGTTATGCCAATCTGCATCAGGATGTTTCAACATTGCATTAAATGCGCAAAAGGAGCTTGAGGAGCTCTAAATGTAATTATGTATAATCTCAAAATTCCAATTAAAATCTGTTTTACAATATTTGATAGAATAATCCAGGCCACTGCCCTATTACTGTGGGGTTTTTTAATGACATTTTATTGGCATACAATGCTTTTTTATCAACCTTTTCTTTATTTTAATAGCATACTGTACAATGAAGTTTTTATGATGCTTTATTGAAAACCATTTCGTTTTTATTTTGATAGTATACTATACTCTGACTTTTTTAAGGAACACTATACTTTGAGGTACTATAAAATAATATACTATAAAATAACCTATTTATGTCATACTATACTATGACTTTGAATGACATTTTATTACCATGCAGTCTGGAAAGGATATTCTACTGGCTTCTTTGTTATACATAAAAAAAACACATTATACTTTTACTTTCTCCAATGATATTTTACTGGCATATAATGCTTTTATGACATTATTATGGCATACTATACTATGACTTTTTATGACATTTTCATGACGTATTATAATTTGTCTTTTTGTGACATTTTTAAGATACACTATTCTATGACTTTTTAATGACAAATTGTACTATGGTGCTTTTATGACAATATGACACACTTTACTAAGTCATTTTTTATGTTGCTTTTAAGACAATAATGTTTTTTACGACATGTTTTTTGATGACATTTTTATAGCATACAATACTATGACATTTCTCATTACATTTCAATGGCATACTAAAGTCTGAAAGTTGTATGACATTTTCCATGACATATATATATATATATATATATATATATATACTATATACTATATAGATATACGATACTATGACTTTTTATGACTTTTTTAGACATGCTATACTATGACTTTTTCAGACATACTTAACTATTTTTTTACTTTTTTTTGACATACTATAGTATAGTATGTCAAAAAAAAGCCTGAAAAACTCATTAATATTTCCCATATGGTCTAGCGGTAAGGATTCCTGGTTTTCACCCAGGTGGCCTGGATTTGACTCCCAGTATGGGAATGAGATTTTGAGAAGATAACAGAAAACAAATCAAATAGTTATGGTATAGTATGTCATTGAAAATTCATATTTAAGTATGTCTGAAAAAGTCATAGTATAGCCTGTCGAAAAAAGTCATAGTAACTATACTATGACTATTTTGTGACTTTTTACGACAGGCTATACTATTTTTTTTTCCGTTATACTATGACGTCTTTATAACTTATTTGACAGTATATACGCATACTTTTGTTGTTAACATTGTTAGACTAGCTATAGTATGACTTTTTTTCATCATAATATACTATACATTTTTCATAACTTTTCTCAACATTTTATAATATTACTTTTTACTGACTATATTACGACATATATCATGGCATACTACACTAAGAGTTTTGATAACATTTTATGGCATACTATACTTTGACTTTTTTATGACATACCATACTGTAAAAATAATGTATACTGTGACATTTTTTATGAACTTTTTGATCGAACTATGACTTTTATAACAATTAATGGTACTCTATAATATGAAATATCTTATGACATTTTAATGGCATACTATACTATGACATTGTTTGCCATTTTGCCAATTTTAATATTATATTCTGACTTTTTATGACATTCTTATACATACTATACCATGATGTTTTTATGACATTTTAATGGCATACTATGATTTTTATCGGTTCAATTTTTTTCAACTTTTTATGACATTTTGATGGCACGCTAAACGTTGTTTTTTTTATCTACTATTATACTTTGACTTTTATATTCCATTTTGATTAAATACTTTAGTAAGATATTTTTTATGACATGTTCATGGCTTTATGGCATTTGATAGAACCCACCGTTAACAGTCAAAATAGAGCACTCAAATGTTTTAATCACCTTAAATGCCGTTCCCTAGATATTCCACTCCAAAGCCGTAAAATCCCAAGCCCCTAAACCCATAAAAGAGTCCCCTATGTCAGTTGGTATTGAGGCTAACTGCCACCTCTCAGACACACTCCACTGAGTCCTTCATAGCGCTTATATATTGTGCCGTGGCCATCTATCAAAGAAAACAGAAAACACAGGGTGGATGTGTTTGTATCAAAGTATGCAATTAGTTATTACCCGAGTAGATTAGAGGCAAAAGTCAACTAGTAATGCAGTGGGAAGGTATGTGTATTGTGGATGCTTGCGGCACAATATACTTTGCACACTCATTTATAACGGTGGTAAAATGTCTGTTACTTTGTTTGACTCTTCTATGCTTCTTTGAAGCTTTTATTACATTTTATCGGATACTCGGAAGCCTTCAAACACATGTGTGCTCCATGGCCATTGTATAAATAAAAACAATATATCTTTGAATGTCTATGAGGAATGTGAAAATCCAAATCAAAGCATTCGTCCTATTTTGTACCTGTCTGCATACTAGAAGTGGTTTGTGCTCCTTCATTTGGTTGTGCCTGTCATATACAAAGAACATTTTCTTCCTTTCTTTTATTTAAATATATTTTGTGCTGTGAAAACTATGTTGCTCACAATGGCATTTTTCATATTCAATTTCCCACAAAATAATCTTAAAATTAATTCCAATGACCTGATCTTTTAAATTATATAAAATGTCCCTCTGTTGGATACATACACACTGTTGGGACTTCACCATGTGGTTGGAAAAAAGGGATTTGGGCATTGGGCCTACATAGCAGTCAACAGCCTGATTTGGGCTAAAATCACACCAAGCCCCACCAGACTTTAAGTCTCACCTACATGTGATTTTTGGTCCAAACTCAACACTGGGGTCTCATTGGACGAGGGCCACAGGCACCACAGGGGGCTCCCTGTGGCGTCATTGAGACTATAAAAATCTGCGTTACCTGCAGCTCGGAGCCAACCCACGTGATTCGATTCGCATGAAAAGGGGCGCGCACAACGTTGTTGCTTTTAAGAAAACCTAGGAATACATTCGCTGGTCGAACAATAGACTGTTTTGGATCCCGAAGGAACTTGCCTGCAGAAGGAAGAAAAATATTCTTCAGAGGAAGAGGAGGACAAATTCTCTTCCCAATCAAGTCAACATTTGCCGGTCGTATAGAAGGAAAATTCCCTTCACTTCCGAGGACTCCTCGCTGCCATACAGAAGATTTATCGCCGCGCAGCTTGAAGCTCCAGATCCCGAATTTAATGAAGAAATTCGGAGAACCACATCGACCGCTACGAAATCATCTCAGAGTAAGAGGCTTGTGTCGGGGCAGAGATAGGTCATAGTGGGTTTGTTACCTTGTTTTGTTTTGTTTTAAGTTAATTGGACTGTTAACGTGTTATTGTGTATGTTTACGGACCGCCGAGTTCCGTTAGTGCTGCTTAGAAATTACTGTTGCATTCCGTGCTGCTGTAATAGTGTTGTGGTTAGATCAGTCACCTCGAGTAAGGTTAGTTCTGTGACTATCAGTTAAAAGACCAGTGCCACGGCTTGCCGAATTTGAGATCGCCAGTCGGGTTTCTGTGTGATAGAGAAACAGTTCCTGTGTTTTACTGCGGCGGTGAGGATCGACCTTGCTTGGAGTGTTTCTTTCCTTTTCCTTTATTGTTTAACTAACCCACACACACACACATACTCATATGCACATTTAGGTTTTGCTACCCATCTCAGACGCACGTGGTGTGTAAACGCGGCCTCTATCGTGGCCCTGCCGCCATTTTTGCAGTTTGCTTAGCGTGATCACCTACGAAACTACATCCGCCATTTTGGTAGTCCTGTCTATCTTACATACTTTTTGTAGTCGAAACTACATTCGCCACTTTGATAGTTTTCCCTCCAAAGCGCCATTTTGTAGTCTTGCGTGGCGTGGCGACGTAGGAGACTACAATATACAATATAAACGATATAGGGACCTGCTCATCAATACATATTGTACTTATTTTTTAAACACTGTGTTGCTGTCAGCTACTGGGATAAGAAAAAATAATCATGCTTTGTTTCATAAAATATCAGTCAAATTAATTTTATTTACATACTGGTCTGGATAAATTTGGTGGATGCACCCATGCATACAGAAAACCTTAAAATTCCAGCCGATGCCCTTCATTATCACAGCATACGATATGCAACTATGTGCTTTGCAAGTTACAGACAGAGCCTTTTATCATAACACATTGACATTGACATACACAGCCTGGCACTACACAAGGTTTCCATCTGTATACATGTTCTTTAAGTGAAAGTTGAAATACCAACCATTTTGAAATCCAATTAATATCAATGTATGAATTTACATAACGTATAAACCACACAACAAATGGGATTGTAGATTTTCAGAGTATGTACACACAATTACATTTACAATAATAACATTTTGAAAGCCTTAAAATGTGTTGGTATCATCGTTATAACAAACTGCACTTAATATAACAAAGCACATACTGTTTAATAGAAACTAAGTGTTGATTTGCTAGTGTCAAAAATCATACACCGATTCTGTTTGACATTTTGAGTAAAAAACAATGACCATAGAACAACTTTAGGAGGCTTATATAAAAGATCAGGGTAGAAAAGGTGCTACATTTTAAACCTCTTCTACCAAACAGATCTTTTTAATACTGTGACAAAAAAAAAGATCAATAAAGGCAAGGCTAATTGACCCTCTCGATGTTTTACTTTGGGTCGAGAAAGAAATGATGACATTTACAATTTGGCTTTTACATAATGTTATTTTATTTTTTTTTTAATGTATCTCCAAACCCCAAAGAAATTTATACCAGCAAATAAAAAGCAATGGCTTGTGGGATCAAAGCAAGGCAAAAGCAGACTGCTATGTGAGGGAACGTTCCTCTCAACGGGAAGAATTGAAGTGAACGTGGGCCTCTCAGCGGTGTGGCTGGAAGGCTGCCAGGGCTGTTAGGTGGAGGACACTTCCATGGTAGGTTGGTTCATGCAGGTTTTATGGTAACAAGGTTATGGAGTGAGAGGGTGTCTGAGAAGAGGGGTGTGGTGCTGGAATGCGCACATGACATTTCAATTGAGTCTTTTTATTCATGGGCAGTCAAAAGGAGAAACTCACTGTTCTGTAGACACACAACTTTTTGGAGATCGTTCACAGAATGGCTGGGAGGGGTGACGGGGGCAATCAGCGAGAGGCCAGGCAGAGTGAGGTCGATGTCAAAACAGAGTCAGTTCTCTTTGAGATGATTTTCCCTCTTGTTTTCTTTCTGCCTTTTTCTGTTCTGTCAGTCAGAGTCTCCTCAGATTGTGCTCCTCTGTGCAGGAGCCTTTCCTCAGGGTTATGTCGTCCACAGCCATCTCGCCGCTCCTGCCTCGCCCACGCTCCCCCTTCAGGATCACCTGGTGAACAGCAGCAACGTGCACACTGAGGTACTATCACTCAGGAACGACCACCAAATGCTGCTGGCATGCGTTTCTACCCAAAGCGGACGTCAATCTAACATTTTGCATATGCACCCTCGAACTGCAGACTGCTGCTCGGATTTATTTTTCATTAACAGGAATACAAACATTTGACATACTTCCAAAATGTCTGGAGAAACAATCATTTAAAATTCTCATTGTATGAGTGAATTTTGAAATATTTATACTTACACTTTCCAGGCCTGTGCCCCATAGTGTGATTTGGGTGTGCCTCCAGCCATTTCCACCTGTCCGGCCCCAGACTGCTGGACTGTACTGCTTTCCCTTCTTCACAAACACTTGCAGCATACCCACGTGGTGGCCTGCCAGCTTGTGCCGGAACGACAGGCACAGATTGCCATTGTTCCAGGGAGGGGTGAGTGGGAGGACCAGCCGTGCCCCTCGTCCAGTCCTCTTATTGCCTACCTCAGGAATGGTGAGGTACCTTCCACCTTGGGAGGTAAATGACGGACATTACAGTCAATTAATGAAAACACACAGAACATATATCTTTAGTCAATAAGGGGCAACATTGAATTGTATCTTAGAAAACGTAGCACTAAGGAATGTTCCATCCTGCCGTGAGTATGCTGCATCTTTGCCGGTTGCACCACACTTGTACTTTGTTTTTTTTTTACTAAATTAAGTATTATTTCTCATATTTACTGAAACCTAAACTTATTTGAAACAAAATTAGTTGAAGTAGACAAAATTAAACAGACAAGAAACTACACATTTCTAATTAATTACAGCACTACTAAATAACTTGGCTTTCCAGAAACAGTACCCAGATTTACTTATTGTAGGATAATTGACATAATAATTGAACAGTTGGATTCACTTTCCATTTAGTCAAGCAAACTGTTGACAGTGAAGTCTGTGAATTGTCCTGAGTCAGTGGGACATTGTGTCTGGAAAGACAAGTTGCAGTTGAGTTTTTCCAAATGTTTTTTTTTAATTGAGCAATGAAATACATCCATTCACTCATTGTATTTGGGTGTCAGCACAGCTAAAAAATAAACCTAAACAAGCAGCATGGCCTTTACTACAATAGGTCTGACAGTTTGACAGTAGAGTTTGTAGAATATGTAGAAGGGAAAGTGTGAAAAAATTGACAATTGAAAAAGACTTGACCCACTTATAATTCATCACAAAGTACAGCCATTTGCCGTTGGCAAATAAATTTATTTTCATTAATTCATGCATTAGTTAGTAATAAAAGAGCTGTATAGTTTAAAAAAATGTAAAAGTCAAAGCGCTTCTGGGTAATAGCTGATTAATGCTGATGCATTTTGCTTATCTAGCAGATCTGTGTAGGGCTGGTGTTAACCACAGGGGGTGCGATATGTATCTGTAGGCCACAGATGCTTTCTGCATATGTTATGAGCCCCTCCAAACCTGTGCCAATCTTCTAACAGCCATGAGTGTTAGCCAGTGGCTGTCTGTCAAAAGAACGTAAAGCGATGAACAGTAAATAGTTACTTGCTTCAAAACGCACCGGAAATGTAGCAAAAGCCATATATAGGTGGACACACACATTCCCATAAATATAGTATTTAAATGTGCTGATTAATTACATTCACTACATGCTACTGAAAACTGAAATGTTGCCTCTTAAATGGCATTACTTTTTGTCAGGGCCTAGATTATGATTTAATGAGAATGATTTTCCAGGGAACGTAAAGGTCTAAGTAAAAATCTTTATTCCCTCTAATGAGGGAGCACAAACTTGGCTGAAATGAGACCTCAGTCTGAGTCTCTGCAAACACACTAGTACCTGCTAGATTAGGCCAGTTGGCAGAAGAAGACGGTTGTAGTTAGTGTTGCTTAAACAGTGCCAGTACGCAGCACTGTTTAGTCTTCACACCGTGTCTAATGAGTCCTGTCAACATAATTCAGCACGTTTTCTCCTTGTCTGAACCCCAAGAAAAACAGTGTTGTGTTCCCATTTTATGTGAGCCACAGGTATCGCTGACGGGTCGCGTAATCCGTTTCTCATTTGCATCGCTTTGTAGAGCAAAGCACTAATCCGCATAAAAGACAAACTACTTCCCTCAAGTAATTTCCATCTTGACCTGTAATTGAGCAGAACAAAACTTAGCTGCTTACATTGTCTGACGCTGTATGTGTTTGCATATGTATGAATTGTCAGAAAAGGACCGCAGCTATTCTCATTTCCATTTACTGACTCTAAAATAAACAATTTTCCTTATTGGCGTGTGTGAGTGAGAATGGCCCTTGAATTACCTGACGGATCAGGCGTTGTCTCCCAATGCAGGTCTCCATCTCTGTCCCGGATCCAACCACAAAGACCATCATCAAAGGAGCAGCTCAGGTACCCCGACTCTGAAAATAACAAAACACACTTTTCAGAGACGTGCAGGATGCACATACATACAAAGAGGCTTCATTTTGCATTTTGCAATGCTTCACATGAGCCCTGCTGTGTGAATTCTACACATATAACCTATTCTATGTCTACCCTCCACCATAGCAAAATACACTATAGTTACAAAGACAGTCATAATATGTCATGACTGATGATTTCTTTCCCAGTGATGATGTCCAGACAATAACATCATAGGAATGCAGTTGTGGCATCATCCATGCATTGCTGTACAAATTGGTTTGAAGATAAGAATAACATCCATCATTTTGTATGAAGTAAGGTTTCCGCAAAACACTTCTCAGTTCATTTCCTGAGCCAATAAAAAGGCCTTCTCACTTGACACTGCATAGAAAATGATTCATCATGAGCCAAAATAAACACATAACTAAAACATTAGGCAATATAATCTGCATACCATTGACATTAATAAATCACATAAAATACTGTCTCTTCACAAAAGCTGTTTTCTTATAGTTGCTGTAGGAACTGTACACTGAGTACTATGGAGCTTATGAGCGGAGCACTGATGTACTTCAAAAATGATCAATTAATCATTCAAGCAGTCAGGCAATCAAGCAAGCATAATGTGAAAAGTGGAAAAGTCTGGCCGCTTTGAGCTGTGAGTCATTATTTCAATGGATATGGCCAGATGTCATGTGTCACCTCCTGGTGAAAGGCCTATCAAAGCACATCTGGCCACTATAATGTCTTCGCCTCGGCAGCAACCACTGCAGGAGTTGATTGTCAGTGCAATGCAAATGTGGCTCGTTCGTCATCGTTTGAGGGCTGCTGCTGATTGTCTCTGTCAAATGTCTTGTGTTTACCTGGATCGTCCTTGGTTTCATCTGCCGTGTTGCCGAGCTCAATGTCAAAGTCAACACCAAGGACGGTGTTATGGCCGTGGTTCCGAGGGACTGAGGAGAGAGGTGAGATGCAGGTTTAGATAAAGGATTAACAAAGGTATTATATTTGCTCACTGGTATGCTTGTGGCTATTGTGTGGCTTTGTTTCATTACGCTACAAGGACTCTGCAAGGATGAATCAATGTCATGGTTTAGTGCCTGCATATCCAGAGCTAAGTGCATTCAACAACACAGCACCTGGCCAGAATACCTGAGAAAACGTGCAGAAACACCAAAAGTCAAATGTGAATCATAACAACAAAAAGGCTGATGGTTCATGATGCAACGTCTGGGCAAATGTTGCTCTTACACAACCTGGAGCTACAGTACATACACAGATACAGTACACATTCAGTCCGGAAATAGCCTCTTCCCTTCTCCAATGGGGTCACACTGCCCAGAATACTTTAAGCCAAGCATACTTTTACAGTGTCAAGCCTTTTTTGGCAAAAGATGCTTTGGCTATTTTACTCTATTAGAATGAAAACTGTGTTTACTGGTTTTAAATTGATAGAAAGATACAAAGATCATCTTAGTATGTATTCACTGCATTTGCAGATGAGATAAGTCAGTAAAACTATCAGTAAAACTATTCCCAGCATCCCAGGCAGATTCTTGCTCCTATGCCGTGAATGCCCTGTAACCTGCACTTGACACGTCAGTCCCCTAGGCTCCCCAGCATGTGCCCCCTCCAGTCGGCCTGAGCGCTGAAAGGGCCCATTCACCCCCACACTGGGTCTCAACCACCTGGCAGACTGCAATGTAGCCTGACAGTCGGAGGAATCTGACAGTGGGGAGGTCACACTCGCACCAGGCAGTTCAGCAATCCCAGGCATCCATGTCTCTATGTGTGCCCAAGAGACAGGTTTGTAAGTGACCCTGTAAATAACTTATTTGTTCAACAACCATGTTGAAACAGCTCATACTAAATGTTGCTCTTGTTTTTTTACAATGTGACCTTTAGTGGTTCATTTCATCCAGATATTTGAGAGGTAACAGCTTAAGGTGGATTTCCTATGTTCTGCCAAAATGTTCAGCAATAACCAATCCTTCAGTATACTCCATTTATTTTCAGATGCTGTTTGTGGGTGAACACCTTGAATCTCTAAATACCAACTTTTATTCAGCTTAGGTAAACACTGTCTTTTTAATGTAAAGTTAATGTAAATGCATTTTTAATGCAATAGTATTGTATTAGCCTCAGAGGTTTGAGGCTTTTCTCTGGAGCATGTACTCCTTTAAAAATAAACATATTTACATTTTGGGGAATATATTCGTATTCATTTTCTTGCTGAGATTTAGAGGAAAAGATTGATACCACTCTCAGACTGACTTCAGTACACACCTGTACTTGAGACACAGCGGAGGCATTCTTTATGCCACGAGGCTCTCATTCAAATGATTCCTATTTCCATCTAATTACCTGAATAATCACTCAGCAGTGTCTCTCCTCCCTCCCTCTCTGATATTATTCAAACCATCTTCAAGAAGCTCTGATTTCTAGAACTGCTCTGCCGTGATGCAAACTATTAGATTGATGTCTCCCTCAAGCAGTGCAGACAGGTGTTAATGTAATCTTCTTTCCTCTTTCCCTTTTCTAATTATGTGATGCCATCTGGCAAGGTGAGCAGGAACCACAGTATCTCACCTCTTATCCTCTACTTTGCTGTTGCATCTCACCCGATATTTCTACGTCAACAGAGCTTAATGTTTGGGGTTTTGGTAAACACTGACTTTTGCTGTGCCTACAAACAAGCATGACACAAAACACACTTCTATCCATGTTCAATTACAATTTGTAGTGCAATTTATACTGTTGGTGCATCTGGACTAAACATTCCAATAAGTCTCACCTTCTGTTGTTTTTTTCTGTATGGCAGTATATCATAATAATATACAAATTTACTGAAACTACACTTGTTGTGTGCCAACAAATCCCAAAACCAACAATGTGTTAGCCCAACTCTTAATACTCTCCAACTTATCTATCCTGTCTATGGCACTCAGCGCTTTAAAGTTCATGTCCTAAAACTGGAGGGAATTGCAATTTTAATTTCTGGGAACTAATTTACGCTGTGGATAAATATTCATTCGTGATCTTTCTGTCTTTTAAAAATATAGAATTCCACCAGCCTCACCTTTTAAATATTGTTATGAAAAGTGTTTTGTAGACAAATCATCTAGCTTACTAGATCAAAAAAAAGAAAGGAGAAAAAAGTAGACTGTGACTTTGTCCCTGAACTAAATATTTCTGTCTTCACAAGTCACATCGCAGAGGTCATTTCATTAAAAGATGGATGCATTTGAGACTTTGAAAAGAAAGCAGCAGATGATTGCAGTGGCTACCTTTGAAGAAAAACAATCTCATCCAACTCTCATTGCTACAGTATTTTCAAAATTCAATTCTGTAATTTGGTTTTGATCAAGAACATCAAACGTGTGACATGTGGAGAAACAGTCTGGCTGAGAAGCAGTTTGTCTGTTAACTGAAGCCAAAAATGATAATTACCGTTAGAGGGAAATATTCTTACTATAAACTACTGCAACTATTGCAACTACTTAATTCTCTTGTCAAAATGGGCATTATTTCTTCATTAATCTGCGTATCATAATACGAGGGTGGATACAGCTTCATTAAGATCATGTGAGTGGGTCGTATAACAGCGAGACAACTATTTAAAAGCATTAATACAGAAAGCTCCCATTGCCCTATATTGAATCTGATAACGAAAGATCTTTCATTTCAACCATTTTCACCAGTTTCCATAACAAACCATCTTCAATTTTTTGCTAAATGTTTAGCATTAAACTCTTTCATATTGTAAACTGGCATATAAAATGTGTACATTTGGGAACTGACTGCCAACTGCTGTATGCACATATCCATGTGTTTGAATACAAAATGAATATGATAATACACATCATCTGTCGGGTAAACATCCCTTCGGATTCCCCAGATGGTGACATGTGTCATAATAAACACAATATTCCATGATTCAGATGAGGAAATATTCAAATATACTCCAAGTTTGGTTGGAGGAAACCTGTCAGGGAGCTGATGAGTGCCTTTTAATGTCAAAGTCTGTGACCCAAAAACGAAAAGTTCACCTCACTATCAAACATCAAAATACAGAGATTAGAACCTGCTAATGCAACGAATTCTCATGTTTTCTGAGCTGCTCAAATTAATATTTTTATACAAACAATGTGTACTTCTGATGAATGACTATCAACAGTCAACAAGGCTATAAGTATACTACCTCAGAATGAAATAGCCGTCAGACAAAGTTAGCACCAAGTTGGTGAAATTAATGGAGCATTGAGCAGAGCCAAAAGGAGAGCAAATATTTTTGTCAGGTTGCCAGAAACATGACTCCAAATAAATTATAATAACGCTTGGTATCTACTGGATGTGTAAATAGGTGAAAGTTTGCTAACAGGTTAACCATCACATTTATGTGGAATAATATGAGGTGATAATATGTCAAAGCTGTGTTTATACCTTCTTGTACTGCCCCTAAGTGGCCAAAAGAAATATTAATACAGGTTTAAAGGTTTGCTTACATTATGAACATTTGCAAAGAGGCCTATATTTCATGTGTGATCAGTTAAAAAAAAATAGACACAAAATGAAGATTTGTCATCTATAACTCAAAGTGTGTATTATGAAAGGTGTAATGAATGTAATGTTTATGAAATATAAAGATAATTCTTACTGTGGACATCTCCCCTCTGTTTGGTGACCTCCTTCTGGATGGTGTTGTCTACAGGTGTCACTGGTCGTGGCGACAGCGGGCGTCGTGTGGGAGCCACTGGCCTTGGTGGGATGTAGGGCTTGCGTGTAGGGGCAGGTGGCTTCCTGGTTGGGATAAAGGGCTTTCGGGTGGAAACTGCTGGCTTGCGTGGAGGTGGGGTGACCCTCTTTGGTGGCAGAGGGGCTTTGGTCGTCGTTGTGGTTGTCGTAGTCGTTGTCGTAGTCGTTGTGGCAGTTGTTGATTTGGGGATAATGGGGAAGATTCTCCTTTGAGTCACTGGTGGGCGGAGGGTAGTGGTGGTTCTTTTCTGATCCATGTCGGGGATGTGGTTGTGATGATTTGGAGGCAGTTTGCCCGGTCTCGGAGGGTCAATAACCACCTTAGGAATGGCTGAAATAATAAGAAAATGCAGACGGAGGAATGAAATATGAGCAATAAAATGTTAATGAGGCGTACAATTGTAGACTAACTGCAATGATTAGTCTGACTTGTGCAGAGGAGGGCTTGCCTCATCTACTGAGACCTCTCCTGATATCTATTAACTAAATGTTAGTCTTAAAAAAAAAATTGGCTGTCTCAAATCTCACTGAAGCAATATGTCACACAAGAGAGGTCCATAAAATCATCATGTAGCAAGTTCGCATTTATTAATTTGAGGATTTTTTTAAAGACAATTCTGGACATTTTTCTCAATAGGACTGTTAAAAAAGAGAAAGACGGATGGTTGCATGCAACATAACTGGTTGCATGCAAACTCACCCACAAAGACACCCCACGTTCAGTGAATTTTTGTCAGGATCCCTGTCTGACCCATTGTGTGTTAACCTCTGTTTCCCCCCCAATCTCCTCTCCTCATGTGTCTGTCTTTCCCCTGTTTGTTTTGTTGTGCCATGTGCTTGGTGTTGTTTTCTCGGGCCTGCCTCCAGACACCTCCCATTGCCACCGCCCTGATGGATGCACAGCTGCGGACAATCTGGCTCGTTACCCAGCAGCATATCAACCCTGGTCTTGCAGGCTTGGGTTGTCAGTCCGTATTGTCTTCTGCCTCGGTAGCCTCCACTGCCGTTCCGTAAGTTGAACCCCATTGTTCCTTTCTGAACTAATCTCTCTCCTCTCTGCTACGGGTGTAGAGTACTGGTCGATCTGCGTACTCTCCGGTGTCGAGCCACGGGACATCACACCGTTGATCTGCCAACCCTCCGGTGTCGAGCCACGGGACATCACACCGTCGAGCTACTAGCCTTCCGGTGTCGAGCCACGGGACTCACACCGTCAATCCGCCTGCCCTTCGGTGTCAGACCACGGGCTCCACACCTTCACACACCTTCCTGTCTTTATTCTGGCCAAATAAAATCCGTTACATCGGACTCTGTCTCCTGTGGTCTTGCGTTTGGGTCCAATCCGTGAAATCCCGTGACAGAACGGACTGACCAGAAGATGGATTCAGCGGCCACAGGAGCAGCTACGCTGGCCGGACATAGCACGCTGCTGGAGGAACACCAGCGGATGCTCATGGAGATGCGTCAAGCACAGCGATCCATCGCAACTGAGGTCTCTCAGATTGGCCTCATCATGCAGGAACTGGCTCGGACAGTCCAGCCTCAGCCGGCTCCGGCACCGGACCCCGCACCTGCACTCCCCTCTCCAGTCCTCGCCCCGCCAGCTCGGGAGTCCCCCGTGCCGTCTCCGGATCCCTATGACAGAACGCTGGGGAG
Organism: Anarrhichthys ocellatus; assembly: GCF_004355925.1. Taxonomy (NCBI): domain Eukaryota; kingdom Metazoa; phylum Chordata; class Actinopteri; order Perciformes; family Anarhichadidae; genus Anarrhichthys; species Anarrhichthys ocellatus. The sequence goes on along the minus strand of NW_022280088.1, from coordinate 2,434,154 downwards.
GTGCCGGGGCTTCCTGTTTCAATGCAGGCAGGTGTTTGACCGCCAGCCCCAGACTTTTGCCTCGGACAGGTCCAAGGTATCTTACGTGGTCGGCTTACTGCGGGGAAGGGCTTTGGACTGGGCCATGAACACATTGAGTATTGACGAGCCTAATTTCGTGGACTATGTGAACTTTGTGGAGGATCTGAGGAGGGTTTTCGACCACCCGGTGGACTCCGAGGAGGCAGCTCAGCGCCTCTTCGCTTACGACAGGGCCAAGCGAGTGTAGCGGAACACTCAGTGGACTTCCGCATTCTCGCCGCCGAGTCCGGGTGGGGTGAGACGGCGCTCAGGGGAGTTTTCCTTCACGGACTATCTGAAGTAATGAAGGATGAACTGGCAACCTGTAATAAGGCCGGCTCATTGGAGGAGCTGATTAAACTCTTGATCGGGCTGGATAATCGGATGCGGCAGAGGCGACGTGAGAGGAACTACAGGTCCCAAGGGGCATCGCCCGTGACGTCATCCTCTTCCAGCTTCCGCCCTCGTGCTCCTGCGTCAGCCTATCAGGACAAGCAGATAAGTCCTCAGGCTTCGAGTTCATCTCCCTCTTCCACCTCGGAGGTGGAGCCTATGCAGCTCGGCCGTGCTCACCTTTCGCCACAGGAGAGAGATAGGCGGATCAGAGCAGACGAGTGCCTGTACTGTGGCCGCCTGGGACATTCCATTTCCTCCTGTCCAGTTTGGCCAAACTGGGGCGCTCGCCAGTAATGGTTGGGATACTGGTGAGCGGACCCGAGCCTTCTCTCAACTCCCTACCAAGATTGTTGTTGCCTGCGTCTCTCTCTCTGCACTCTCGCTCTCTCTCTCTCTTGGCTCTGGTGGACTCTGGAGCAGAACAAAATTTCATGGACCCTGAATTTATAGCCAGAGCCCAGATTACCTTAGAGATGCTGGAGTGTCCGCTAGTGGTCAATGCCCTAGACGGCAGCTTCCTGGCCAGAGTCACTCACCGGACCCAGCCGCTGCAGCTCATCCTGTCTGGTAATCACAGAGAGAGACTTCAGTTTTACGTTTTTCCTTCTCCGCAAAACCCCCTAGTTCTGGGCCACCCTTGGCTCGCCACCCATAACCCTCAGATTGACTGGGCGGCGGGGAGGATTACTGCATGGAGCCCCTACTGTCATGCTAACTGCCTAAAATCTGCGCTACCCCCTGGAGGGCCTCCCCAGGGCTACCACGAGCCTTCGCCAGATCTCGCCTCCGTGCCCACCACCTACCATGACATCGGGGAGGTGTTTAGCAAGGCTCGGGCCCTCTCTTTACCACCTCACCGCCCCTATGACTGCGCTATTGACCTCCACCCGGCGCTTCGCTCCCTTCCAGTCGGTTATATAACCTGTCTAGACCTGAGAAGGCGTCCATGGAGGAGTACATCTCACAATCGTTGAAGGCTGGAATAATTCGCCCGTCCTCATCACTGCTTGGAGCCGGATTCTTCTTTGTCTCTAAGAAGGATAAGAGCCTCCGGCCCTGCATCGACTATCGGGGTCTGAACAGCAGCACCACCGGGAACAAATACCCTCTGCCACTGATTAATTCTGCATTTGAACCCCTGTCTGGAGCCACAATCTTCACCAAGCTTGACCTTCGCAATGCATACCACCTGGTGCGGATTCGAGCAGGGGATGAGTGGAAGACAGGGTTCAACACCCCCCTCGGTCACTTCGAGTATTTGGTCATGCCGTTTGGACTAACCAATGCCCCAGCAGTTTTCCAGGCGTGGGTAAATGACGTACTCCGGGACTTCCTGAACCGTTTTGTGTTCGTATACATAGACGATATCCTCATCTATTCTGCGGATCTTCTGGAGCATCAGCATCATGTTCGGTTGGTCCTCCAGCGCCTACTTAGAATAAGCTGTTTGTGAAGGCAGAGAAATGCGAGTTCCATGTGACCTCAGTTCAGTTCCTGGGATTCATCATTGAGAAGGGTCAAGTGAGGACGGATCCAGAAAAGGTCAAGGCTGTAACTGAATGGCCGACTCCGTCCTCCCGGAAACAGCTCCAACAATTTCTGGGGTTCGCCAATTTCTACTGCCGATTCATCAGGAACTACAGTAAGCTGGCGGCCCCACTCACTGGGCTCACCTCTTCCAAGACCATATTTGTATGGACACCGGAGGCCGGTCAGGCATTCCAACTCCTCAAGGAACGGTTCTCCTCTGCCCCCATCCTTATTCAGCCCGACGACACCCGACAGTTCTTCGTTGAAGTGGACTCCTCTGACACAGGCGTGGGGGCCATCCTCTCACAACGTTCGGACTCAGACTCTAAGCTTCGCCCTTGCGCCTACTATTCCCGCCGGTTGAACCCACCAGAGAGGAATTACGATGTTGGGAACCGGGAACTGCTGGCAATTAAGCTGGCTCTCGAGGAGTGGAGACACTGGCTAGAGGGGGCTGTTCATCCGTTTGTGGTCTGGACGGACCATAAGAACCTGGAGTACATTCGGACGGCCAAGCGGTTAAACTCTCGCCAGGCTCGGTGGTCACTATTCTTCGGGCGTTTTGACTTCTCCATCTCCTACCACCCAGGCCACAAGGATACCAAGCCCGACGCTCTCTCTCGCCAGTTCTCTCCCGAGGGTCACGTCTCCAGTCCTGGCACCATCCTCCCTGCAACCTGTGTGGCAGCCTCTCTCACCTGGGAGATCGAATCAGTGGTGCGAGATGCTCTCCGGACCCAGCCAGACCCCGGAGGCGGGCCTCCCGGCCGCCTCTTTGTTCCCCTGTCTGCACACTCCCAAGTGCTCCAGTGGGCGCACACCTCCCGGTTCTCCTGTCACCCTGGCGTCAGACGCACCATTGATCTGCTTCGGAGAACCTTTTGGTGGACATCGCTGGAGGCGGACGCTAGAGCATTTGTCCTCGCCTGCTCAACCTGTGCCCGCAATAAAACGTCACACCGACCTCCCGCTGGCTTGCTGCAACCCCTTCCGGCGCCACATCGTCTCTGGTCCCATATCGCCCTGGACTTCGTCACAGGTCTGCCACCCTCTCAAGGAAACACGGTCATCGTTACGGTGGTTGACCGCTTCTCGAAGGCGGCTCACTTCCTCGCTCTGCCCAAGCTTCCTTCAGCTCAGGAGATTGCTGACATCATGGTCAGCCAGGTGTTCCGTCTGCATGGGATCCCTGTGGACATTGTGTCAGACCGAGGTCTGCAGTTCATATCGCAGGTCTGGAGAGCCTTCGGCCGGGCCCTCGGCGCAACCATCAGTCTGTCCTCTGGGTTCCACCCCCAGTCCAACGGGCAGACAGAGAGACTTAATCAGGAGCTCGAGGCCTCCCTCCGCTGCGTGGCAGCATCGAATCCCTCCAGCTGGAGTACTCGCCTGCCTTGGGTCGAATATGCCCACAACTCCCATACATCATCGGCTACTGGTCATACTCCATTCGAGGTCTCCCTGGGTTACCAACCACCTCTGTTCCCCGCCGAGGAGGTGGAGATAGCCGTTCCCTCAGTCCAGCTCCACCTTCGTTGCTGTAGGAAGGTGTGGAGGGAGACCCGGGCCGCTCTTCTCCGTACGGCGGAACAAAATAAACGTTTGGCGGATCGTCGCCGCATCCCTGCTCCACATTACCAAGTCGGTCAAATGGTGTGGCTCTCCGCCAAGGACATCCCTTTAAGGACCGAATCCCGGAAGATGTCCCCCCGGTTCATTGGCCCTTTTGAGGTCCAGGCCATTATCAACCCGTCTGCGGTTCGTCTTAAACTCCCCTCATCCATGAGGATCCACCCGACGTTCCACGTGTCACTGATCAAACCGGTGTCCACCAGTGCCTTGCCTCCGGTGTCGAGCCATGGGACTCACACTGTCAATCCGCCTGCCCTTCGGTGTCGGACCACGGGCTCCACACCTTCACACACCTTCCTGTCTTTATTCTGGCCAAATAAAATCTGTTACATCGGACTCTGTCTCCTGTGGTCTTGCGTTTGGGTCCAATCTGTGAAATCCCATGACAATTTTTGCTTTTGTGAAATCAATATTGCTCTCTGACAGTAGCTTTTTATTCGTTCATGTGCCCCTCCTGATCAGTAATTATTTGTGTGTTCATAGCCAGAGGCCTCCCAGCATCATAATGGTGTGTGTGTGTGTGTGTGTGTGTGTGTGTGTGTGTGTGTGTGTGTG
>NW_022280088.1:2391170-2429971 GCF_004355925.1 Anarrhichthys ocellatus | reverse complement strand
GTGTGTGTGTGTGTGTGTGTGTGTGTGTGTGTGTGTGTGTGTGTGTGTGTGTGTGTGTGTAAGTAAACAGGCTGCTGTGCCCCGGAGATCACCCTCGCTCTGCTGATGTCATAAACGTAACGCCTCCTTTTTCTTTGTTCCTCCACACAATCTTCACACAGGAGCAGAGACTTGGGGGGGTGTGTGTGTGGGGGGGAGGGCTTCATAAGGGTTTCATGAGTGAGGAATGAGTGGACAAAGGCAAGAGATTTGAACTCAGTTATTGCCTTCTCAAGTTGCAGGCGACTTTGATATGTGATACACAAATAGGATATTGCAACTCGACTCCCAGAGCGCTAGTGGCTCACACCCCCTTGGGCAGACGACAGGGTGAAATATTTGCAACGCACCACACCAGGAGGCATCTTCGCTGCTCGCTGCTCTATGGACTGTTACACTGGTTGTGTCTGTTAGATGATTAAGTAACTGTGGAGAATAAATGACTTCTTGTCCACTGAGCTGCTGTAAAAACTACAGACGCACAATCCAAATGAAATGTGTGGGTGTGAGCAAGCAAAGTGAGACTAGGAAAATACATTTTTTTTTTTGACATTTGACGATAACTCCTCTTCTTGGCTGAATAAAATAGAACATGTTTTTTTTGTTTTTTTTTTAAAAAGGAGTCAAGGCTCACTCGGGGCACATGTGATAAGGGAGCAGGGTGATTTACGTGATGACTGACAGCCATTACAAAGAAAGGAATTTCAGTCCCGGCTCTTTGCTGAGAAGGCTATTCCTGGTTTCCTAGCTTTTTAAAAAACACAGGCAAAGAAAACAAATATGTGAGGCCCCGGTCCTCTTTGCAAAAGTGAGCATCACGGCCAGGTGTTTTGTTCTCAATTCTTACATTTGCAATCGTGGCCCATCCCCCTGTAGCCATCTTTGCATTTGCACTTGTACGAGCCCGGCGTGTTGTAGCAGGAGGCAAAGTTGCTACAGTGGCTCTGACCTAAAGAACACTCATCCACATCTGAAAGATAGTAAAAACATAACATTAAGCTACTGACTGCAAGTGTAAAAGAAAAAAGTTAACATAACAGCAAAATGTCAAAAGATAATTGCTTCACATCCACTTCAAGGAGAGCTCAAAGTTCATGTCATAAGTATTGTTAGCAAAAGCATTTAAGTGAATAACAGTTATCCCTCTGTGAATGCCAGAGAAAAAATCATCATCAGAGTTGTTTGTTGAAAAATCTTCCAAGAGATTAAGCTGCAAGGTCTTTAAAGCATTTTAATGTTTCTTTCTTTTTTTAAAATTTGTTCTTAAAAAATGAATGAAAAAAGATTGGATGTAGTGCATCTTCTGGATGCTGCTACGACTCAAGGTTATTGCGTGGATTTCTATAGAATGTCACTTTAAATGTTTAGATAGCAAGTATTCATCATCGAAATGCACAGCTGGGGGAACGTTTAACAACAGTATTCTGAAGTTTCAGTTCCTCCTTTATTACATATTTACTACTTCAACTACAGAGTCTCAAATTGACTTTTTGTATTTATCTGTTGTTATGGAATATCATTTTTGAACAGTGGTATGTTTGAATGTCATACAATAATGTACTATCTCATTGCAGATGTAAATACATACATACTATATAAAAAAACTGTACTTTTAATATTGTAGCAGATCAGGGTAGAGCTTATTTGAACAGTGTTACATACTGCTGGTTTTATTAATGTACAGTATAATAATGCAACTTGCTTCATAAAATGATCATATGTTTTGTATGTATCTTAATCTGCAAAGTAATCAGTAACAATACCTGTCAGATAAATGTAGTAAAAAGAATATTTTACTCTGAAACGTAGTGGAAGTATAAAGTAGAATAAAATTAAAAATATTCAGGTAAAGTAAAGTCTGTCAAAACTCTACTTAAGTACAGTACGGATTAAACGTATACGTCACTGGTTGGTAGTGTGTACCTTCTGAAGTTACAGGAGAAATTAATTTCAGCATACTGTACATATGGGCACCAGACTATTGTTTGATATGCGTTGATAAGTACTATGCGTGTCTGTGTGTGTGTGCTATCGTTTCTATTTGCTCCCTCAGTGTCTGGTGTAAAAACAGCACCCTGCATCACTAAAAATAATCATAATGTTGGTTATAAGTCAAGACATCTCAGCACATTTATGACCTTTGTAAGTTTTATCTGTAAAAGGATAAAAAGGGCAAAGGATGTTTATTGTCATTGTAAAAAGATACAATGAAATACAGTTGGCGACTCATCAGTCAGTTCAGCAGCAACAAGGTAAAAAAGCCTCACTGTGGAGACAGTAGTGACGGTACCTATGCATTGGTATTTCCCATTGATGTATTGCAGGTCAAAGCCTTCATGGCACTTGCAGATGTAGCTACCAAAGGTGTTTATGCATTTCCTGAACCGGGGACACACTGCTATGCCTGCTGTACACTCATCCACATCTGCAAGAGAAAAAGAGATGCCGGTTAGTACACAGAAGAAAATATTTCAATTAAAACATAATGTATTCATCATTTCTCACTAAAAATCATTTTAGAGTTGGCCATATACGGCATATAATGCTTTCAAAATTATACAATGCAATGAAAAACTTGCAAGGTTAAAAACAAAGGCAATTTAATCCAAAACTAAACAAACATCTCTCTTCATATTAGGAGACTTCTTTCACCTTCCCTGATTAGTATTCATTTAGGAACAAAGCACATTATGTATTCTGTTCAGTGAGCAGAATACAATTCACAATACCTTGTTTCATTATTTATTTAAATACTTATTCTAAGTATCTCTGTTGATCACCTTTGCAGGCATGTGGGCATTAATATTTAGACGCAGAGAGGCTCGAACATTTGCCTTAAAATCATTAATTTATTTGCTGCATATTGCAGCTGAGGTGCCGTGGTGCCTCAGGGACTGTGCTGTGAAAGGACCTTTACACAGAGACACCTGGACCAGCTGGGAAAACAAGCAAGTGAAGTAAGTGGGCTGAGCTCTCTTATCCCTTAACAGTGATCCCTTAACAACTGCTGTTGAGGTTCTCATCAGCAAGACACTTAATGGCCAACAGTTGAATTATTTAGCTAGACAGAGCAGTGGTGAATTATCATGTTTTACATAACACACACATGCACACAACAAGACAGTCACTGTCTCAAAATGTATAATACTGCATACAAATGCCTGTTTTTATCAATGTTACATCTGGCTTTGAAGACAGCTTCGACTTTTCTTTCAAAGCTACAGATCTTTAAGCATAAGAGTTAAATTAAATTAATTGTTATACATCAGTCTGCATTAAGCTCTGCAATTTTGTGTTTTACTTGTCAACTTGTCTGATAAATTAAGCATTTTCTACGTGATGCAGCTTTGAAATATGAAGCCGTCTAAAACGTAACTTCTGCAACAATGCAAAAACATTAATCAGACGGTTTTCTGTCACAGTGCAAAACAAGTCAATACTTCCTTCTAGTGGATCGTCAGACATCCTTCTTCAATTGGAATGCACAAAAAGCAGGTGCACACTTTTTAAAAAAAGAGTACATTTCACATCAAATAATAAATATATTCAACCAAACTTATTTAGATAAACATCTTGGCATGCATTTGTCAAACTGCGAACAGTTTAATTTCAGACTTAAGCGAAGTGTAAAAGTAACATTTCTTCACATGTAATGCTACTTGCAAAGAATAGGAGCTTTTTATCAAATTCTCAAACTTTTGACTTACGTAGCTTAAGTCATTTATTCTATAAAATCTGGCATTGATTTATATAATTTATCTGATGTAAGTTGTCTACCAGCTGCAGAATTATTTTCCTGTTTCAATTTAGTTTTTGCTAATTTCCTTTTAGTAATACATCTACATTTTTATTAGATTGATGTTAATGTCACACGTCAATTGGTACAGGAGGATTTGAAACAACTAGAATTAACTTTATTGATACATGTATGTATGCTTTTGCAGTAAAACATGTACCTGAGTAACTTACAAGGATTTTTTTTTATAGACAATGAGGCAGATTGGCTGTTACAGCGAAACAAGAAACACAGACTTGAATTTGTCGTTGTGCTTTAATAGAAATGAATGGAACAGGGAGCCAATAAACGTGGAATGGAAATGTACTTACACTTTGTTATAAGTATGAGTAAGTTGCTTGATAAAGACTCTCTTCACACTCAACTAAGTACTTTTTTACTCCTGACGCATCAATGCAAACTCTCCCATCTAAGGTAGAAGTAATCACCTCCATAGATATGATTAGATACTCTCCATAAAACAGCGTCTTCTCGAGGGATCCGGAAACATTCCATTAAACTGTTGTACCACCTGTTGCAGGCAACCTTTCCTTCCCCTCCTCCATCATTTTTCATGATTGATGACTGTCCTGTTTTAGAAATCCGCCCCCCCCCCCCCCCATTAGCCAGCCCACAGTTATGCGGGACTATAAGGCGGCCAACCAGGAACAGTCCAGTCTGGAACAACCTGTATTTAAACCTGACACAGGTTAACTGCCTCAACTGCCACTTCATCTGTTAGTTACCCATCTGAGAAGCTCTTCCACGTAAACAAAGAAGGAAGAGGAGGAGTGGGCTTCCCCTGATCACATTCCTGCTGTAAAAGCTGGAGGAAGTAAGTAGAATAAAGTCACCATTTGGTTAACAAGGCCTGTTAAATTGCTGGGGTGGTTAATCAAAGACAAAACAGATGTATTGGTAAATATTTCTGGATGGATCTGAGCTTCGCTGGAGGTTTTGTTTGGTTTCCAAAATTGTCTTTTCACAGCCAAGTTTTCTTTCTTGCTCTGCCAAAACAGTTGCATTTGATTATCACTCAGCTAATTTAATGGCTGAGAGAAACTTGAAAAAAAAATAATGTAAACATTCCTGTTTGTGATGCTTTACATGAGTAGCTCATGGGAGGGAGTGGTAACATAAGGCTCACTTTTCAGGCCTGTGGAGATATATAAAGACAAGGACGTACCAACACAGGTTCTTCCATCCGGAGCCAGCTGTAAGCCCGGCGACGGACACTGACATCGGACCTGTCCTTTCAGCACCTCGCAGCCGTACTGGCAGTTGGCCATGCCACAAGTGCGAGCATCTGATTGACACAATGGAAACACAACACATATTAACCAATGATGGTGCCAAAAGGGAGAGAACACACTCACTTTCTTTCCTTTTCACATTCACACTCACACTTTATCGTTATCCTCCAGCCAGTATGTGAGAGCCAGGCCACTGCCTGATATTAGCTGAGTAGACCCTGAGGTGCAGACAACAGAACAGCGCACACTCTGCCGTTATTAGATTCCTGTGCTGTGCAGTTGCTCTGTGTGCACGCAATCCTCCCTCACCCACTTTCATCCTTTCCTACACCTAAAGAATCGTAATCCATCTAAATCCTATCAAAGCGTGTGCAGTGTGTGCAGCACCTCTGTTGCGGAGCCATGCAGGGCAGATCAAGACCCTCCAAAATAATAATATAATGGAACAGATTTTCTTCAGTTTCTCTCAATAACTTCGGACCCTAAAAAGGAAATTAAAAGTGAGGCTCATGCTGCCGCTGCCATTTCAGCTGCCACAAGCACCCTGGAGTACAGTTTGATGACTAAGGCAGGCCAGGCTGATTAAATGCTACAGTGATCTATTGATCAAAGCAGTAGCAGGCGAGAAAAGAAGAGCGGCAAGGTTTTTAACACTATCATGCTTTCATCACACGACAACACCTGGAATTGCTTGAGATTTCCTAAAGTGGTGAACAATTCAGACTTTAAATGGGGGGAATGTTATTTCTTTCTGATAAAAAAATAACTAATTAATATAGGGCAACCGGGAGTCACGCTATGCTCCAGAGGAAAGGTGAGGAGAAAATAGTTATCAGGTGGGAAACAGAATTTACAGCAAGACGTGTACAGGCAATAACTCCCATTCTGTGGAATACCTCAGGGCAACCAATAAGAAATGCACGCTCACTCGAGGGTCTAAAGGGTTCATACTTTTCTACCCAGGGTTCTTCAGAGGGGTTCTTTAGACTTTGGAGTTGCTATAATGAAGCAGATCAATGTGGGGCTTTAATCAAAGCAGTCTATCAAAGGATCGTGAGGCTGCTGTCAGAGGTACTCACACAAGTGGGAAAGCATATTTTGTAATCGAGAGCATATGTCATCAGCATTGCCTTGCACTGGCATTCAGATGAATACATTTGTAGTGAAGTGAAGAAAAGCTTCACAGTAGCATAATCCAAGCTACAAAGCAGAAGCAAGATTTAAAAAAAAAAAAAAAATGAGGGAGAAAATAGATCAGGAATGAAAATATTCCCAACAATACAAAAAGAGACGTGTGCTTGTGTGTGAGTGTGTGAGGGGCCAACTCACTTCCACAGGTCCCGTCAGGCATCAGCATGTAGCCGTTGAGGCAGTAGCACTTGTAACTCCCATATGTGTTCATGCACCTGTGTTTACAGGGCCTTGGCTTCAGCCCGCACTCATTCAGGTCTGCAGACAGAGAGAGACAGCATAAGTGGATTGGAGGACAGAGACAGAGAGAGAGAGAGAGAGAGAGAGAGAGAGAGAGAGAGAGAGAGAGACCCTCCTACAAAGAGGTGAAATTAGTCAGAGGGCAAAGGTTAAGAGGTCAGTAATGTCAAACCTCACCCACCCATTTATGTGTGGGTTTGTCTGTCTGTCTGTCTGTGTGTGTGTGTGTGTGTGTGTTTTGTTAGAGGTGGGGGTGTCTTCGAGGAAGTGCCATGTTCTGACAGGCCTGTAACCTCACTCTTTGATGATTTAACAGGAAGCCAGTGTCAACTGTCAACCTGCCTATTACCTGCAAGTGATAAAAGATGCTATTATACCCTCTGACTCACCACGACTTCATGTGGTTGTAGCTGCAGCATCCACACATAATTCCAGTATTTTCATGCAGGCATAAAAGTAGAGAAATCTCGCTCACAACAGCCTGTGAAAATTGTATTAGAAAATATTGCTGTCTGACTTCGGAGCGGGGAGGGCTCCTGGGAGAAAAGAAAATGCCCTGAGCTCAACACCTGTCAAATGCTTATGCAAATTCAAGTCATTATACACTTCTCCCAGCACAACGTTTATATATTTCAGTCGCAGGGCCCTGGTGTTGTGTATGCTGCCTCACAGGAATGACTTACTGATACTCTGAAATGGAACAGAGACACCATTAATGTTATTAGATACACCTGTGCACTTTCTGCTTCGACAAGTCAAAGTGTCCTTTTCTGAAGGGTTTATGGTGGCTAAATTAAATAAATATATTCATTTTAATTTCTTCCTACTGTAGACTCCACTGGAATCTTATTTTTAGGACTGTAACTAAACATAGGTGACATTCATAATATTAAAACGGTTTAATAGTCGTTCCACTTTGGTATGTCAGTTCCAGGGCATGTTGCCTGGGATGACTTACTGACGCTCCTAAATGTAATAGAGGCAACATTAACGTTATTAGTTACACCTGATTACGTCCTGCAATGACAGGTCAATGTGTCCTTCAGTAAAAAATGCCCATGCTGAGTTGAAGAAGTGAACATGTTTAATTCTTACTGTAGACATCACTGAACACTTATTTTAAAGAATGTAAACAAGTAAAGTAACATTCACAACATCCAAATGTGTAGCAAACCAACCAATAAGAGCTTGATGGCACTACATGGCAGATATTGTTGACATGTCAAAGTATTAAACGCACAGGGGTAACTATTGACATTAATGACGTTCTCATTTCAGTTAGTTGTCCCAGGTACAGGGCCTTGGTATTGTGCATGCTGGCTCACTGACATACCTGAATGGAGCAGAGCCATCACTATTGTTATAAATTAAAGTCCATTGGGCCTGGATTAAAGAAATGTGCTTTGATTTAATCTTGCTTTTATAACAAAACATTCAAACTGTAGAAGAAACTACCAAAAAGAGTTAAATAGCTCTGATTGATTCTTTGTTTTTCCCAGCAGACAGTTTCACACAGGCAGGCACAATTAATTCAATTATTTAATTAGTGTCTGTATCCCACCTCAGTGTCCTGGATCCAGGTACCTGGTATTGTGCATGGTGGGGTACTGGGCACATAGGAGAGGTTTGCTTTCTGGGCTTTCTGCCAGAAATCTCCTTCGGTTTAGGCAACAAACCTACTTGGTTGAGTTTAGAAAAAGATTGTGCTTTGGGTAAAAATAAACCCTGTCTGGCAGAAAGCCCTGAAGGCAAACTTCTCCCATGTGCGCATACTGGGACCCATCATTAATGGAGCGTCGCAGTAGTTCAGGTAGGGACAGAAGTCGTTTCATAGTCACATGCTCTCTTTACTGCATGTTCACGACTGTCTCGTTTACTCAGGTGCCCGGCGCTAATTAATTCTGCCCGCTCTCATAAATGGCTCAAACTTCAAGTGAGGAGTCTCTTGCACCTGTGCTTTTTCTTGCACAAGACAAAATATCTGCTGTGAAAAAGGCCAATAATGCATTCTAGGTGCAAATCGTTCTTAATAGAACATTGATCGTGCCGCCATTAGCTGTGGTGGAAAGTAACTTATTTCCGTCATTACTGTAATTGAGAATCTTTGTTGTGTATTTGTTCTATTTGAGTCAAATAGACTCAATACTCAAGAACTCATTTAAGTGCATTCTTGATTCTCTCTGCTCTCATACTCCAAGAGAGGGATTATAGCCTGGAGTTATACTGTTCTGACAAAGAGAGGAAGATTTCAGTTTTCTTCAAACCACTTTTTTTCTCCTAAAGCAATTTTCAAGATTAATTTTTCTCATAAAGAAAATGAAAGTGTCAGTATACTCTTGAAGAACATTACTGTGAAGAGAAGGGGATAGGTTCCAAAATGTATTCTTACTAATATTTGGGAAAAGTAACAGTACTCCTACTTTGATAGGATATATTAGTAATTGTTTGGTATTTGTCGTTGAATCACAATAAGTGGCTCTGTGGTTAAAACATTACTTTTAAAACCTGTAAAGATGAACAAATATCAAGCCATGTTTTGGTGTTGTTCAGATATTGCACAAAATGATACTGTAGCTGTGTTAGTTATCATTTATAATTCCTTGAATGTGGAAGTTGGCGTTTCATTGAGCTTAATTTCACTGTTTTCAAAATATTCTTTTAAAATTAAATTAAGACCAAAACAGTTGTTGTGGGCTCCATTGGGAGTATTAGGCCTAAAAGGGGGAATCCAGCTTGTAGCTGCACAGGAATCCATCACACTGGAATGATAACACAGGCTTCAAGAAATATAAATAACTTGAACTATAAATATCCTGTTTCTGGGATACGGTAGAATCATCACAAATAGAATTTGTGTCACTGTACAGCACATGAGGGGTCATTTTCATCTCGGCCGACTGCACTATAACTGGCTCCGAGTTTAGCTCTGTGGACATATGCGGGGTGCATTCTCTGAGTGCCGCAAAGCTTCTCCATTTAACAGATACCATAAATTAATTTGGATGAATGATGGTGCAGATGCCAAGTTTGTATATCAGACCCCACCTTCTATTAATGGAATCTCCTGCTCTACTAAAGCCATGTTGGCTGATTCAATAGGCGCTGCTGGAATTTGAACTGACCGTCTGCTTGTTGAATCCAACCAAATGCCTCCCGGCTTTATGTTATTTTCCATGACTACAAATTCTTCTGGAGATATATGGGGTCAGTTTGTGAATGCAGTTGTTACACGAGGGCCAGCATAGTGAAACATTTATACTTTCATTGAATACAAGAATAACAATAACAAGAAGCATTTATAAGTTTCACAATTTGTTTTGTGTGTCAAATGTGTGACAAGCAAGCAAACATGTTTTTTTTTATTAAAGTTTTTAATATTACAATCTAAATTTATCAGTAGATCTAATGAAATTAATATATGAGGCCAGATTTTCTGTTTGCATTTGTGCTTGACATTGTACAAGAAGTGCAGTTGCATTGTCATGTCAAAATGAATACTGAAATTGCACTGCACACACACAACAGGTCTTGTTGTCTGATGCAAATTGCCCTGCCAGTGTGTTTGCGCTACTGCTGATGTGCACCACATGAATCTGGAGGCCACTGTGTTTTGTTAAGCCCTTTTTTTAAAGCTTAGTGACTGACATTCTCTCTGGACTGATATTGATGCTTCTTAATTCTTAAACTAAGTCAAAATGATCTGGCCTGTCCTTGTCAGACAGCATGCTTGTGTATTTTCACAGCCAAAACCCAAACCCTACAACTGTCTCCTTCTCTTACAAGATAATGTCCACAACACACACACACACGCAAAACACACTTCACTTTTTTTAATTAGAGGTGTCAACCCTGTTTTCCTCCCTGGTTTTCACAGTAAACAACTGGCATTCTCGTTGCTGTGATTACGGAAAACCATAGCAACACTGTCCATTGTCAGCGTGGCAGAGACGCAGGTCTCCACTTGCCCGTTTGCACTGAAAAACAGCTTGAAAATGCAAATGAGGGATTATTGAAATAGTCACATTCTGAGACAGAGGCAGCTCCGTGAGCATTCAGCACATGCCAGACACAAGACACAGCCAGGGCCTCCTCCTCCATGTTGGAAGAAACAGACAAGATGAAGAGAGGACACAGGGGACAAAACAGAGAGACGACACAGAGATGGAAAAACTGAGAGATAACAAACAGACATGACCACCAATTGACACTTCGACACGGCACCAGGACTGCAGAAACCGGTGCGATATCCGAGGTGGAGAGCCCCTCGGGAGTGTTCATTGTACAGTAAATGAACCGCTGAGACGTATCTGAAGTGATGCAAAGTGGAGTGATTTATTGGGTCAGCTCCACTGATGCTATGCTACATTCCCGACATGCCTCTATCACTGACAGAGAGATTAGCAAAATGCTTTTTCTTGGTGATATGCTGGACTCTAAAGAAGATAACACTGGTTAGGATTCAAGGCCCTTTTCTAGCAGCGATGGAGGACTCATGAGTGCTGTGTCCATGTCGATGATGGCTTTAAAGGAAAGGAGGAGCTCTTTGTTTCAGGTACTAAAAACTGGAAAAGAAAACGAGAGAGAAAAGGGAGGCAGAGCAATAAGGAAAAAATCATAATGGCTCTTTTTTTTTTTACTGAGAAACTGTTTCTTAGGGTAAAGAGTAAGAGAAAGAGAGGCAGAAGTAGAGTGGTGAAGATTGTGACATGCTTGGCATTCATGCTGGCATTTAAACTGAAAAACTGCTCTTGGGTGGTGTCTCTTCTGCTAGGGGAGGACAGGAAGCTGTGAGGAAGTAGTTGAGAGTGACATTCACCCCTCCGTAGTTCGCACAGTGCAGCACCATGCATGTTGCTTAAGATGGGTAAGAAGAGAAGTTGCTGGGGGGAGAGGTCGATCGACGAATCTCACCCTCCATTACTACTCTTGCTGGCTGATGGTCCACAGGAAGAAAGATAGGAAGGTGACTGGCCCACACTGGTGGGGTTAAATACTCCGGCTCTTCTTCTTTAGACAAAAGGAAATGGGTTAGAGAGGATGGGGAAGTGGTGGGAGGGGGTTTGATTGAAGATAAAGTAAAGGGTGGAGAAAGAGTAAGAAGGATAGGAGAGAGACACACAGAGAGAGAGATGTAGTGAGAACGAAAAGCACCACCCAATGGATTAGAACACCACACCACATTCCTGGAAAGTAAAGAGGAACATTATGCAGCAAAGAGGATTACACTTGTGGGAACTGGACATGACCTAAGTATCAGAACAATTCTAGGAGACATGGGAGAAGCAGTGACGGTGTTTTTGAATCTCCTCCTGCCCTCTTTTCCCTTCTGCAGTCCTTCTCTGTACTGTGGGTGAAATAATAGGATCGAGAGAATTACATTATCCCGCTGATTCAGAGGATCCCTTCTTAATTTGTAATTTGGAGGTTCAAAGCTAGACAGGACTTCCCAGCTATCACTGCTTGACTACAAACACTTGAGCCTCAAGAATTTCAGACACTCGCCTCTCCCCCTGTCCATCTATCCATGCAGTAACCTTTCCTCCGGCAGTCAGGTAACAACACCTATTGTTAAGTGACAGGAAGACAATACAGCTACCTTGGACTGTTTTGCACGCTTCAAATCATTCAAGCCCCATTGAAGGATGCGGTAACTTAAGCTGCAAGGTTATGCAAGCCTACTGCATGCCTGCCAACTCTTCCCAAGACAAAAACACTTGCCGCAGAATATGGATGAGTATTGGTGTCAGACATTTTAGTAGCTAAGAACAATAATTCACCAAGAGTATCATGTAACCAGTGCAGCAATGTCCAAAAAGAGCTTGCCAGGTAAACAGAAAAGAAAATGAGGAACATGTTCCCTTAAATGGAGCTACGGTTTCATTCAAATTACAGGATTTAATACTCAATACTGATTTGTTTTTTTCTCTCCACAGATCCAAATCTTTCTGTTCACATTTCTGTTTAAGTGACCTATATCTGACATCAGTGTAGCTGCATCTTTCTGCACGTCCACGCAATTGTTATAACAGGGATTTCATTAAATCAGAGTCCTGCTTGGTGAAACATGACAAATTTAAAAGAAGGAACTGAGTGAAAAGTCTGTTTGATGAGTTAATTTACATTTTAAATGACTGACAAAGGGGCAAATAAAGTCTTCAACTGTTTCCTATTGTTGGAGGGAAACCTACTTTAACACATTGTTACATTTAATAGAGCTCAACTCACCAGTAAACATCTACCTCTTCTAAAAGATCATTTATTATTTGTTACGACACATAAACAGACACTTACTCATTCGGCCAACAGGATTTGACATAATTCGGTTTTCATTTTAGCTCCATGTAAAGTGAATAAACATGATGTTTCCCAGATAACACTATCTACCTTAACGACGCAGTTTACACATTTATGTGCTGATTTATTAAATCGGAGTTCTACTGACAGCAACAAGATGCGGACTTAAGCAGTGGAACTCAGTAATATAGAAAAAGTCTTTTTTTTAGGAATAATGAGGAAAAACATGAACATCCGATATGAGCTTTTTCACAGCAGTCGCATGGCCAATAATCAGATACAGTATGTATCGGATTTAGGACCACATATGAAAGTGGCCCAGATCTGATTGGAAAACCAACTGATTTCTGTGTCCACACACAAACACACTCAAAAACTGTAGAAGAAATTACAAGTTTAATTAAGTAAACCAGTAAAATCAAAACGAAATAAATTACAATAAACTTGCTGTGCTGGACTGCATTACAATGAAAGGTGTTTTGAATATTGCCAACCCACATTTAAATGTTTGTGCTCGATAACACATCTTTAGATTGTTTGGACAAAGGCTAAACTTGAACAATATCACATGAAATTTTAAAACAGGGAAGCTTTACTGAAACATGAGGCCATGGTATAACGCCACAAATCTGCCCCAGAGACAATCTCCGCATGGTTATCTGATGGGATCTGAAACCGACACCCGTGGGACTAAATAAATGTTAGTGAAATTCCAAATAGTGCACCATGCGTTATATATAATAAAATAAGATCTGTACAGTTTATCTCTTGAACACTGTTGTTCATTGAACGGAGCTTTTGCTCCATGATGAAAACAAAATCTGCAGGAGGGTGATGACATTATTGATCTGATTGCAACAATCACTCAACACATTCAAGTAAGGTGCTGAAATCGTAATGCTGCTTTAAGATATCCCATTCCTGTCTGTATCCATGTGACACCTTCCTGCCCATTCTCCGTGCATTTTCATTGGTTTCAGTAATAGAGGCGAGTCCTGCAACACGGCACTTAGTTTGAGGAGATACTGCCAGTACATACAATGTTTTATACTGTAAACAATCCCTCCTGATAAACATGTGTTCAACCTTCCTGCTTGTACAGGTCAGTTAAGGTCAAATATTACTTCATACCCCTTTAATGAACTTGTTATGAAAAAGAACATAGATAAAACAAATACAATTTGGGGTTATTAAATGATAATTTAGGGAAAATACACATGATAATGACATGCATGCAATACTTATTACTTGCAGCTGTTTGATTGTTAACAGCAGACAGGAAGAAAAACAGTGACAGAGAGGCATCTGTTTCTAAACCAACGACTCTAAAGTATCGCTCTACACCTAGACTGAATTAAACCATGCAATTTATTGGAGACATCAATGTGCCTTCACCAAGATAAAGGAGTGAAAGGTCCAGATATAGGTAATCTAACTCAAATGGAAGAGGTCTCTGCCTGTACGTATATCTGTCTGTCTTTTGATTTGCTCCACAACCGTTTATCTGATCGACATGCAGAGTAGAGCTCGTTTTCCGTCGCTCGCTACAATATTAACTCTTAAACTACTCAACAGCATTCCGTCACTCGCTACAGTACACTCAAAAACAGAGAGCGAAGACAGCCGGGACTGAACAATTATTCTAAGAACTGATAATGGAATAAATTGCATACTTAGTTCAACCACAGCTCAAGACTATCAAAGTTGAAGTGGTATTAATTATATAGTTGGCTGACAGAAAAGAGGGAAAAAGAAGAAAGCAGCATCTGCAGGCACTAGTGTTGCTTCTGATGCCAATCCTCCAGCAAAATATTTTTATAGTGTCTTAGCATCAGGTCAACTACACTTAATTAAATCCACCTGCACAGAATAATCATCTTATTAAAATGATTGGATCAGCAGGGGGGTGTTCTGCCAAATTGTTAAACAGATTATCCCTATAATGAGTTTATTTGTGCAGCGAGAGCTTATTGGTCTATCCTCACCATGCTGTATGACAGATCCTACTCTCATCAGCACCAAAGGTGAAGCTCTTTCTAAAAATGATAGGGATTCCCGAAGTAGTGCTTATTATGCTTGACAGTCGAGTGCCTGTTAAGTTAATGATGAACATAATCCGAATCATTTAAATGACACCCATACAGGTGTTGAGATTTTCTGTATAGGAAAAGCAATGAAAGTGAAATAACCACTGTGGTGAAATGATTTGGCAGGTGAAGAGAGCTGGTACTAAAAACAGACATGCAGTCCTTGAAGAATAAATCTCATAAGAATATCAGCTCATAAAAGTTTGACAAGAGGAAAATATGGCTTTGATTCTGAGAAAGGTGAAATCAATACAGCATCTGCTTTGCTTTGGGTTTGGTGTCAACACTGATGTTTCCTCTGTGGTTTGTTTTTGCTCCATAGAACCGGCGTTCCTAAGGTGTTAAACACTTAATCAGAATGACTCTGGGGTCATATCTCTGTCCACGTCTCCCACTTAGAGCAAAGTGTGCAGAATATATCGCTCCACGTGGAGGTCGATATAAAGTAAGTGTGCATTACAGGGTTTTAATGCTTGATTCCGCTTATTAATCATTAAGCATCTTCTTTGGGGACACCATATCTCCAAAACGGGAGTTGACTTTTAAACTTTTGCTGTTGTTTTTATTGTTGTTGTTTTTTACAAAATTGAAGTTAAATAATTTGCTCAACGTGAGGGAGGAACTGAATTGGATACCAACCTTCACATGGTTCACATTGTTTTAAACTATTATTTAAAAAAAATCAATCATTACTTAATATATATCAAAGAAACACAACAAATGTTAATTTTCTGCAAAATACAAAACATGGAGGAGAGTTTAACTCCCAACAATGCATGCTGACAAAGTCTGCTGATGTGCTGAACATGTTGTTTTGGAAACTTAATTTAATGAATTTAGTGAGCTCTTAACAGAACATTCATTATTTAAAGTCAAGACTCCAGACAAGTGGTCTGAAAATGAAAACGAGAAAATGGAAGTTGAATCAACTTAAAACTTAGCCCTGATTATCCAACAATATATGGCAACAATTTTTGGAGATTCCTGACAAAAGCCCCAGGTCAGAGGCCAATCAGCGTTGGCTCAGCGTTGGCTCAGCGCTCACAAATTGCACTTGAGCACGCTGTGTGAACTGTTCAAAGTTGAGCTGAGAGGCTCGCCGATGTATCGGGACACATTCCAGATATATAGCATGCTAAAATTCTGGAGCTGCCAGGAAGAATGTCGGGAAGCTACAGCCAATGAGAGTGCAAGACACGTGTTGAGGGGAAACCCTGGGGAGGGGTCATCTATAACGATAGAAACTTTACTGTATGTGTTGTATTTGCAACACGGACCAAAGTTGTTGTTGCAGCTAGAGGAAACAGACTATAAATAGTAGAGACGCGTGGAATCAAGCTATTATGTGAACGCGCGTGCCGACGACAACAAGCATGACTACGCGCATGGTATCACATCATGTATCTAGTCACATCACGTATGTGTTTTCATGACGTGTAGTTTGACATGACATGACTTTGAAAGTCATGTCATGTGAGCTTGGCTTTAATTGATGTCTGATGTTTTCACTGTTACTACTTGACCTTTAGCAGCATCAAGGTCAGGAAAGCAGCCCTCAGCAACTTATTTCACTCCTCCCGTTGACTCATTAAGATAAATGATGTAGGATATTGGAATGCTTCAAAACATTGGCCACCTGAGACATCAATAGTAAACGTCAAATCAATGTTTAATGGAGGCTGCATTTAAATGAAAAAATCTAATCTATGGTTTGGCAATAATTAAATTGGTTTGCATAGCATCTGCCAGATCAAAACCAGAATCCAAGGTTATCTCCACCTAAATAGGCTGAAAGGGCATGTCTGCCACTCAAAGCTGAGTAAAATAGAAAGCTCTGTAAAACGTCTAGAGCTCATTGGATAAATGAGGCTTCAATGGACACTTGAAAGTACAGTTTCATCTTGAAAGGCCTTGGAATCACATTTGTCAGATAAGTATGTCTGAATGATTGGAAACAAAGTCTATTGTAGCTGGATATGGGACGACTTTTTTCCTCTCCCCTTTGTTGCAGATGAAGACAAAGTACAGCCGTCTGGCCGGGCAGACAGGAGCCACCTATAGCCTCCAAATGCAGGATGAGTCGTTTGGAACATTTCCACACCTCCACACCCACCTCAGCCCTTGTTTTTAATTACACACTAGCCTATTCCTGGGTCTTAGGGCGTGAATTCCACAAGTATTTTCAAGCTGCTTGGACTAACTGGGACGCTTTAACGCTTTTCAACATGTCCAATCTGTCAATGAGGAAATTGCACAAAAAGTCAAACACACACACAAAACACACTTTCCATAGCATCGGTTGCACTCAGCCGAGCAAAGTTATCTCGGGTCTGTAATTGAGATGTTATCTTCACAGGAGAGGATGCACCCCAAGGATTATTCAATATGGCCTTACCACTCATTTCCATTTGAGCTGAATCAGCGCTCTCTCTCTCTCTCTACCTCCTCCCCTTTTGGTTAAAGCATCCCACTACTGTAGGCTGGTGGCAAACCAGCTTCCGTTCCATGAGTGTCAACTTTAATATGCTGGTGTTGTGCGGTGGAGATCTGGCCACAATAAACGATTACCCTGCCATTGCTCAGGGCAGCGGTTCTCCTTCACTTACTTTTCATGTGAAAAATATGCATGCCAGCAAGGTGTGCTAATATTATGACTCTGCCTCATTTTTTGTGGTGTATGTCTTAACTTTAGTACCCTATGACATATAAAAAGTCACATCCACCTGCAAAGTAACATAGTTTTCATGGAGTCTACAAGTTACGAGCGAGATCTCACCTTGATTGCAGGTCTTGCCAGTGAAGCCAGGGTGGCACTTGCACTTATTGGGTCCCACGCAGTCTCCATGTTTACAGCCAGGCTGGCACACAGCTGTTCAGAGAGGATTCAAAGAGGAAGAGACAGATCAGTGCAGCGTCCTGGCAGACTACTTGTTCCAGATCAGGATGACAAAGTACTTAATCCTACTACTCCTTGACTTGGCTGTAAATGATCTGTTTACTTCACATTACAGCAATAACAGAATGAAGCCTCATTCATATAGGAAATGTGTTTGTTTCTTTCTCCTTGTGTGACAATGTTATTATCATTGACTAATGGTAACAGAGCAGCCATTCTCAGCTAACCACATCATTTTTGCATTGAATGGAGCTGGAAAAGTTTTATTGTCCTTACTGATACTATATCATTTCACACTGTGTGAGATAAATGAGAAATGTGACCTTTTAACACTGAGCAAAGTTTGAAAAGTGTTTTTCCCGGTTTGAAAAATACAGTGCTGATATTTACACTGGCACCCAGCCAACAAAGATTTCCTTGGCAAATAATATTTCCCCCTTAGACTGAAGCTGAAACAATTAGAGCACCAAAATAGTAGATTATAATGAATACCAAAGAGCTGCCCTGCAGATCGTACGTAGTGTGCAGATGGTGGTATTTTGAGTGTGTACAGAAACGTGGTAGCTGGGGGAGATGCACGGCTTCACTGACTCTGCATTCTGTCTCAGTGCACTGTAGGCTTACCCTGCTTATCTGACTGTGCTTACTGCAGCTTGCTGCTAAACATGTCTGATATACGGGGGTCTCAGCCAAGTGTTGCTAATTTTCATTAAAAGCTCCATTAATTCTGTCATAATACATTGCAATAAGAGGACTTAATTATCACTGTGGTGGAAGTGGCAATACATAGACCTGTGTGTGTGTGTGTGTGTGTGTGCGTGTGTGTGTGTGTGTGTGTATAGAGATTCTAGATGAGAGATCTTATCACCCCAACCAGTTTGTTGTGTATCTTGAAAGGTGTGCTGGTGTAGTTTTAAGGCATTAAACACTGGCGACCTTTCATCTGCGAATGTTATATGTCTGGTGCTTTTATTGTGAAATATAAGAACAGTAACAGTGTGAATGTGGTATGCGCTGCCTTAGACAACATTGAAAGTAGTAATAAAGTTTGCTGTCTTGGTTCGGACAACAGAGCCTCCGAGTTGTTTTATCATCCTTATGAATAGTATAAATTATCAGTATAAGTTTTAGAGGGACAGCTCAAAAACTACTTCACAGATTTCCGTTAAATTTTCTTGGATTGTGCAGCATTGTGGAGATACTCCCTCTTTAAATGCTTCCTGTTTTTATTTTTTTTTTCCGAAATGCTAGAAATAAGTTGAAAGCTGCTTAAACACATACTGAGGGACACCTTATAGAACTGACGAAGAAAGGGCTGAATAATACGCTCTTTATTTGAAATGCATACTTTGAGAATTGAGTTACAATTTCCATTCATACACATTCAGCGTACAGGGCCACAGTTCTATCCTGAAAAACATCTTTAGCTGCTCAGATTTCAGGTCTGTAACATTGTTCAAACTGAATTCAAAAGCACGAAGGTATGCGATGAATCCTTTAACTGGAGTCGATAACATCTCCAGACTCATTCCACATTATTTGGCTTTGTAATCAAATAGAAAGAAAGTATTGTTAGCCCACTTGGAGAGGCCTGTGATATGAGCCAGGGTGTTAACACAGCGAGCAGTCAATGTTCACAATATTAAAAATGGCTGGAGGAAAAGGAAAAGAGTTTATTAGACCTTGGTCTGGTCAGCAGATGAAATGAATGAAGCTGGTGATCTTGTTAGTTGGAGGGAAGTCAAGTGGAGGGCTTTTTGTTATTCTCCTACATGGGGGAAGACTTGATTAGCACGATCAGAGGCGGCCATCAACAGGCTTTGCCTCTGAGGTTATTTTTAAGCCTCTTGCCTGCCAGAGAGATCAGGGAAACGGCCAGTGTTCATTAACCACAGCAGAGGACACGGACGACTAAAACGGTCGTGGCAGCTGGAAGGCCAAACATAGCATGTATGACCCTCGTTCCATGAAAACATGCCAAGTGATGACACACTTTCACTCTGGTTTACATCAGCCATTCCTCAGGACAGCTTTCTGCTGCTACTGATTCTTTTGATTTATTGGCTGTTCATGGATGCCTGATGGTAAACACAGGGGAAAGTATTATTTTTTAATTGATGCTGACATTGTGTATGAATGTTTATAGTAGTTTAATGCATGACTTCAAAGGAAGATGAGAAAATCATTACATAATCAAGTTACATCATCTTGCAATCAACTAAGTAATTACCTAAGGCTGCTTGTAATCATTATTTCATTATCGGTTGATTTGCTGATTGTTTTTTTTTCCATTGTTAGAAAAGTTCTGTCTTTTAAAATTGCTTGTTTGTCAGACTAACAGTCCATAACCCAAAAGTAGTCATGGTGTAATTATATGCTTTTCAAAGTAAGAAAAGTTGAAAATCCTAACTTTTGAAAAGAACTATTTGAATTTTGTCTTAATAATTGAGAAATAATCTATCAAAATGGTTCAGCTGATCACCAAATCAATCCTTATTACATACTATAATGAGGACAGATCATCTTGTGTCTGGGGTTTGAATTTGTTCTATTTAATTTGTATACAGTGAAATGTCATCGATCGACCAGGTAATGTCATGGTGAATATTTCGTTTACCCAAAGGATGAAGTATGAGGATATTGGCATTCTCCACCCGACTGATTTTTATGTAGTTACGTATGCAGAGCATCTCCAACCGCAGTAAAATACTCCGTTTTTACACTGCACCATGCAGATGGATATATTGCGGACATATTAATTAAAAAAAAACATTATGGATTTAAGCTTTAATGGTTTCATTAGTATTTTATGGGGTCGACTAAAGGGGCGGTTGTATCTTAATAAAACTAAAAAAACATCAGTATAATTCATGTTAAGACACAGCTTTAGGTGAAAACAGGTCCTCAGAGTGTAAGCTGTTTGCATAGCTTTAAGGCCGGAGGGCAGAAGATGGCCGCTACCATGGGGTGTGAGGGGTTCGTGGGGGGACGGCTTGACTCTATAAATAAGTGAGTGAGTCCAGGATTCAGAGGATGTGCCCCCAGCAATTCATGTCTATAGCACGATTATTTCAAGAAACATGTGGAGCTAACCTTGGGGCTGGCACCTTATCCCGGCTACTCTGTGAGTTAAGGCGAAGAGAGCTGAAAAACAAACAGCCAAACAAACAAAGGTTGGGGGTATTGTTTAGTCTTTGAGAGCAAAAAAAGAAACATGATGTTAGAGGGCAGAGCCTGGTCATTTTGACAAGCAAACGTTCATGGAAAAAAAAAAAAAAAGACAAACACACACAGTCTGGAGTTCTGGAGTCACACATATTCCCACTTGCCTCGAGGTAATAAGCACATTTTGAATGCATTTGAGTTATAAAAATTAAAAAGATTAAAACCACCGTCTCCGGGGATGTTCTCTAAATGGACGTGTATGAAGCAGCTTTCTTTCGCACTCTGTGAATTAAAATTTACACCACTGCGCCGAAAGATGAAAACACCACCAGTATCATTCAAGGAGCTCTCCGTCCTGGTTCTTCAATATGAAAATAAACGCTGCAGCTAAGTGACTGTGAAGAGACATTAGTTCTTTAAATCAGCACTGTGTCAAAGTGCCTTCAAAGACTGTGGCAAGTAATTTCGAAACATGTGCCTTTTATTTGCGCATATATTCTCTCTAATTTTTACGAGCACACCCTTCCATTTTGTTTTCACTTTATTACGTCAAGCAGATGAAAAGGCACACTTTTCGACTGGCCTTCTCAGCCCAGTGATCATGAAAGAAAGTGGAGCAGACAAGGGAACTGCACAGACAATCATGTGAAAGTGAATTACTGAAACTGAGATATCACTTTTCTGCTTTGGTTGCTCACTTTGTTAGCTCGAATTACTAATTCAAAAGTTCTGCTTTAATCCTGTCCACACCATTTGTCGAAACAAAGGCCGCACTCAATCAAACTAAATCCAAGTCCTAGTGGATTTGTAAAATCCACTAGGACCTCTGAGGAAATGATGTGTGATCTATTTAATATGGAGGTGAAATTAAACCTAGTCACTTTACAATGCAGGGAAAATAAATGTATGTCTTTCTACCAAAGCTGTGTTTTATCTTTTGGATTAACTCACGTTAATCAAAAACTAGTCAAGTCCTTCAAAGCTGAGTGGCTATAAAAGGCCTGCTACGGTCTTTTTAACGTTTGACTGATCATTCATTTTTACTTGGTCAAAACCTGATTGAAATGTTAACTTGAACGTTTTTGATCTTAAGCCAAGTCAAGCCTTTGGGGAGCAAACTCGCATCTTTGCATTTACTTTGTACGTAATCTCGTTGCGCAAAACATTCGCTTTGCGTTTGTTGTGAACACAGCATTATTCAAGTCCTCAATTGTTGTGAACTACAGTATCAGTCTGTCCAAACAAGAATGTTGGTATCAGACAATTCTGCAAAACCCAAGATTTTTTTAATGTTTAATGCCAATGTTTTCTTCTGTTTCTACCAAGCCCCCAACTTTATGGAAGATCAATGATAAATCACTAAATTACTCCTTTCAAAATATTTCTTTAATAAACAATATCTGCGCATGACAACTATGATATGCTTGGCAAAGATGCTTAACTGTTTAAAGGATAGTTAAGGTTGAGCAACTAAATCACTTGGTTAAAGTTGTTCAATAAGAAAGTCAGAGCATATCTATTTCCTCCACACTTTTAATAGCAAAACCCCAGACAATTTTGGCTTTTCAGAACGTGTAATATGGATGAAATTAGTTTAAAATTAACAACCTCATACCAAGGTCTTGTATTACTGGAACTCAAATGTATTAAAAGATCGAAGCTCCTGCTACTGACTGAGTCATGGGATCATCAAGAGTGGAAGAGGTGAAAAGTACTTTTACTGTTGACTGTATCACACTGGAAATGCAAATGTTCAAATGCTCACAGTAGCAGTAAAGTGTTCATGATGGCAGCTGGTTGGAGTAAGTAGCTTCAAGTGTGGCTCTGCCTGCCGGATGGCCTGTCAGAACATTATAAGTGGAGCTTCAGTCTACTATAAATCTAAAGCCTCTCTCTCTCTCTCTCTCTCTCTCTCTCTCTCTTTCTCCATCTGCCTGGTTTTCTTGCTCGTCTCTCTCTCTCTTTCCTGACACCCCCCCCCCCCATTCCAGCAGCAATCATCTCTTAACTCCTTACCTCTGAACCATTTCCCTTACACCTCAGGATTTTTACTTCCCCCAACTTTTAGTCCTTTCCCTCCTCTCTCAGGGTTGATCTATTAAGTTTCTCATTCTTTGAAAGAAGTCTCACAAACCGATCACCTGAGCTCCATGCCTGAGAAAGCCACAATCCTATAGCTTCAATCTAATCTCTTCTATCGCCTCAAAAAAAAACTAACCAAGAGCTAGAATCTGCACTGACTGCATCCCCTCGCACACATGCACACACACACACACACACACACACACACACACACACACACACACACATGCACACACACGTTACTGACTGGATGGAGTACTGATTGTAGTCTCAAGTGAATGGATTTGAGTCGTGCACCCCGGCATGAGCATTTGGAAACATTAAGGCAAGCACTCACCGAGCGATTTAACTCATAGAACAGATTTGATTTTGTTGAAATAAAAAGCAGTGCAGTGAAAATACTTCAGCAGCTCGGTATGGTGGTTAAACTCAAACTCAATTTTTTGGCTGAACGTGGAACATATGGGACTCCAGAACAACAAAGAAAACATGTTCACACACTGTTGTTTGGCTGGTTAAGTAATTTATGCAAACATTACTTTTTTTTGAATGTGACTGTGTTTGATTTATTATAAAATAAATGTCACATATGATGATGTATCGTCTCCCTTGATTTCTAGAAGCAAACCAACAAATGTTTTGTCATGTGGCAATCACTGTTTGGGATTTAAGTGGGCAAAACAAATTAGTAAATGTATCATGTCTTGCCCCCTTAACTAAGCTTAATTAAGTAATTGTCTTCTTTCTCGTCTTCATTCAAAATCGTCTATTCCACCTTGAATCTCTTTGGGAACCTGTAAAAGCAGAGAGCCCAGTACAGATGCACTGGGAGGTATTGGGCATTGAGATTGCTGACTCCTGCCAAGAGGATTAATGCCGAGTCTGGCTCCATGTTCAAACAAACAAAATCCAAGGATACAACTGATCGGTCTCAGTGAAACAGTGCTGCTTTTTCCTACATCATTCCAGCACAGACTGTGTGGTTCAAGTGTCCAGGCCTTGGGGAAAGGTAGGAGGTTCTATTGCAAAAAGAAAACCTCTACTTTCCAACCATGAAATCAACCCCTCTCAAGCAACGAGGTCCGTCATCATTAGCATAACTTGTTTTTCTGACACGTAGTGTTTATGTTAGAATAAAATTATCATATTTTGTTTATAATAAAGATGAAGCAAGAGGTGAACAAAAGCAGATTTGTCTTGCAAAGACCTTAGGTGAGTCTAGCTGGGCTAAAAGGAATACAAAACTTTGAGGCCATGAACTCAAGTAATATTGTTTGTGTTCAGCAGAACAGAATCTTCAATCTTCAGCAAAATGGCACTTGATGCAAATACAGAACTCTTTTAGCTGCAGCAGCACAGACCTTTGGGCCCAACAAGCAGTGTGTGACATGTTTCCCACAAAAAAGGATACAAAATACAACAGATAAACAAACCTATAGCATGGCATGATGAGCCTCAATACATGATTAAAATATGGTAATATCAGCAATGAAAAACACAAACAGAAAACATTATTTTAACAAGCTATAAATAAGTGGGTAGAATCAACATGCAGAGTTTCTACAGCAGGAACTTAACAACCCTTAACATGAAGCTTCCAATAAGAACTTGTAAGGCTTTGGTGCTGTAGGTTCTTCTTTGTGTTTCATAAATCTCGACATGCTTTGTTTGGTAGATGAGAGCAATTGTGGGACAGACGATGATAGGAGAAGTGGCACTAATCCTGACATTGATTTTCTTTCACTTCTTTGTGAATTTGAGATGGAAAATAAAAGACAGAAATAAGGAGAAAAAAAATCCATAGAGAGATAATTGAAGGATGAACTTGTGAAATCTACCGGTCTGAGGAAGGGGGAATGGTCATCTCCAGTGCACCAACAATACAAACTTTGCCAAGTGGTCCCGGCAGTGAAATGCTGGTTACTGCTGTGTTTGTTGTTGACACATTGGCTTCACTAATCACAATTGCTCTTGGGAAGTAAACCATTAACTTTATTTCCCAAAATGTCTAACAAGTTGCTTGTTAACTAAGTTCCTGCTGTGGAAAATGATGCATTCACATGGAATCAGGCAGACAGTAGACGACACCCCGCATATCTGTTTGTGGCGGTCCAAAGTTAAAATATTGAAACTTTTTGCCGTCCTCCGTGATGGAATTTAAAATTTGCAATTGAATGTTACGAGAAACCTGCACTCTACAGCTTCACGCTTTACTAGAATAATTACATAAAATAGTAAACACAAAATAATTGTGTTTACTGTGTTAGAATATAACACACCCCGCCACCACCATTGCAACATATCATGCGCGTTTCATTTTGGCTTCCTTGACTTTTTGTTTGTTTTACCCGTGCCGTCCAGAAGCTGGTGTTATCCATCCACTGTATGCCTGATTCCATGTCAATGATTAAACCTCCACAACAAAGCAGCAGCTATACCAGCACAGGCACCAAGCCATGCAGACATTTGTGAGGCAACTGACCAGATCTGACACCCATTTAGTATATTCACAGTCACACCTCCCTGGGTAGTATTATAGGAGAGCAGAGGATCTTCACACAATGTAAATATGTCGGAGAAAACACGTGTTAATATTTCATATAGCTTATGTGACACAGGTGTGTGCTCATGACAGGACACATCCTCTGAATCCTCAAGTTGACATTGCAGGATATGAAGATGAATTGAGGATTAGTGCACCTGACGACACTATGGATTGTTTTTATACTACTTGGCAGCGTAAGCTATAGCTTGTTTTTGCACAGCAGTAATCTATAATCAATTTCCCATCTACCCTTGAATGTGTCCACCTGCAGCTATACAGTCTCTCCCTCATTATGGCCACCTGCAGTGTGATAATAAATGTCAGCCTTTCCTCCGGTCCAACCAGCCATTGTCATCAATCTTTACTCAAAGATTGTCCCAGGTGTGATGCTCTATTAGCTGTATGTATTTCTCTTGTGACAATGAGTGTGTGTGTGTGTTTATGTGCGTGTGTGAATGTGTTTCCCCAAGCCCCTGGTTACTGTGGCAGTGTTGCAGCATTTCCTGCGTCTAATAGCATCTTTGACCCCAGCTTGAAACCTCGCAACCTTGTTAGCCCTAGCAGCAGCAGCAGGCATGGTGGCACTCACGCTGGCAGTGACCCCAGGAACGGCGTGTCCATCCCCAGCAGCAGTCCACCCTGGCCCCGTATCGACACAGGCCGTTGGACGAGGCCATCTGCCGTGGCCACCTGTGAGGGGATAACATAATTAGTTCACAGACAATTAAAATGTCTAAATGAAAAGCGGGGGTCTATTCAATGTTGTTTGAAGGGAGGCTTCAAAGCATTCATTTTATTTTTTTCTGCTGTATAGAAAACAGACTTGTACCAAGTAATTTCTTTTTGCCTAAGTAAAAGTAATTTCCGTTATCTTTACCTGTTAAAGGGTTTTCCTTTTCTGAATTGAGAGTCAAAGGATAGAAGGTGTCACATGCCCAGATTGTAAAGCCCTTTGAGGCAAATGTGTGATTTGGGGTTTCATATAAATAAAACTGACTTGACCAATCTGTCGATGTTTTATAGTAAATAATAGCTACTTCAATAGCACCCAAATTCTGTCCCATGTAATGTACGAAAACGTCCCATGTCAGCAAATAGTAAAAGAAAATACCTCTTACACTTTCCCAGATCCCAAGGTAACTTCTTTCTTTCAATCCCATTTTTTTATCTGACTAACAGTCCAAAATGCAAAGCTATTCAGTTTACTATCCTCTAATACAAAGAACAGCAGCAAATAGTCACATTTGAGAAACATTTGACATGTTTTGCTTGAAAAACACTCCAGTTTCTCAGTTTCTCAGGGTGTTGAAGGCTGACTTTTCACTGCTTGCCTACAGCAGATTATCTTTGCTTCACGGAAATAAAAGCGATAGCACATCAGATGGCGTTGGTTTGTGCGATGTCAAATTGAAAACCCGTGTTGAAAGCCTGCCAGACCTGATTTGAATTTATCCTCCAATGTGCATCAGTGCACCACTGACACTCACATCTGAGAAAAACCACATTGCCGTTGTGTTCATTGTAAGGTTTGTGAAATAGATTTGAAGCTATATACACTATAGGTGCTCTTGAAAATACAGTATGTTTCCTATCTCCATCTATAACATCAACCAATGTATAGAGTATGTAGAGTATGTGTCACTGTACCGTATGTTTAAAACAAATCTATCAGACAATTTCATGACAGTGAAAGATCATTTCATTGCTGCTGCAGAGGGAACATACAGGTATTAATGTTTATAGAAATGTAGTTTTTTTTCCCCCAAAGCACTGCAATTCCTCTTAGAGAAATTACAGCCGGATGTTGTTGTTACACCATGTTCTATTCTGCTCAGAGCGAGAAATAGCTTCTTGGCAGACAGTGCTTGTGGATTACCTTTTTATCTGTACCAAAGCTCACCACATATTTATGGAGAGAATGGGGCAAAGGAATGAGTCCATTTAAGGATACTGATGAAAATCCAAGCCGCATACTTTGAGAGCCTGGTTCTGAGTTACCTCAAATCTAGCAAAAATAATAAATAACTCAGAAGGTAATGTGTGTAGAATATTGAATAAATCCAATTCATGAATGACTGACTATGGAGGTTATTAATTATACAGTGGAAATACTGTAATCCAGTTAAAAAAACAAAGGAGAAATTATCTTGATATACTATATGAAATAGATGCTTTCATTTGTGCCTCAATGAGAGAGTGAGGATGTTGCTCAGTATTCAAGGCACATCCTTTGCCACTATCCCTGCCTGTTAGTGTCTCTATGCCAAGAGGAGGAAATGCTAATGCTTGCCCCCGCTGCCAATCACCTCATTGGAAAAAAAAAACCCAGATGGATGCTAAGTGAGAATGGCAGATCCAGGGAAAATGTTTGTCTGCTGCCTGGAAAGCAGGAAGGCAGTGAGGCAGGGAAAAACTCCAAGACAGTAAGAGAGAAGGGGAGGGATAGAGGGAGAGAAACAAAACAAAAAAAATGAAACCAAAGGGAAGTGAATGATAATTAAAAGTAAACAAAGGTTAAAGAAAAGTAAAAGGAGAGGAAAGAAAAGAAAAGGAAGTTAAATGAAAAAGAAACTCAACAAAAGACAAGGAAAGGAAAATAAGAGGTGGACAGCAGCCAGGTTTAGATGCCTCTATTTCTATAATAGAACACACACACACACACACACCACACAAATATGGCACCTGCTGTCCCTCTATACTGTAAAGTTGTTACATAAAACAAGACCATCTATCTCCGTCCTTTGGAAAGATTTACTTCATTTGGAGGATGGTGACATCTTTTTAAAACATGTCCCATGACAATTCAGGGATATTTAAATCTGGTAATTTTACCCAGAAGCTTTTCACATGCACTCTTTAATTTATTCATCAGTGTGCATACGGTAATTATCATCTTAGAATATGAAGGCATCCTGTGGGAACTGTTCATGCTGCTGTGAGTGCACCTGCTCCCATATAACCTAATGGTGTCATCTTCCTTTGTAGTTATACGACATTGCAAAGTGATCATTGCACATGATAACTGCCAGTAGAATACACCATCACATTTAAAAGTGTACACAATATTCTGTGGGTTAAATAAGAGCTGGGCAATATATGGATATTATATCGACATCGTGATATGACATACGTGTTGTCTTTTCCTGGTTTTAAAGGCTGCATTACAGTAAAGTGAGGTAATATGTGAACGTACCAAACTGTTCTACACTGACTGACTACACACAGACATTGATACAACTACTAGGTTACTCCAATATACTGTATATGGCACTAAATCATAGCACAAGTTAGACATTACTGTGATGTTCCGAACCTTTGCATGAGGACATTTTCTCTGACTTGACCTCTTTGAATTTGAATTGAATACTTCTGGTATATGCATTTTCAAAAGAGCTCGAGGTTGATGAAATGTGATATTATCCTCATAATGGAAACAACTGAGGCAACCACAACACTCCTATGGAACAAAGAAAAAGTTAATGGTCTATTTTGGCAATTAAATGTAAGATTTTTAGTGTTTTTTTCCTGTAGCAGGATATGATAACGTAGTAGAACTGATATTTTGTCTGGCCAGAGGATATATATATATATATACACACCCATACATACACATATACTTATATAAATACATATACATAGGTAAATACATATACATATACACATATTTATATACATATATACACACACATATATAGACATA
Organism: Anarrhichthys ocellatus; assembly: GCF_004355925.1. Lineage (NCBI taxonomy): Eukaryota > Metazoa > Chordata > Actinopteri > Perciformes > Anarhichadidae > Anarrhichthys > Anarrhichthys ocellatus. The sequence goes on along the minus strand of NW_022280088.1, from coordinate 2,400,704 downwards.
CATATATATACACACACATATATAGACATACATATATATATACACACATATACAAATACATATACACATATACAGTATATATACACCATACACACACACACACACACACACACCTGCCAGGATCAGAAGGGCATGACATTTGACTCTGAGCACATGATGTCAAGAAGAACAAAGGAGCAGTTTGACCCCTACAGGCTCCCAGTGGATGGTCTGTTTTGTGCTGCACAAGCAATAAGGAGACAGGAACCTCATGAGGTACAACGTGTTCTGGATTAAATATGATCAAATATTTCCCTGTAGTTCTTTTTCCACTCATATATATACACACATGGAATCCAGTTTCATGCTCTCAGTCCTCTCTTCATGCTGAATTCAGCTGTAGGCAGTTGTGCACGCTAACACGCTCTGAACTTGGAACTGAGGGTTCAATACAATTTACCAGCTCACCAGCTCACCACACCAACGCTGGACAGACATTCTCTTAGAACTTTTATGGCTTGAAAATCATGACGGGTATCAATCAACAATGTGAGTTACAATGACACTGCGCCAAAATAAAAGAGCATTTTTTCCACATACATCTTGTCCCCGGTGATATTACTGAACAGGAAGCTGGCATATCAAATGGACTCAAGCGTAATACCTGTATTTATTACCCTGGGGCTGAATAATGATCTTAAATTACACTAAGCCTTGAAGGAACTCAAGCAGATAATTATTACCCTTCAGGCATGCAATGGGACACATCTTCCCAAGTGCACACTATCAGACACGTTTATTTCAGGAGAATGTAGGGGCGCCAGCCTTCTCCCATTGTTGTACAAATGGAAACAGAGCTGGAAGATCTCCCCTGCCTGACAGTGAAGAGCATTGAGTCTATCGCTCAGAAGAGCAGTGTGGGGTGTAGCATGATAATCAGAACCATGAAGGTATATAATTCCATCCATCTATCAATCATCCATCCATGAATTCATACTGAAGCGTGCAAATTGTGCCTGTTGAATTGATTTCCCCCACAAACACTCATAGATGTTGATTGCTGCCTTGTAGCAGCTCGGTGTGAAAGACTTGCTGGAACCTGCCAGGCTCAGCTGAAGGCATGAGTTTGTGCAGTCATAAGATGTCTGGCGTCATAACGGACGCGCTGCCAGATCTGCAGGCAGACGGCCAAGTCTATCACATTAACACACATCACCATGTGGGATGTTGACAAATATCTGAGGTAAGGATTTAAAGTGAGAAATCAGCTGGCCTATTAACAAAATACATACAAAGAAGACATAGTGGAAGGTATTCACTGAGTGGCCAGAAAATTAGAAACACGTGTATGATGTAAATGCAATGCAGCACAATATCCTTGCAATAAATGCAATACTAAGGTGTCTTTGTTGATACTTCTGATGTAGGAATAAGTGGTTTGTGTCAACTCTGTGGCACTTTTCAGGCATTTGCACTGTAATAGAGCACAATACTGAAAGATGTCCACCTCATTCACATCTATGAATAAGCTAAATGTTTGAAACCCCTTACAATATACTGCAATGCAATACTTTTCTTTACATTATGTTATCTTGCTTTGGCAGACCTTTTAGTCTTGCGTAGCTTATCATAAGTGCATTCAACCTCTGTAGAAACACGAGGTAGACGTCAACAATTGTGTTGAAAAAGAGAGCACTCTTTCCAAACAAAGAGCTAAGAGCATGTTCTGCAATACAAGAGCTAATAGGATGTTTTCTTGGAGAGGGAATGAAACCCTTTTACGGTTTTCCGCAGAGAAAGACGGCCATGACCCTGCTGTCCAGTCGTGGGTTCATTTCACAACTGTGGGATTCAATGCCACCAACTACAGCCTCACAAATCACCACACAATCTACTCCGACACAGTGTAAACAACAATTAGTGTTACAGCTGGTGTAGGCAGTTTTGTGGAAAAGGCAAAAAAAAATAGAAAATACAACCCTCTTACTGCAGCTCTCATTTCTCTGTCCTAAACCCCTCCAAACACCCTTCATACAGTAACTTGTACACGTACTACTCAAACATCATCCCGATCGGGATCCCGATACCGTTATACAGCGGCAATTCTTTGACAATTACGACATGTTTTTTTGTGCTAATTTATGGGCTTGTAAAGCCCTTAGAGATTACATACTCTGGTTTGAAGAAGGCTAAACTAATTAGTAACTTTTCACTCCATTTCTAAAATGCTTCACCAATATTGACACATGACTTATTGCATTTATTGTTGGTCTCTTTTTGATAAGTCCGCCTTCCTTTTTTGGGGTACACTCTTTTCTGCAGGATATTCCGCACTAAACCAGGCTTTTACTATCTTAAGGTACGTGCGTGTGCATCTGCATTTATAGTAGGAGCGCCCTTTCTCTGAAATGACCTGTGATTGGCCAAATCTCCCATCAATGGCTAGATTTTCTAAAGCCTGAAAACAGAGCAAAGAAGAGGTGCAAACGTTATCTATCAAACCACTTCAATTACAACATACTGAAAGTTTATTTTTTATTTTTTTACAACCATAAAAACCTGCCAATTCCAGCTTTAAATCACAAATCTTTTATTCATCACAGGATTGTTGAATTGCATCACAATGCACAAGTGTCTGGTCACAGAGTGTATTGTGAAGCAGATTCTGCCAACCTTACCTTGCAGCAGCTCTTGCTATCCTCATCCTTTCTTTCGATGTATAAAGGACAGGGAAAAATGTCAATGTCACTATACTTAAATACATACTAGACTATTATGGTGACCAGTGGTAGTACTAGTAGGTGTATTTGTCCATGTAGCACTTATTTTAATACAACACAGAGTTTCTCAATTGAGTTTCTCTTACTCTAAAACTGTCCTCTTTGCTGAGTAAAGATGATTAAAAAAAAAAGCAGGGAGAGAAGTTATGTTCGTCACAAACTGAAATGCTGTATGCTGAGTTGGTACCTGATAAAGTTCATACGTCTTGTTTAGTGAGGTATAGCACTTGAATGAGTGTCTCTCAATAAAATACCACACTGAACAGGTAAATCAGTGGCGTCTGACTTCAGTTATTGTCCACTCTCAGAAAGCATATGGCAAGATCACACCTTAAATCTCTTCTATGACTCCTAGTAAAGATGTCGGCACATTCTTCATTGACATACGCTAGATGTTGAACACTCAGGAATCTATAAATGCATTACTTTGTATTGTAAACTGCTTGTATAAAATGTGACTTCGACAGTATTTTCGCACTCACTCTCAACCCCTGAAAGCTCAAATGTGGGTCTGATATTACAACGCCAACATAACCTGGCACCAGTCCACTTCTTTGGATTATTACTGAGGAGGTCTGGTATGTGCTGCTTGGCTGCGTTTGTTTAGTGACATCACTCGGGAAGAATATCCTCTACTGTATGTGTTGCCTTTTATTTAGGCTTCTATGTTACATGACAGGAAATTGGTTGTCCTTGAGTCCTTGATTGGAACAAGGAGTGGCATCAACACCAGTACAATGTTTTTAGCAACACATTTATAGGTAATTATGTGCAGCTATGGGAGAACAAAATGATCTTGCCAATGATGCCCGTGAAGGACCCTTCAGAACTAGATGGATAAGCCTGTTAGGAACGCTCTCCAAAAGGCAATAAGTGAGAGAGAGAGCAGGTAATAAATGGCTTTTTTTGCTTGTGCTGGGACTCAGGGGATATTCTCTCAATGAATTAATATTGAGGCAGAGACTCAGGCCCTGGCAAGTTTATACCCATAAACATTTCATACTCCATCAGCAGGGAGTGGCTTGTTAATAGCATGTTAATAATGTGCAATATGCTGCTGCTAGGGTAAAGTAAATGAGCATTACACAAAGGCAATGCGTGAAATAAAAGTTAAAGCCACCAGACCATGGCCTGTCACACAAACATTATCCACGGTGATTAAGAAAAAACAAAAGGGTCCTAAATAAAAATGACATTGTATGTGCTTGCCAATGCTCAACTCAAATTGTCTGTAATATGTCTGCCCTCACCTTTATTCTCTCACACATACACACACACACACACTTGTACTTAATGCCAAGACCTTTGATATCCAAATAGCTTCTTTTGAAATACTTTTGAACACAGCAGCAGGAAACTGAATTGAAAGAGCTGAGGAGGAAGAAAGGCTGTAAACCGACAGATGTCAAAATCTATCAACAAGCAGGAGCAATGGCAGTCAGTCTGAAAATGCATTTTTTGAAATGCATGCAGATAACTTCAATAATAAGTTTCTTCAATAATCTTAAAAAAATGTTTCACTCAATTGAAAAAGTGCAACATGAGAGAGGACCTGCTTTGGGGCTGAGCCTGTCTGACAGAGATGCATACAAATTACAAATAGTCCGAAATGAGCTTTTTGACAATTAACATAACTGGTGCAATTACTTGTTGCAATTGCCAAATTACAACTTGGTTTAATGATGCATGGTTGCAAAAAAAAAAAAAAAAGAAGAAAAAAGGCATCATGTTTAACTCAGATGCACCTATAGGCAGATGGAAATCTCGGACACACGCATTCTTTAGGGTCTGGCACGTCTCCACACCCCTGTCTGCACATACTTCATCAAATTCGTGTTTGAACATGAAGCACCGGGCAACGTGCTGTCACATCACTTTGTAATCTGCCGGATATCTGCACGAGACAAGAACAGCTTGGTGTGATTGCTGCAGGTGAAAACACTGTTTGTGCTATAACAGAATGTGTGCTCCAAGGCGCAAAACCAACCGGTTATGGATGCACTTGGATTATTACTGTTTTCATAATAAAAGTTAGGACTGATTCGGCAAGACCACGAATCATCTGGCTTGAGCAACATGTTCTCACTCCTAAATTGAGTTTCGCCGTTTGGAGATCTTAAAATATGCTCCAGTTTGTAACGACTCCAGCAAGCGCTATTTTTAACCAAAGGCGCAGTTTTGGCAGAAACAGACTATAAATGGATTGAACTGTGATGCCCGGTTCTTAATCAAACTCACTGTTATTTCACAAAATCACCCGCGTCCGCCGATAATGTGAATCATGTTCCCTTACCTGCCATCAAAGTCTGCACTTGCCCCGAAGCTGCAGCTGCACAACAACATCAACTTTATCAATAAATCCATGATTTCTGGAGTTACTGCTTGTTTTTCTCCGTAATCCACAATCACCGGGTAGGAAACCGCGGAGGAAACAATTAGACGAAGGAGAGTTTGTGCGACGCACGCTGGAGGTGCACAGGTAGGAAATGTCTGCTGGCGTCCTTCAGACTGCTCATGTGCGTTACACGGGAGGTGCGGGAGTGGAAACCAGTCCTCTGCCTCAAAGTGGAGTGACCCCGATGCGAGTGTGAGTGGAGCGGGATGCACTCTGCCGGGAAGAGAGTGCACAGCTCCTTCTCTCTCGCTCTCTCTCTCTCTCTCTCTCTCTCTCTCTCTCTCTCCGCTCTTCACAAGTTTACTCAGTGGGCTCTTCAGCCAACAGCACCCACTGCAGCCAGACCCAGTCTTTTAAATACCAGGCACCGGTCAAAACATCGCGGAAATCCACGTGAGGGACTTAACATGTAACGTCATGACCTGCACAGCCAGGAGGAAGAGCCTCCAGATGCAGCTCCGCACCGCGCATGCTTTGCAAATGCCTTAATTAATTGCGCAGCCTGCTGAGGCACGCAGGTGCATCGCCCACCCAGGTAGATGTTACTCACACAGCAAAGACAACGCGGTGTGAAGTACTGGGGTTGAATTTAGAGAGGACAAAAAAATAAGCAGCACAAAATACAAAATGAGTGGTGTTTCAAAGTACTTAGAAATAAATAGACAGACCTTTGTTGAACCTGTAATTATTGTGAATAAAAACAAGTGATGTGGCTTTTGATTGAAATACCTTTTTGGCCTCATGAATGCAGAGAGATTCTGACTCTGCTTTGTGTCAGATATTTTGTCAATTGTATTATTGTAAAAAAATAAAATAATGTAATTAAGAAAATAATGCTATTTACCCTTACTTTGTCCAATATCTTGAAAATGTAATGCACCTTGCCATATGAAACTGCTTGGAGTCTGATGCAAGAGTAATTATCTGCCTAACTCAGAGACGTAGCACACACTTCAGGACACATAAGCCTTCTCTGAAGGCCTCCTCCTGCCTATTCATTCATTCACACCAACATACACCCACTGAAACAGAATCATTAAAGGTCTGCCTCATTTTCAGACTCTTGCCTCGCAATTCAGAGGAGTCAGTCGATAAAATAATTCTCCTGTAAGGACCCAATGGAAATAAATTGGGGAGAGGGAGGGTAACTAAATGCCATCATTTTCAGTATAATGGAGCAGGAGATGGATGAGACGAGGGTTTGATATGATTAGCCCACTGCTGGTTGTTCACAGCTACGGCCGTCTTTTGATACATGGCACTGTTGCCTTGTTACACCCTGTCACCGATTTGATAATAAATCTACGCGGTGGCGTTTGACATCTCGAGACGCATGTGATCGGAGAAATGCTGGTTGTGTATAATTACACTATTAATCACATGCTTTTCATGACTGGACTGCAAGAATGTAATTCTATTATGATTTATTACATTTAAAAACTAGTTATGTGTAATTCAGATTCTCCAAGTTATACCACATTACTAATAACATTGGTATTATGTGGATAACTAAAATTGATCATATAAAACTTTAAAGGGTCAGTTCAGCCAAAACGTACATATTTTCTCACTAATCCCACGTGGTATTTTGTTATGCAAAGTTTCATTTTCATCTCCTGAAGTCTGGAGATGCCTGTCTCATCTGCACCAGGAGAATCATGCAATCGTTATGCAATTGCTTGTGCATGTTTCCATGTGTGCATCCATGAGTTAGTGTCCACGGCTAATCTCACATTCTGCAGCAGCAAACTGCCTAATATTTTGGGTGACCATGTTTTGGCTGCATGATCAAGGACCTCTCGTGGTTGAGGTGACTCATACTTTCTCAGAAGAAATTGTATTGCCTGTTTTATACTGCTAATGACTGCCTGCTTAGTCATCACTTGCTACTCTTAACCGGCCACCTGGCCGGTAGGGGCTGTTAGAAACCACACAGCTGAGTACAACGCTGCCACCCTGCCACTGCTAAGCGGGCAGACAGCTTGGTCAGTTTAATATTGTTTTTGGTAAGATTCCATGAAGCTTATTATACGACTTTGAGCCGACTGCCTGCATAGATTGCCGCCTTTTTTGAATTTGAATGAAGTGTGTTGGCTGTAGATATTATTGTTATCGCCACCAGGATGATAATGAGATCGGTCGTGTGCGTGTCAGTGAATGCATGCTTGAGTGAGCGTCTCTGTGTCTGTCCACAGCAAGTCTTGCATACTGCTTCAGTAAACTGTATACTATTGTATAATACCCCTCATGGCTGCACACTTTCTCAAAACACCTTTTATTTTCGGTTTAATACTGCCATTGACTGGCTGCAGTCTCCTCACTCACTACTCAAGCGCCCGGCCGGTAGGGGCCGGTAGTGATCACGTAGCTGAGTGCAACGCCGCCTCTTAGCCGCTTCCCTGCACTCAGCAACACAGTGGGGAAAGAAAATGTGCTCACTTATATTGTTTTGGACGGTGTGTTTGGCGATCAGCTATAAGCTAACAGAACTACCAGTACACACACTGCTGAGTATCTCTCAGCCGCTGCTCTGCGACCAGAGACACTCTGGGGGAAAGCAGTTTGCTCAGTAGACTTGAAGTCTAAATAAACGCTCAGTGGACGTTGCAGACACACATGGCGGAGATCAGCACTCTACTGAGGGCACATTTCTGCCTTTAGTTAGACTTTAGTTGAATGTAGAAGCAGAGAGCTGATCAACTGAAAGCCAGATAATTTATGGTCTTTAATTATAGGAACTGTATTTTCTAATTCTGTGTGTTGAACTCTTGCTTGTTCTTAGACAAATTTCCGATTTTTTGCTTATTGAGTTTAACTGCTTTGTACTGGGACTCCTTATTAGAAATTCATTTGAATTAAGTAATTGGAAGGAGCATTATTGAACAATTTAATTTACAGTATTTTAACTATAATCGGTGCCAGTTCCAGGAAATGTCCGAGGACATTTTAAAGTAATTATTAAGGACCTGTACAATGAAGCATTGTGGTGCTTGTAGTTTTGATGAAAATACTAAACATCAATATTTCTTTCCAGAGATTATGTCTAAATTATTCTGGAAACTGTCAGGGGTAGATGGAAAAAGAGAATGGTATCTTAGTGATTTGGGTGAACTCACCCTTTAATGAGGGAAAGTGAATCATTAGTTTCATCTTCAGCAGACAATGCTACAGCAGACTGAAGTAGTAAATAAACACAAAGATAGAACATCAGAAGAGGAATCCTAAACGAAGAATATATAAGGTGACACTAAATGTGACAGGTATAGTGTCCTCACCATGGCAACCAGTTACACACACGCACGCAGGCACGCTCTCTCTCTCTCTCTACACACGCACACACATGACATGGAAGCATGGACCTCCTGTCTGTCTGTCTCTCTCTCTCTCTCTGTCTGTCTCCCTGTCTGTCTGTCTGTCTCACTCAGTCTCTCTCTCTCCTCTCTCTCTATCATACAGTCATTCAGGTCTTAGATATTTTTAGAGAAACAAAGATGTATATGTCCAGTACAGAAATGACGGGAGCCATTTGTGGACTGTCCATCACGAATACAAGATTCAATCCAAGAGTATGAATCTGAAATGCAGAAAAGAGAGAAGCGATATCTCAATCAAACCTCAACGATACTACCGGTAACATCGGCGTGTGTAGCTATTTATTGCGACGTCTTCGGGCAGTAGAAGCCACACTGTCAAAATTTCTTTCGGAATTTTCTAGTACTATGTATACTATGTTGTCTATGAATGCCGTTTTACATAAAACCATGACACTCAATGCACTTATCAGTTTAACCGTTCCAATTAACTACATTCATTTTAAGGTCAACACTGAGCTCTAACAAAGCTTCGGTAAAGTTATTGGAACATGTCTTCATAATGTTGTTCTTGACACATATTCCCCAAAATTGTCAACACACTGATATTGTCACGGTTTAGGCTTTGCCCCCTGTGTCTCTGTGTCTCTGTGTCTGTGTGGCTCCGCCCCTAGTCTCCTCCCGGCTCCCTCCTGTGTCTCTGTGTCTGAGTCTCTGATCTGCCCCTTGGACGTGACAGATCTGAACCTTCATTTGGAGACATGTGCACTTCAACGTTCCCCTATGAGATGCGACAAAGTACTGGCATGTCAGATGTCTGGTCTATCCCTGACAAAAGCACAGTCCATTTCAGGATCAGGGACAACATCAGGTCCTGCACCACAAGGCTCAGGGACAACATCAAGCAGTCCTGCACCACAAGGCTCGGGGACAGCTTCATCAGGTCCTGCACCACAAGGCTCAGGGACAGCTTCATCAGGTCCTGCACCACAAGGCTCAGGGACAACATCAAGCGGTCCTGCACCACAAGGCTCGGGGACAGCTTCATCAGGTCCTGCACCACAAGGCT
>NW_022280088.1:2278997-2391160 GCF_004355925.1 Anarrhichthys ocellatus | reverse complement strand
CCACAAGGCTCGGGGACAGCTTCATCAGGTCCTGCACCACAAGGCTCGTGGACAGCTTCATCAGGTCCTGCACCATAAGGCTCAGAACTTTATGTATCATTATGCAAACCCTACCTGGGCTATTAATGTTTTTTTTGAACCAGCAACACCCTCTACATGACATGTCTAATCAGCATCGAGTATTAACAGTAAGTTAAATTGGTTCAGATTGATTCAGTCTGGCTTTGTGGCACAAAGGCAGTAAAACTGCCTGTGCCGGTGATTGAACTTTTGCTACTTGCTTACTTACTTATTTACTTACTTACTTACCTACCAACCAAGATCAGCCAGGGGGAGTATTACCCCTCTGACAGCCAAGCTGGGTGAAAACCGGTCATCCGGTGGTGTGTCTGTGCCTCCCACTGTCAGCCTCATTGCCAGCAGCAGGCTGAACTAATCAGTTAGCGGGTTAGCTGCAGTTCAACGCGGAGTGAACAGACTACCAGGGAACCTGTACCACTTGTTCTTTTTCTTTTCAGCGACCTTTCTCTGCAGATCCTCCAGCTGGGTCTTCACAGCGAGGATGGCGTCCTGCTCTTTCTTCTGCAGCGTCTGCTTGAGCTCCTCCGCGGCCCGAGTGAGGGGCGACTTTTCCTCCCTCCACTCTCGAAAACCCTCAAATTGCTGCTCGGCATTCCTCAGTGCAGCCGCAAAGTGGTCGACCTCCTCTTTCTGATGGTTGAGCCGAGCCACAGAGGAGTCTCTCTTCTCCTGCAGCAGGGAGGCTTTCTCCTCCTCCCACTGGAGACGATCGGCCATGACCTGATCAGCCTCTTTTTTATGGATCGCTGCCTGGGCCTGAAACATGCTTCTGGACTGTTTCATCTCTTCCATGTGGTAAAATATGGCCCTCCACCTTTGATGAACTTGAGTCTTCAGCTTCTCCTCTTTCTCCTTCAGAACATTCTGGAGTTTTTGATTCTCCATCTTCTGCTGGTTTAGTTGACCCACAAAGGAGACTTTGGTCTCCTGCAGCTCAGCCACCGCAGCTTGGAGGTCCTCCTGAAGGTTGGCCTGCTCTTTCTGATGGTTGAGCCGAGCCACAGATGAGTCTCTGTTCTCCTGCAGCAGGGAGGCTTTCTCCTCCCACTGGAGACGGTCGGCCATTAACTGATCCATCTCTTTTTTATGGATCGCCTCCTGGGCCAGAAACGTGCTTCTGGAATTTTCCATCTCTTCCAGGTGGTAAATCTTGACCCTCTGCCTTTGATCAACTTGAGTCTTCAGCTCCTCCTCGGTCTCCTTCAGAACATTCTGGAGTTTTTGATTCTCCATCTTCTGCTGGTTTAGTTGACCCACAAAGGAGACTTTGGTCTCCTGCAGCTCAGCCTCCACAGCAAGGAGGTCCTCCTGAAGTTTGGCCTCCTCTTTCTGATGGTTGAGCCGAGCCACAGAGGAGTCTCTGTTCTCCTGCAGCAGGGAGGCTTTCTCCTCCTCCCACTGGAGACGGTCGGCCATGAACTGAACAATCTCTTTTTTATGGATCGCTGCCTGGGCCAGAAACGTCTGCCTTCCATCAAATAGAGCCTTCAGCTCCTCCTCTGTCTCCTGGAATTTACTCTCTAACCTTCTCAGGGCAGCGTTGACTTTTTCGACTAGATAGGAAACCCTTCCCACATTCTTCTCAGCCTCTTTCTGTTTTAGAGGAGACTCCATCTCGCTCAACTTCGGATTTGCGGCACTGAGCTGCGAGTTCAAGTTGTGTTGTTGTCAGGCTTCTGCCGCTGAGGATGCAGAGAGGGACATCGCATTCACTGTCATGAGGATTTACATGATCCAAAGAGAAGGAGATGGGGAGCCAGAGGACGTGGGACTTGTGATCAACTGCATTAAAGTCCTGAACAACGTAGACGGTGTCATCATGGCGTTCATCATGCTTTGGGTTCATTTATGCCCTTAATCTAAGCTTTCCAGACAACCTCAAGTACATCTTTGAGCTTCTCCAGAAGCTCATAATGAATGTGGATGGGCACAAGCTGAATTCTAAGATACAGGAGCTGAAAATCTAGATGTTTACACAAGAGGTGAACACCAAGTGACAAAGCCAAAGAACCTTGTCAGATCTTTTGGATGTTTTCTCCTTTCATCTTCCGCCCAGTCAATGACAATCCATGACCTCATGGATGTTTTCTTGGTTCTGACATTTTGAAAAAATTGACTAAGCTGCACAGACGCAAGCCAGAGACTGTAAATTACGGAACTTTTACATGTCACTGCAAGCTTGGTTGAGTGTTTACGCACAGAAAGTTTTGCCCAAATCACATCCTAACTCGAGTGTGACTACTCTCTAATGTCAACTTGCACGTCCATTTTCCTCATTGTCTGATTGTATGACTCTACTCGAGTTGAAATGGACCCTAACATGGTTCAATACGCTGTAACTTCCATTGACTATGGGTATCCTTGTTATTTATAATCTATAAGTTTTAGTTTGTGGATGTTTTGTGATTTTACTTTTGTAGCCCAAAAGTGGTCCAAGTTGCCTGTTTCTGCACATGATAATACATCATAGGCTATTCTTCAGTGTAAAGGAGTCCTTTTGTACTACCATCTGTACTGGTAGGAAAGAAAACAAAGCTGTATTGCTCTTGACAAACCAAAGTAGTGGGAATTTAGCACTTGCAATAGTGGTTGTACATATCTATAGCAGGAATTTTTGTGCTTTTTGGAAATGATAGCTTATGGTGAATGACTACACTGCAGTGCAATGATATTCCCTGTTTGGAGAGCAGTGCATAGCCTCCACCCTCATGGCGTCTTTGTTGTTTGTGGCGCCAAGGGATTTGGGATAGCTTGGTATTTATTTTTCACCAGTTGTGGAGTTGTGGAGTTGTGTTACAGGACTACTGTTTTAATATTTTAACATTTAAAAACGATGAAAGATGCACTGTATAGTTCCTTTTGGAGTTTTTGTTGCTATCCTTTTCTGATCAGTGTTTTTGTAAAAAAATATATATATATTTAAAAAATGAAATGCAGGCTCTAGTATCATGGATGGTCAGATTTTTACCAAATTTAATGTATTTAAGCATTTTCAATAAAAACACTTGAACTAGGTTTTGTCTCATGTGTGCCTTAATTGGGGATCAAATAAAAAAAAGTTTTTTACCTGATTAATTCATTTCCAATTAATTATACTATATTGAGTTGGACTACCATAAATCAATTTCATTTCATTCATGGTATTTTTTATTTAGGCTGTATTTGATTAAATTGAGTTGAACTAACATAAATCAATTTCATTTCATCAATGGTATTTTTTTATTTAGGCTGTATTTGATAAAATTGAGTCGGACTAACTCAATTCAATTATATTACATGGATGTTTTTAGTTTAAGTTAGGTTTAACTATATTTATTGGATGGAAAACCTGCCCACAATTTAATTGAGTTCATCCAATGAATTATTTTTTTGAGTGTACAGAACACAGTACATTAAACATTACAAAACATTACATAACAAGTTAAGAAAAAAAAAAAAAACACAAATAGATGAAATAAAATTAAGTAAATAAATAAAGTAAATAAATAATTCCCCCACCCAAACAAAACAAAAAACAAAAAAGGTTGGTGCATAAAGTGACACAGCACAAAGAGACTGCAATGACAGTGTATATTGTAAATCAGAGCTCTAAATGGTTACAGTCCTATGGTACTGTTAGTGTTGTACCCATGTACTCCAAATAAGGCTGCCAGATTTTCAAAAATGAATGATATCTTTTTCTGAGACTATATGTGATCTTTTCAAGAGGAATACAACTGTTCATTTCCACAGACCATTTGTCGATGAGAGTGGGAGAATTAGACTTCCACGTCATTGCAATACATTTCCTGGCCACACATGAAGCAATTTCTGTAAGTTTAATTTGGAGCTTCGTTAAAGACCTGTTGAGAGCTGTGAAGTTTCCCAGTAAACATAGCTCAGGATCTAATGGAAAGGTAACCCCTGTGATCTTAGTTATTATATTACAAAAGTCATACCAAAAGGACCTCACCTTTGTGCAAAGCCAGGTACAGTGTAGGAAGGAGCCGACCTCTATACCACATCTGAAACACATTTCTGACAATTGGCATTAACTGTTGCTGACAAACTGTTCTTGCACAAATCTGACCAGAGTTCTTCATCAATTGTTATGTTCAAGTCTGATTACCATCTCATCCTGGATCTGTGTAATCCTGGTTTTGGGCCCTCATTCAGCAACATGGAGTACATTTTAGAAATAAATTTGTACACATTTCCCTGATGAAGCAATTTTTCCACGTTAGTTAACACAGGTAGAGTCATTCCAGGGCCCAGGTTGGTTCTCAAAAAGGATCTTAACTGGAGGTAACAAAAGAAAGTTCTACTGGGCAAATCATATTTTCTCTTCAGTTCTTCAAAAGACATGAGGAGTCCTTTATCAAAGCAATCTTCGAGATGCTGGATTCATCTGTCATGCCAAGTCTCCAGAATCTTGTTACTTAGAGTCATGGGCACAAGTTAATTTTGTATTAGAGGTGTTTTTGGTGATAGTCTCATATTTAGTCCAAGGGTTTTGTGAACTTCATACCATATTTTAATAAAATGTTTCAAAATAGGATTGTCTGTCCTCTTGGATATGGTTTTGGAGTTCCATTTATAAATAAAATCACTGGAGGTTTCTTCTTTCAGAGGATAAAGTGCAATTTGTATCCAAGAGGGGGCAGTATCACCGTCAAAAAATGACAAAATATATCGCATCTGGGCTGCTAAATAATATTTCTTCAAATTGGGTAGTCGAAAACCTCCTCGACTATAATCCCATGTTAATTTTTCCATTGACACCCTTGGCATTTTACAGTTCCATAAAACCTGCCTAATGTGTTTGTTGAGGGTTTTAAAAATGGTTTGAGGTAATGCAATGGATAAGGACTGGAAAAGATACTGCAACCTCGGGAGAATATTCATTTTCACAGTTTATTCGACCAATTAGAGTAATGGGTAGATTCATCCATCTGTGTAGGTCGTCCTCGATTTTACTCAGCAATGGGAGGTAATTAAGTTTGTACAAATTTTTAAGATCATTATCTATAATTATTCCTAGATATTTAATATTCGGGAGCCACTTAAATGGGGTTGTTTGTTGGTATTCAGTGTGATCGAAGTTCGTGAGTGGAATAATTTCACTTTTTTCCAGATTGACCTTGTATTCTGAAATAGCACCATAGGTGTTTAGTAGCATCTGTAATTTATTGAGAGAGTTAACCAGGTCTGTTGGATACAAAATTACATCATCTGCCAGGAGATTAATTTTATGATTTATTTGGTCCACTCTGAACCCCTTTATATCTGGATCCCGTCTAATTGCTTCAGCAAGTGGTTCAATAGCCAGGACAAAGAGTCCTGGAGACAGAGGGCAGCCCTGTCGACTCGATCTACTCAAGGGAAATGCTGTCGAAGTCTGTCCATTTGTGGTCATTTTGGCTCTGGGTTTATGGTAAAGGGTTTTCACCCAATTGATGAACAAATGGCCAAATCCAAACTTGTCCAAACGGGAGCCATTTGTGGACTGTCCATCACAAATACAAGATTGAATCCAAGAGTATGAATCTAAAATGCAGAAAAGAGAAAAGCGATATCTCAATCGAACCTCAACGATACTACCGGTAACATCGCGTGTGTAGCTATATATTGCGACGTCTTCGGGCAGTAGAAGCCACACTGTCAAAATTTCTTGCGAAATTTTCTAGTTAGTTGTTATTCCTGACTTCTATAATTATGCCCAAGGTTGTTTATAAGAAAAAATATACAAGTGAAACAAAACACATTTCGTATGAATGGAAAATTCATACCAAAAATGGAGCAACGAACTGAGTTTTAATTACATGTAATAACTGAGGTTAATAAAACAATGAAAACGCCTTTATTTCAGGTTTGCTGCAGCGACAAATTGTCCAGTTCAGAGCTGCTTTTGAAAACTTACATAAATGTTGAAGAGAGCATCTGCTGAAAAGATTCAACATCAAAGTGTCAATCCGTGATTATTTCAAAGCTGATTATCAGCATATACATAAAGACTACTCGCTGATAAAAATGACTCTAGTATCATGTAGGGTTTCGTTCAGTTACACGCTTCTTTTGCTCCACAAAAACGAATTAGATTCAGGTACAGCTCACATCTTGTCAACTTTTTTTATTGATACCAATCAGTTAATACACAATAGTAAAATACATCCAGCTCATAGAAAGGCATCACAAGGCTGACCATTAGTGAAGAAACACTCTGCATTTGCATAGAAATAAGTTCAGATATCTTAAGTATTTTTGTCTAAACAAAGAATCTGTTTTTTGTCACCTTCCAGCCTGTTTCAGTTGAATCAACCCTCTTCACACCTCGATATTCTATCTATCATGCAAGCTTTAAGTAGTGAGACCAACTCTCTCCTCTTTTGTGCATATGTGAATTTCTGTAATGTGCACTTGTGCAGAGCCACAAACATGAACAGGGAGTCAGGCGTCTCCTTTTGAAATCATTTCAGTCCTTTGCAGGAGCTGTGTCTGGCCATTCACCTCAGGATAGATTGAGTCTGCTGACTGAATTCAGATGAGCTTGACGCTGGAAAAGCCTGGACCTCCTCTCATCTATCCCTTCAGTGTGAGCAGGAGAACTGGCTCTATAAGGCTACCTCCCCTGATGTCTGAAGCAGCTGCAAAACACTGACAAAAGGTGACAACACAGGATTTTTCATTGAAACAGATGACTGATTTCACCTGAAAGAAGGAAAGCTTAAGGGGCTACAGTATGCCTTAAGTATGCACATTTGAAAATAAGGAGCGTATTGTGTGATTTTCAACTGGGATCTGAATAGTATGCATGTAATCAAGCACACTGACCTTTTTTGCCAGCATCATAAAATATTCATTGCTGCTGAACATATTACTGCATGCATACCATATTCACATTCAATCTTTATGAGGAATAATCAGTTTCTATTCGACAAATGCTAAATGTTACCTGATGTGACGAGTTTAAATCCAATATCTCTCTTTCTATATTCCTCTCTCTCTCTCTCTCTCTGCCAGTCCTTCACAATCACGCACACAGGAGTGGTCGATAATGATGATTCCCCATCTGATCTTTAAGTGCAGATGACTTTTTACCGCTGAATTTCTCCCCCTTCTGTTAATACCTGGCAACAGAGGGAGATGACTCGGTTCCATCACAGAAGGGCCGCATACAGACTATTTGCCAAAACAGCATGTGGAAAGTATGGTGTGCTTAATTCACAATGTGGATGTGTAATTCCTGCTGCTTCTGTTTACGCTGACAGCTTGATCACACATTTTAGGCAAAGACACAAACGTAATGGAGCAGTTGGTTCAAGCTTTTACTACAACCAAGTGTCCAATAATTCAGTGTTTTTCACAAGGGAGAGGAGTAATTCAGTTTATCACATCAGAAAACACAGCACTATTGCCTTTACCTTCACTCGGAAAGAGATTTTGAGTTAGTCTAGAAATAAAGAGCAAACATCTCATTTATTTTCCTAGGCTTGTAAAAAAAATAAAGAAAAAGAAAACGTTGAGGGTGGTTAAAAAACAAAGTTGTATTCTCAGCACCATGATGACACAGCCAGGAGCCACAGAGGCTGGGTACTTTATCAAATCCACCACACCGGTTCTTGCAGTCCTAATTATGCTCCAGTGCTTCCTGTTGTCTAGCACTAACTTCCAGTCCACTCTTGTGCGGCAGCCTTCCCACCAGCATGTTGTTTTTCGGTGAACAGCTTTCAGGCTCCATAGTCATCACCTGCACAGAGTAGCCATGAGTCTCTGCTACCCACGAGCGGTCCAAGTCTACGAGGCCCATACACTGTTTACCTGCAGTGGTACAAACAAATAAAATAAACCAGTTCTTAATAGAGAAAGGGACAATTTGTTACACTTGATTGTTTTCTTTGTGTGTATACTTACAGGAACAGACAAAATGAACAGGAATGCCTTTTATTTTACAATGCGAGGCAATCCATAATGACAGCACCACAAAGAACATCCTTAAAAGTTACGGTTACAAGAACGTAACAAGTTAAGCCTACCAATATTGGGTATTTAAGCAGACACAATACGGATATTTAAGAATAAAAAAATAAATGTTGTGGCATTTTATGTTACAGCTTCAAAATAACATGGCAATAGTGAAATAATATAGGTTATAATTCTGTAATACCATGTAATTACTGAAGTAATAACAGGCAATAGCTTGGTAATAACAATGGGTATATCTGGGTAACATTTGAAGATGGCAATCATTATAGTGCTACTATATTGGTTTGCATATTGTAGGTATTCCTGTTATTTTGTCCATTTCCTCTAGGTTCCCAGTATGCACGCGTATCCAATACCCTTCGGAAGCCCCTTATTCATCAACAACAACAACAACTGATAATCCCACTTTCTCTTAGGATTTCCTTTAAACAGACTTCAAATGTATTAGGCAGTTAGGTAGCAGGTGGCAGACACAGTAAATGTGAGCTTGGGTCTGTCATGCTGTCTAGATGGGCACAGTCACGCTGGCAGGCTCTGGAGAGATGGGATCAAACATGGTTAGAAAATGTTAGTGGGAGAGGTTGAGCCCTGTTAACTGATATAGAGCAGAAAGGCTGTGACAGGTGGTGTCAGGTACATATGAAAGGGCTTCAGACTGACGCGGCATTGGGGAGCCTCCTCGGATTCAGAGAGAAGCTTTGATAAGCTGGAGAACTATCAGGGTAAAGAGTGTTCCCACGCATAATGAAACACTGTACAGTGAAGCTCCAGCACAGGCCTGAAGGTTTCAGTCTGACAAAACACTTCCCTCTGAATCAGACAACGCAGATATGGCAACTGCTTTTTTTTCTCACTGAAGATATCCCTGCATTAGCATTTTTTACCTATCTCAAAAGTCTAGACCTTATGGAAAAGTAGAGCAGTGGAGTTAGGTCAGAGTTTAAAAAATCTCAGAAAACACCACATGACCTTGTACTAAGATTACTGTTCATGGACTGTTAATAGAATACAGTGGAATACAGTAGAATACAAGAATTGAGTGAGTGTTCAGCCACAAGGGGAAGATTACCGATGAGTCGCCTTTCAGGATGGAGCTGGACGGCAGTTTGGTCTGCGAAGCGACAGAGGATCATGTGTTCCTGAAACAAGGACGGACAATGAATACAGGAACTGTTTATTGAAGAGGTAAATAAAGTTCTGGAGGATATCCGTCAAGTCTCAGAACCACAAGCTCTTTCTTTTAGCGACAATAACAGCTAAATCCCGAACAAGATCAAGCAAAGATTTAAAGACTTGCATTTAAAGGATACAAAGATAGTTTTTATAAGGAGCCATTCAATGAAACTAACTCTATGATGCATGCACATGCACACAGGCATGCATGAATTTGTTATACTTATCTATCCAATAAGGTTTACTCCATCTCTATCTATCTCAGCATGCACTGGCTGAGAGGTAGGAAAACACCAGCAGATCTTTTTTAACCACACTAGCGGATCGGCAATGTCAGTCAGTCCACAACTTTGGTCAAGACTGAAATATCTCAACAATTATTGGATATATTGCAATAATATTTTGTACAGACATTCATATTACATAAAGGATGAGTCCTTCTGACTTTGTGATCCCTTAACTGTTCCTCTAGTGCCACCAGCAGGTTGGCTTCTGGATGGATTACCAAGAAAACTGTTTCAAATTGGTAACCAAATGTAATAAATTCGGTCAAACTCTCAATTTCCCCAAAACTTTGGTTTACGACCGGCAACTAACGACCATAGCTGTAGTTTGTGTTTAGCGCTAATAAGCAGATGTTAGCATGCTAACAGTCTACAAAGGTGAAACTGGCAAATATTTAAACAAGAATGTAAAATCAGCATGTAATACTTGTTACTGTAAGCATGATAGCACGCTTGTATTAGAATACAGCTTCGCAGAGACAGAGTGTGTTGTCTCTTTACAGTGTCACTGGACTTAATTTGCATGGTAAGCTCTTTAGATTCTTTGAATAAAATCAGCCCTTTAAAATATCCCAAAAGGCCAACTGAACCAGGTTACTTATTTCCAGTTTCTGTTTCTACCTCGCTATGGTTCATGGAACAAGTGAATGGGGAGAGTGGTTCGTCAGCTCTAACTTGCTTCTACTTTAATTGATTCAATTCCTCACTCCACGGGGTTGACGCTCAATGCAAGGCCTCGGAGCAGGTGCTTAAAGTTAGCGCTGAGCTCCAATACCTCACACCATTAGTCCTTTATCCCAGCCATACACCATTTGTCAATGTGCTGTCATTCTGTTTAACTGCTGTACTTCAGGAAGGACAACTATGGTTCTGCTATAAAACAATGAAACGCTTCTTTTATATCGGCAAGTGTTTTGCTGGGATTGTGGGAGACACAGGAAGTGGGCTGTACGCTGAAGTCCAAAAATAATAGAAAATACCAAACATGGTTGTTGAAAGCAAAAGCACAATGGGAGGCAGGGGAGATTGAGAGCTTGGGTTTAAAGTGGCAGATAATGTATATGCTGGTTTAAAAAGAATATAGATTTCTCCTGCTGAGTGGCTAGATGTTTAGTTTCCTATTTCCAGACAGAAATAATGGCAGTTGTGATTTCCCTTGCTCGCTGGGCTATCGGACAAACAGTAGAATAATCACAACGATCACAAAGCAGTACAATTGCCCAGTGTCTTCTAAATAACATATAATCTTCTGTGACTCTCAAGCCACGTCTGTAAAAATCAGTTTCTTCTAGTGCACAATGGAAAAGAAGTTAGAGGTGGCCCGTTGTTGTGACAAGTCAACTCTTGAGGTTGCCATGGCTAGGCCCTACAGCAACTTTTGCACAGATTCTCCCCAGGGGCACTGACAGGTCCCATACATCATCATGGGATGGGTCCTCTCCGAGTACAGTGCTGTGTCTGTGCTGAGCGATAAGGGACTGAGAGACCGGAGGGAGTGAGCCTCCCTCTTGTAACTGCCTGGGAACACGGTGATGACAGCAAAGACATCGAATTAATTATATTTTACTGTCCTGTAAAAATAAATTAATAAAAAACTAAATAGGAAAGCAATAAAGAAACTCGTGCCAAGTGAAATAATGCCATGTCATCGTTTAACGATTTAGATTTCTGATACATCCAAATTACAGAAGGAGCCGGTTGCACCAGCTCTTCATAAAGTCAAATCTGTCACATAATATCATCTGAATCAATGACGTAGCGTCACATGACATAATGTCATCATTAAAAAATAACTAAATTTCTGGTTTCACACAGTACGCCTGTGTGAAACCTGTGTTTGTTTGACCCAATCTACAACCCCTCCCTCCATTAGAGGACTCTCACGCACTTACTACTACATCTGTTGCTCTCAGCATCTAATGATTATACTGGAGTTAGATGAAAGCCTGCTGCGTCTCAGACATTGCTAAAGGGCGTCTTGTGCACTGGTTTCAAGACGCCGAGGGCTACTTTCCAAGCATCGTATATTTGATACGGGTATTTGACACCCTTGGAGTGAGACGAAAGTAACATCAGAATTAAAATTAAAAATGAACTTACATACCTCAAATTACAAAATGTTAGGCCACTCAATTTTTGTAACTTTTGTACTAAGTGAGCATAATTAGACATTTCTCACTCTGAAATGTAATTTTTTCTTTATGTATGTACAAATGAATAAAACAGAGTCATACCTCCATTTACAAAGGGCTAGAAGTTAAATCATATATATTGTTTGCAACCCTAAAGCTGTAACTTTCGGAAGTTACGTTATGTTGTGATGCTACAGTGACTTCCTGTTTACATGCTATAGTAGCGCTACATTTGTTTCCAAGCAAGAAATTCACACATCACATAGCGAGCTAGAAGTTATTAAGAACTGAGAAAGGACTCCATGCATAAACTTGATCGTGGATTGAACAGCTAGTGCAACCCGATCCAGGTGTGTCTCTGCTTCTCAAAGTGTTACTCATTCGTCTAAATTTCTTCTGGCTTCTAAGTTTGCTGGGTAGTGATGATTGCGGTATTTCACCTTTCACTGGGTCTTTGCACTCTCTGGTATGTGAAACTATAACTTTTAAACTAAATGCCTCGTCCATTATAACTTCTGTTGATGCAGTGGCATTTTAATTAGGAAGCAATTAGCGAAGATAAAGAATTGTTTCATTGTGTTGTAACGGAACATAAGTTCATTCAAATAAGTCGTGACCCATGAAGGCATCTTTCGATGTGCATTGGGGAAGTGAACCTCAAACACAATCCTTGTAAAAACAGTTGCTGTAATTCAGTATTCTGTTTTGGATATTTTGCAGAGTGCAAATAAATAAATGCAATAGAGGGATTAAATCACATGTAAAAGCATACCTTATGAGTCAGGGTCTCTTGGAACCTTTTGCTGTAAAAACAGAAAAAAACAGAATATATTTAGACATTAAAGTGTAGTGATTGAATTTTTGTGGTAAAGTGCGTTATCATGTGTTTACTCTTTCAGCTCTAAGACCCACTTTCTTTCCAGGAAAAATCAATTTTTACAAACAAACTAAAAACATATAACCAAATCGAAGGCTCAACAACACACAAACAGCATGCATTGTCTCTAAAAACAAACCGCTTTCTCTCTGGGGAACAAGGACTTTTGCTCTGACATGGGAACAGAGTCGGTTTGTTTGTGATGGTTAAATGTTGCAGCTGATTAAAAGTCAACATGAAGAGGGTCAGGGGTTAGGGGCCAGTCAGGTCACATGGAGAGAAGTCTTAAGTTGAACTCAAACTGTTAGGGCCTTAATGAAATGGGCAGTTAAGTTTCACAGCTCATAAAAAAACCTGTGAACTGCCTGGAATGTCGGCACCTGCAGAATATCCGCATGAGTACCTGGAACATGACCTGAGGGGAAAACACTAAAAGTAGCAAGATGAAGATTGACAGAGTCAGGTGTGTTGGCCCATCACTGCACGACTGCCCTCCAGAAACACAGCTCCGTGTTGTCCATTACAGCTGCAAGGTCTTTTTTTTTTTTCGCCATTCTTTAATATTTTACGAGGGGTGAAGTGTCAAGTTTGCAAAAGTGAGGAGAGGAAAAACTAGGTGTGTGTATGTGAAAACTCTTAAATATTTATAATTGTAAACTGAGGGTCCTCCCCAGGGTCCCTTAAAACAACCTGAAACATAGTAACAATACACAGTTTATCCACTGCTCTACATCGCTGTGCTGTTATGTCAAAGTCCTGGAAGCCATAGCAAAAATATCTACGCTTAATGCTGCATTACTAGTTGTGGTGAAATGAACCTTAACATCATCACTGACAGCAACACTGAGATCAAAAAGATAGAATTATGGCGCTCTTGTTCTTGTGGTACACGTTAGTTCTGAGTGAACAATGTCACTGTTGCTTTTTGCTTTTCCGCTGCCGTTCTGCAGACTTATGGCACTGATCAACTTTATACTCATGTTCCACTGTCATGTACTCCGTCTCACAGACATATAGTGACTTTTACTGACACATACCACTGCTAATTATGACTAGTTTATTATACCCATTCTGCGTGTGACTTATAAATGACTTCTCATTTCTATTTCACTGACCATGCGACCGGTGCCGTTTCTGAATTGTATCTCATGTGGCTGCTGTGTTCGCTGGGTCATTGCGCTCTGGTCCAGGCATGTGAAACTATAACTTTTAAACTAATTGAGATTACGTAGGTAACTCAAGTGAACATGATGTGAGCAGTGACTGCACAGACACCTGCTCACTGGATTGAAAAGAACTGATTGACAAAAACCATTTCGCTGTTTGCTCAGCATTTTTGATGGTCAGCGACTACATCAGAAAAAGAAATCAGTCGACACAATGCACTGTGTGATTTTGACCCAGACCGGAACAGACTTGGCCCAAGTCGGTCCCATCAGTCTCAATGCCAAAATCCTAATCAGCACAGCAGTCACAGTGGGTATCTCCACTTCAACTTGCTAGTGATCACAGTCTTTCAGCAGTCCTACACAACGTTTTCATTTTTGTAGCTTCCGTGTTCCAGAGTGGTTTTAACAGCATACTACCGTGTAATGATTCTGAAGCCATTACAGAGCCTGTTAGTCAACAGAGCGCTGCTATAGCAACAGGATCAACACCATTTAAGTATAGCCTATCACTTCCTCTTCTCTGCTGCCATTTGTTTCTTCCGTCTCTGTTAAAACAGCATCACGAGAACTGAAAATTAAGTGAATTGTCTGTAACACTGCGTATGATAAAGTCATTTAAATAAAAACAGAGTAGCATTTCATGTCTGTACCTCCAACTGAATTTTTCTATCACTCTCTAATATTCTAGACAGCACCAGCACAGCAAACCCTCTATCTTGCCGCTGATAGAACGGGGGGCTACGATTGAAAAGGTGAGAGGTGGACCTGGCTGTGAAGGCGATGTGACACTGCTGCCTTGTACTGTCAGTGGTGATGATAAGAGACAGGAGGTGAACAAAAAGTAGTGACAAGAAATATAGAGTGTGTGTGTGTGTTTGTGTGTTGTGAAAATAAGTGTGCAAATGATGGAGAGCTAGAGGCTCAAAAGAGAAAACGGAGAAAAAAAAAAAAAAATCACAAAGAGAGAATGGGAGCGAAGCAGCAGTGGTAGCAGGGGTCTAACAAGAAAACAACATGGTCAGAAGCCCTGAGAGGTGACATGGGACTGAGGTGCTGTGAGCAGCCACAAACCTTTTGGGGAAGGTGAACTTGATTGCGTTTTGGATGAAGCCGTAGCAACATGGACTGATGACAAATTCGGCTTCGGCCTGGATGCAATGCTCCATCACCATGTCTGTTGCAACGCCACATGCATGGAGGGCAACCTGAAGTGAAACAGACAACAAAAAAAACAAATGCACGTTAAAAAAAGATTTCTTGAAAACCTTTTTTTGTCTAACGGCAAGACAAGAAGTGAGAGCGCTTGAGAGCGTACACTCAATCCCATTGATTACTTCATAATGACTGCTGCTTTTAAATACATCTATGCTCTCAAAGGGTGAACACTCGGGGAGTTAGAGCAAACTAAATGTAGGAGTGGAGGCACAAATGCATCAGGATTCCCATTGAGTGGGTAAACACCTAGCTATACATTAGTAATGGTGTGGTGATATATCGGAGGGTGGAAAGACCAAATATTATAGCATGTCTGCATTCCAGAATGCAAAAATACATTATGATTTATAAAAAGGAAATGAGTTTAACATCCAAAGTAGAGTGGTAAAGTAGATGATTTCCTCTCAGGCGTACATTAGCGAAATAGATTCTCTGGTAATGGTCCACATGAAATGCATTATCAACGGTCTGATGTGACAATAGCTACTTGGGCACACTGACATTAACCCTGTCCAACTCGAGCAGCCACCCCAAACTTCTATTCTTGTCTTACAAGAAGTTGTCTCTTGGCGTCCGGGAGTCGAAATCTACTGCACGTTGCCTTGACAGCAGTGCCATAGAGACTCGGTCAGGACAGGGCTGAGCCAAGTTTGGCAGCAACTACAAAAGATTAGAGAAGATACCCTCTAGACTCTCTAAACATGGCCAAACCCACTCGTGAACTCACTGAAATGTATGGGTGGGGGTACATTTCTCAGAGGTGCTTAAGCGCTCCCTGGAAGTTGGACAGCTGCAGCAATCCTTCACAGCTCACAACTACACAAGAAATGTACATGTGAGTTCACAAACCGCACTAGGAAACTAGTCTTCTTCAGTCCACTTCACAAAGATGCGGACTGATTTAAAGAGGAATTTATACAACGACTGCACATATAAAATAAAGACCAGAAACTCAGAAAATTAACATCAATTACCTGCATGGCCTTGCATCTATTAGACACCTAATTGTCTAACCTGCATTTATTCATGACATCAGGAAAAGGCCTAGCTTATGTTCTTTCAACAGTATGTTTCAGACTGCTGATTAGGAGGAGACTATATCAGAGATTGCATGATGTTACATCCTACACATCTAAAGAAAAAAGAATTAACAAAGTAACACCATCACTCTTTTCCAGCTACTTAATGTTGCACATTAGTCATGCTGTGGTAAATCCTAATTACTTTTCATAACCTCTAGCCTTGATTTAACACAAACACAAAGCCACTCATCCAAAAGAAACTTAAATAAAACACATTCTGATATGTTCTGATAATTCATTATGCATTATGCATTTGCAATTCTTGATCAACAAAGCATCCTTCCTTTATCAATGGCTAAGACTTTCTTTTGTCTTTGTCTGTTTAAGCATTATTAATAATGTTATGTCCCAGCCCAATATGTAACGTGGGATACTAATTAAAAAATGGAGGAAAATAAATACAAGGCTGAGTTAAACCATTCGATAGACATAAAGTATTTCATGCATTTGATTAGGAAGAATAAATCATAAATCAATATGCAACAACCAAAAGGACCAAGGGCCATTTATAAAACTGTGTTCTTTGATTAATCACTCTTTTGGGGAGAGGAAAAGCTGTTGTTTTGTATCTGTATCTTCCTCTCAATAATCACATCACAGAAATAATGAGGCTTCATTATTCACACTTATTCAAGTAATTACATCCCTCTCCTATCCTATCAGACAGAACAAGTCCCTGCAATAACGCCGACTAAAACTCTTCTTAATCAACACCACACTCTTCTGCAGCAGTGCAATACTGTTATAGAGAGGTGTGACGAGGCCGTTTTTAATAGCTTCGTCTTTGCCGCATTGGAGTTGTAAATGTGCAGTTCATTAAGATATCACTCTTAATAATACCTAGCGATTCAAGTAAAACAGGTCTGTCATCAATAAGAATTTGATATCAGCAGAACTTCCAAAAATGTTGAGAGTTTCTGGTATGTGAGCCTTGTTTTGTGTAGTTTTCCTCCCAAAGGTGGCTGATACGATATTGCATTTGACTGGAGATGAACAGACATAATCTCATGTGTCCAAAAAATAAAACAAAACAAAACATAGAACCCTTAAATGACTAATTGATAATATTAATATTTCTTTCTTCCTAACATACAACAAGCAAACTCAGGCAGTTGTTGCACAAAAAAATAGTAATTTTCTTTGATATTTTTTTACAACTAACGTAGGCCTAATTTTCTTAAGTTTTAATCATTTCCAGATAGATTGATTCATTATTATGATTTGTACAATGTGATTTTTGTAGAATTGCATAGGTCGTAACACAGAGTGCTATGAGAGTGAGCCCTGAAGCAACGCCACCTCTGCTGCACAGAGCCCTGTTCGCTTGTTTATTTAAAGGCCAACTAGTAAATGTGTTGCACGTCCAACCTGCACCAACATCGACACTGCGCGTCCTCGAGTCCCCAGCAATACAGCCACCGAGTGTGAAGTAGATCGGAAGAACGGTTCTTGAGATATGCGAAGGACCCACATAGTGAACACGCATAGAGAGTGTCTTCGCTTCATAGTTAACTTAGATACATATGGCTTAAAGTAATAACGGCAAGTACACTTTTCTTCACACAAACGGAGAAGTCTACCACAGGAATCAATTGGAAACAATCAGACCCTAAAGCAGAACCAGTAACGGATGAAGTCAAATCTAAATCAACTTCAAGCTCCACAACTTCTCCTGCCTTCAAAGGTGTGTTCACTGTTATTTGAGAAGAGAAAGAATACAAACTATATACACTGTATGCAAAGGCTACGAGTCGAACACCGGTGTTATGCTACTGAAGACAGGAAGAGCAGACACTGTCTAAGAATAGGGACACCTCAACTTAATTAGTCTGATTAAATGAGCGGGACTAAAAATGGGACCATGTATAATACATAACTGGATTAAAAACCAGTGTGATGGGTGGCTCCTTCAGGTGAGAACATCTGTGTCATGCAGGAAGAAGCTTAGTCAAAGCAACAGCTGAGGCCGCATCGAAGTTGAGCTACGAATCTCAAGCGGTGCAGAAAAGTACAAACGTATGCACCTGCTTCATACATACATTTTACTGTTCATTGAAAATCCATGTGTCTGCGTGTAAACTCTCTGACTAGGCTACAAAAAAAATAAAAAATAACACCCACATATTGTAGAGAAGAATAATCTATGCTGTTTGTTTCTTGCCAAGTGGAACGGGTCTCAGTGGAGTGACGATGCTGGAACAATAGCTTCTAATTACAGCAGGTTCATATATAATCCTATTTGTCCCAAAGAGAGTCAAAGTGAGGCTACTAGAACAGCTGGCTTTTCTAAAACTGGGCTATGACTCACGGCTGGAAGATGTTTGGGGGAAGACACTGACCTGAGACACGCAAATAATCAAGAGTGATGATGGTAAAGATTCTCTTGGAGAGCAAAATGTCCCCTTGTTTGGAAACAGGGATTCAGAGACTCTTCATTAGCTGGGATGAACGTTGTTTTTAAATCCCAAAGACCTGGTTTTGCCTGACACAGCCAGATTCAAACAGCCAATAAACAACCACAGTTAAGAACCCATTTGATCTAAATTGATAGTAATTATCTGTTTGAAAAGTCAAGAGCTCTGCAGATGAAAGTGGGTGTTTTCCACTTGCAGCAGGACAGTGCTACCCAATGCTGATTCTAGATTGTTTCAGCCCCATTAAACATAGAGACTGAAAGCTAGTAAAATATTTATTCTGTTGTTGCAGGTATAAGCTGTGCCGAATTAAACACATTTACTAAGTTGGCTCTTTAAGCTTAAAGAACACAAACTGCAGTCTTGGCAGATATATTGGTGTAAAAAAACAACAACTGTGTGATGAATTGAGAAGTAAAAAGGTGACACGGCCAAGTTGACTGCATAAAACTTGAAATGGCTGACAAACCTTTTTTCTACTTTTATTACAAACACTTTCCAAAGATTACACCTCCTTTTTCGAAAGAGACTCCTTCAACCTCGTCAAGTCATGAGAGCATAACTCTTCATAAAGATCTTGGCAAAAATGATTTTGAAAGCAAACCAAAGGGACAGTAGTAGTAAGCAAGAACAAAGAAAGACAAGCCTCACTGAAGAGATCCCTGGACTCTGACATTAGCTTTGCCCTTTATTTTCCGGGTAAAACTACCTTTTTGGCTTTCCAATAATCAGAGAGGAGATGGTGACATACACTGCTTGACTGAAGTGCAGGCCACTAAAAGGGTTCTGATTAAAAGCTCCTCTTCAGGAAATGAAAAGCCAACTTAGCTGCGCTGATAAAAAAATAACAGCACGATGGCATTTTCACTTTCTGGAAAAAGGATGAGGGAGGGACATGTCTCTCCATGGGATGTGTGGCGGGGCTTCTCCAAAATATAAAAAAAGTATTAAGATTAAAAAAGTCAACGTTCAGGCACCTCGCAGTACAGTTGTGAATGTGACAGAGTAGGAAGAAAATAAAAATGTGTTTACTTTTCTGTTTCAGTGCGTCATCAGAAATGAGAAGCACTGAGTTATTGTCTTGGTTATCATGACTGACATTTTAAGGAAAAGGTAATGTTGCATGTCATGAAAGCCAAATTATGAGAACTGTTTTGACAGCAATGCTTTCAAGCAGCATGCTTGAAAAATTAAAGCGATACGGAGCTGGATGATTACTCTGTTGATAAGGCTGTTGCAGAATTTCAATGCAGCAAAATAAATCAATGTCATGGACTTCTTGATGTAAACACATTGTGTTTGCTTTGTAGCTCAATAAGATGATCGTTATGACTAGGGCTGACCCTTCTTAGTCGATTAGTCGACTGATTGGTGGTTTAGGTCTTAGTCGACTAAGATTTATTTGATCGTTTAGTCGTATTCTACGGTTTTGTCACGCTATATGAAGAAGCTTATGAACACATCTCTGGTAAACACAAGATTTTAAATGTGTTTGTGTTTTAAATATCTGTAGATTAAATCAACTAATCGAATAGTAAGAAAAAAAACATTAGGCGACCAAGACGTTCTTTGGTGGAGGACAGCCCTAAATGCAACAGCGGGACAACAGTGGCTTCATTATTTTTCTTCTTGATTCTTTTGTTCCTAAAAGAGCTAATTTTACAAAATCTAAATGGAAAGAGCTACTTGTTGTACATCGGCAATAGCAGACATCATTTCTGTTGTACTGTAATGGTCCTTTAACGTTTTAGCTGCAGCAGTCATTGCCTTTATTATAATCCCAAAAAATGTGAAGGATTTTGTACATCGTTAGGATGTGTGCCACGAAACCACTCACAAACGATTAGCGAGCTACTAGTAGCTAGCAAGCTACTTGTTGTAGACGCCTACTTCAGAGTTTGCAAACCAAGTGTCACTGCTCATCACATGCTCCCTGTGTCAGAACACACTTTCACTGATCTGTTGAAAAGATATTGTGAAAGTGTGAAAGGAAATTAAATTTGCTAAAAATGTGGAAACAGCAAAATCAGATTGTGATTAAAGTTTTATAATAAATAATTCTATCGAAATACAGTAAACAAAATCAGTGCTACTGTGGCTGCTATTTCATCCAAATTAGAATAGGATAAAACAGTGCAGTAAATGATATTGTGACTACTTAATAATTGTATTTGAACTATGGTTTGATTTGAATGATTTTACCATCACAAACAACTGTTACATCGCATTTGCTTGCAATACTTTCGCAGTCATTTCGAAATGATTGTCTAAAGAATCTATAGGTCATCATACGACTGGAGTAAAATTGATATAGTGTTGTATAATGTTACACGTTACACTCACCCCAATGTGAAACGGTCCGGTGAAGTAGTCCAAATTAGCCTGAATGAAGCCGATGTTTTTCAGACCGAGCTGAGCGCCACGACTCTGAGCCCTGACCAACGACTCTTCTTTGTTCTCTATGAGGATGACCTTAAATAAAAGAAAATAAAAACACAGCGGCAGATGATTGAAAATGTTTTAAATGACCTGGAATGAGCTATAATACAGTTTAAATGTGTGTCAACATTAAGCAATGTTCAAAAAGACTGAGATCTACGCAGAGGAAAAAAAATGATATATTTTATTTAGCTTTCAAAATTAACAAAAAACACGACCTCATTAAAGTGACAGACAGATGACATCATAGGAGGAGAAAAAGCAAAATAGTCAGACAAAACATAACATGACTAAACTATGTTATATGATGATTGTAGGGATGCATTTAATGATTGATAATCATCATTTATTAATAATAGATGAATTGGTTTATCTGCAGATATCTTCATTTATATCTTCATCATTAAAAAAAGAATGACAAATGGCTGTTAAAAGTTACCAAAGTAAAGTCTTCAAAATGCTCATGTTGTCGGAGCAACAAAATGTAATGACACGACACACACACACACACACACACACACTTGCACAAATACACACGTTACCTGGCAATCTGGGAGTGTGTGAGCCAGAACAATCCCGACATGGCCCTGAGAGAAAGAAAGAGAAAGCATGCATCAACGGGGCTACAGTGGAGTTATGATTAGTGCTACCCTTTCCAACAAAGTATTGACCCTTATGTCACGCAGCGCTACCGCTCTGAGCATTTTCATTTAAATGCAATTACCATTCCGTCTGTGTACACCCTCCAACAACAAAAGTCATTTAAAAAGGCAACAGCACCAGGGAATACGAGCACTAGTTCCTAATGGAGCGGCAGCCCGATGTGGCCATCGGGTGCGGCGATAAATATGCATGCGATGCGATGCGATGCTTGACCGATGGATGAATGCGGTTACCGTTCCGCTGCAGAAATCCACGATGGTGTGTCCGGGCCTGGCTAGCTCCGTAACCATGGCAACCAAGTTGTTCAGCTGTTGCCTCTTCCGGACTGAGCGGATATTTGACATTTTCCCTGCAAAAGAGCCCAAGTAGAAAGCAACAGGTTTTTTTTCTCCAGGCAACTAATCAGAAAAGTCAATTAAAAACAAAAACTATTAAACATGAAGGAGTTTGGTTATGATTATAAAAATCTATTTTTGCAGCTAGGTTGGTTCCAGTCGATAAACAAAACCCCCCCAAAAACAAAAATCCCACCATAAATGTATTACTTTGTCGGCTTTTCTCTGTTGTTAGAGAGTCAACAGTCCTCTCCCCACAACTGCTCACATTTTGATTTACAACCAGCCATCTCAGGTAATGGTTATAGTACACAGATGATGTTTCCAGCCTATTGCCAACTAGGGAGAGCAGACAATCTTTCAACTTAATCAAAAGCAAGTCTTCGAGCCAAAAAGTGTCCTCCTTGTTTGTGGCAGAACTTTCTGCCGCTGTGAGAGCAGTATGAACCCCATTAACTCAAAGCACATTTCCGTCTCCTGCATCTTCATTACCCGTCTGCTAGCACGCCACATCGGCAGTGAGCCGTCGACACGCTGTGCCTGTGCCGTCTCTGGTCCATAAATCTAGAGTGATGAGTGTTTCATTTGCCCCACAGTCACAGCCTCGTATCCACAACAGAAAAAAATATTATTTCCTCACGTTCCTGCTCACACTGCTTTGTATACGGCAACAGGGGAGGGTAGAGAGAGCGAACGGGACTTTTCATTCCACCGACGAGTACATTTCATAGCGTCGTTATTTAGGCTGTTATTGAGCTGATCCCAGTTGTGGGGAGAGCACAATGAAGAAATTGAGGGATGAATTTAAATACAGAAAAACAGCAGGGATGTCATTGACAAGATTCTGTTCTCCATTTGGATGAGTAGCTCACATGGGAGCAGGCACTGCTATGCATCTGCAGCTCCAGAGGGGCTTCGGCATAGAGGCCTTTTGATGCATCTTAACACAATTGCAATATAGAGTGGGCAGAAATGAAAATAGAATCAAAGATGTGGTTTAGTGTGGACCAATGGAATAACCTAACAATGTAACAGTGCAGATCAACACGTTAAACCTGCAATGATTGGATTTTATTTTCTTTTTTTGCATTTGGGGGCTGTAACACTTTGCCATATATCAACTTTATCTTATCAAATTGATATTGCAATCAAACAGACGTGAAGCAACATGAGGGTTAGTTTGAATTGGTGATACTTAGCAGGTCTATTTGCTGAAAACACCTGTCTGCTGCAGATGAAAACGACGCTATGAGAGCTGTGAGAGTCTGAATCAGTAAATCAGAGTCGGCTTTATTGGCCAGGTAAGGAGCACACACACGAGGAATCGGATTCTGTTTTTTTTGTTTCAACAGCTAAACAACAAGGACGACAAAGCTGAACATGAGTAAACATAAACATTTATATATTATGAAGAGATTGTGTGTGTGTGTGTGTGTGTATGCAACATGTCCACACACACACAAAGCATATAATGTATTAGTTTCTATACATTTCTGTAAAACTAGTGCAAATTGCAAATATTCTGGAAAAACAATTGAATGATTTGTAAATTATGTTGAGTTTAGTTTGTTTACTTTGAAGATGTGGCCCTGATATTCAAAACAATGAGCTGAAAGACGCTGTATAGCTTCACAGAGCTGAGGGGAACTGCAGAGTTGAGTGATAACTATTTGTGGATACTTTCACATACAAGTAGTGCAAAGCTACAAGGGATTGAAGTCAGTTACACAAGTTGGAACAAAACTAAACTGAAGTGCAATAGGTGTAGACAGTTTTCTTTGTTTAAAAAGAAAACTTTTTCATTGATCCTGATGCATTTCTAGTGAAACAAGACTTTTGATGAAAGGTCGCCACACAGCTTCAGGTGAAACCCATCAGCTACATAGGACTGAGTGGGTGGCAGCAGCAGAGCTAACTACATGCCAGTCCACCTCTCCCTGTGTTTCTAATTTCATTTCTTTATGTGGTTTCAGTGAAAAGAATAATAGAGCTCTTAAAAGTTCACGCCCTGGGTTGCCTTTATTGCATCTAATAGACTTAATTTCAGATGAAAATCATAATGTATCAAACAGAGTAGAGGTGTGAAAAGAAGAACAAGAGTGGAAAGACACTGTAGAGATTACTGAACAGATCCATATAGGCTTAACAAAACCAATTAAATATTTTATTATGTCTTGAAATGTTCTTGAATTTCAAATGTTAACCAATAAAACAAAGTGGATCTTCCTGCAATATAATTCACTTAAAGTTTTATAGAAAAAAAGACGTAAAATGTGTTACTTATTCTCTTAAAATTCTTTATTTCTCCTTTGAGTCCTCAAATAAAAGTATCAGTATTTTTGAATTACACCCTAACATGAAAACAAATATTGAATTCTGGAAATTCTAGGCTATATGTCACATAACTAAAAGAGGGGTAATATGGATGCTTACTTCATTCACATCTCAATTTCTACTGCTGTAGGAATTATACTGTATTAAGTTCCAGACTAGATGTATCCGTTGACCCTGCCCGCTGCCTCACAGGTAATGAGCCCATAAGGTATTGCTCAAACATCGCTTCTTTGCTAAGAGGGTCACACAGACACGACTAGCAGACAAGCAGCTCCCCTTTGGGCTTCATGAAACTTCATAATCAGTCGTCTCTCAGGAGGATCTCTGCATTGACTTTCAACACACTGAACAGAATGCTGATAGTGGATGACTGTGAAAAACGCTATATTATGTTCAATGACGAGGTTTCTGAATGTTCAAAATGTCTGCATTTTTTCCACCACACTTGTTACTTGGGTTGTTCCCAAATCTTAACTAATAAACTCCTTTCAGGAACTGCTCTCACGACCCATAGGGCACTAAGTGGTCGGACTACCACACGCCTGGATAAACTCACAGAAGGTTTTATGACATCGCCGTTCTCCTTTTATGAGCATCTCCATCCCTGAGGAGCAGAGAGGACACAGACACACATCTGAGTCCGAGTCTTGATGCAAAACAACATGTACCTGAATGTACGGTTGAGCTTATAGTTGGATCCTTGTATTTACTTATATTTTGAATCTACCTCAGCGTAACCAAATTCACTTTACCCTTTTAACTGTTTGTTTTTTTGCATTTGTTCTAATCTTGTTCTGTAGTCATACAAAACTCATCATACATTACTGCCTTATTATAGTGTGTCTTTATACATTAATCGTGCCAGCTTGACATTTACCACAGTGAAAATATGTGAGTTCATATATAATTAGTTACATCCATGATAATCACTGTTTGGTAGTGTTCTGCAGCTGAGATAGGCAAGCTGTCAAATATGGAAGAATTAAATAGACTACGCAGTTGACTAGTATTAATTCTGCAAAATAAGGTTAAATTAAATAAGAAGAGAGTGTTAGAATGGGAGTGGTTAGCTGCTCCCGCCATACACTGCACCCCCCCTGTCTCAAGAAGATAAAGCAAGAAGACGTCGGAGGACACCGCTCTTCTCTCTTCTACTTCGACTCTGGACTTTGACGCTGATCTATGATCCCCCACCCCCCCTCCCCATCCGGCCCGGGAGGTGGGGGAAGCGGGCAGTTCTGTCCTTCTGCAGGCTCAAAGACCCACTGCGAGCCGACACATCTACAGGACACAAGCTGAGGGGACCTCCGGGCGACCTGAGAAGAAAGAAGCTTGTTTCTAAAATACCACAAATATTTGATAAGTTTGAATCCTGCTGGCCAGATCTCTCCCTCGCGGCTCTGATGGTTCTACCTCTTCTCTGGCCTTGTGTTCCTGACCCGTCGACTACAGCCATCCCGTGCCGTCTAATGTGCCATGCAGCTCTGACCTGCGATGCACCAACGTGCTGAAGATTTGTTCCAGCAGCTATTGAGAAAAATAAACTGGCAAAGATAACACAACGACCCCCGCAGCTACAAAGGGGGGGTGATAAGATGATTCAGCATCCTGCTGAGAAGGAGAGAGGTATGGAGATGAGGATACCAGAGAAAGCCAAACTGCCACAGAGCGAGAGATGGAAGAATGCGATTCTAACAAACTACTATTATCCAACAAGATGCAGCGATGTCCACTTAAGAACAGCCGCCACTCCAAACAGCTTAACCTCCCATCTGCCCATCACAACCGTCAGGTGAAAACAACACAGCTTCCAGATGTAAATGAGTTTGATGTTTCTAGGCTGTATACATTTAAGTCAGATCATAAAATAATCTTGGATAGAAATATTCATAAAACAGATCCATAAGCTTTAGACCGAAAGATCTAAATTAAATTAAAATTAAAACTAGTATAAAATTGCTTCAAACTCTTCCCTGGTGCTACTCAAACTCTCCACTGCTGAACGCTGCAAACATTTCTTTGAGCAAAATTGAATGTATAAACGTAAAACGATGAATTTAATTGATAGACATCAATTAAAGATATGAGTCACTGATTCTACCTGGTGACATACAATGCTTTTTCATTATATTGTTGCATCATCGTTATTCATTGTATTCTTCATCATATTCTTTATTTATTCTATTCATTTATTTATTTTCTGTTTAGTAGTTTAGTTATGTAGTTAGTCTAATTAATATTTAATTCATAAAAAAGTTTTATAAATAATAGTTTTGCCTATTTTTCCAAAATTGGTTGATTTCTTGAATTTAAGTTAAATTCTCTAACTTGTATTAATGATGTCTTATGAGTACATCATTCTTTTTATACAAATTTATGGGTTTATGATTCATAATTGAGTTAATCATCGTTACATATTTTGATATGAATTCATTATTATTTATTAAAACTGCTACCAGCAATAACACTACAATAATGTTAAGTTAAAGCAAAACACTCTATATCTATATATGGCAAATAGACTGTTACATTTAGACAGCTAAAACACACATTTTACACACACTAAATACTAACATGCTAACATTTAGCAAGTATAATGTTTATCATGTTCACCATCTTAGTTCAGCTTGTTAGACTGCCAACATTTGCTATAAGAACTAAACACAAGTACGAGATAAAAAGTCATTAAAGATCATTAAAGTCTTTAATCCTCTGGAAAGCAGAAACCATGAATGTTTGGCTCAAGTTGTGTATTATTCAGTTGACGTTTCGGCCCTCAGGCCTTTTCCCAGATCAACAATTATAGTATGACACAGGAAGTCCCGCCAATGTCAAACTAATTTGATTCGCTGAAGGCCTTTTGATTGTTTTTTCTCCCCTCAATGGTGGAGCATGAATATCTAATCACCATCAGATGGGTTTTTAGGGTGTGGCCTATACAACACATCAGTGCCTGTGACTAACTACGATTGTTGATCTTAAAGAAGGCCTGAAGGTCAAAATGTTATCTTGATAAAAAATAAAAGCACATGGTGGCAGAGTGTGTAGCACTCGTTTCTATCTTTCAAGTCTACTTCTAGTGACCAGCTCCTCACTACTCCCCTTGGTGTACGTTACTTTTATAGTATTTTTAACAGAATTGTGTGCCAATCCATCAGGGGACAAAAACACTTTGAACGACTCTACCGTGACTCATGCTATTTAAAGAGCGTGCCTGGGCCACCAGGCGCTCACGGGCACCATGTTGGCTCCCCCGGATCTAGTAGTTGTTGAGGAATTCGAGCAAAACCCAAAAGGTAATCCGGCTGGTGGCACTAAAGGAAGGGCCATCAGTGGCTTGTGAGGGACTGTGTGTATGTGAACCTTCACTGTGGTCCTCTGCAGGTAGCCCTGTCAACCTTCAAGTACGAAATAAATTCAATGCAGCTGTCACAGTTATCAATGTCCCAGTATTAGTCGCCAAGGCAGGGGAGTTATTTGTCAATGCAGGACATCAGGCCACCAGGCCATTTGATTGAAAGATGTCTCCCTATCCCTGAGGTGGACAAGCTACTGTTTTAAAAATATGGCTTGAGCATATTTCTAATAAATTGCATTGTACGTACATTGAACTTCCTAGTTTAAACACTAGATGTGAACTACATTTTGTGAAATTATTTTCTTGGAACAGAAAACGCTATTTTACTGTTTCTGATGGTTCTGTTTTTTACATCTAAATATTCGACCTACAGAATTTACATTTCACATTTAAATTTGCATCAGAATCTTTTAAGAAGAATGAACAGAAAACAATATAGGAATTTGGTAATTTCTGCCTGTTTTAACTCTACTTATTGACAGATAAACATAATAGTTAAACTGTTGTGTATTGCTGTGTAGTTATCTAGATGGCACATGGGGTTTCCTGGTCTAGAACCATTTCCCTGCAGTGTAACTGGCTGAAAACTACACATTCACTATTGTTTGGCTTGTGACTCCTAATATTGTTTTTGTACATGGCCCACAATCAAAAAAGTGTGGCCATCTCATCAAAATAAGCAAAATGATGACATGAGGCCAATGTTGCCAGCTTAACAATAAGCTGTTACGTGTCATCTACCATTAGCCTCAATGACAATA
The DNA here is from genome assembly GCF_004355925.1 of Anarrhichthys ocellatus. Classification (NCBI taxonomy): domain Eukaryota; kingdom Metazoa; phylum Chordata; class Actinopteri; order Perciformes; family Anarhichadidae; genus Anarrhichthys; species Anarrhichthys ocellatus. The sequence continues at coordinate 2,362,881 of NW_022280088.1, read as the reverse complement.
AACACCACAACTGCATCGAAATGAAGCTCAAAAGACTGAAATATAACGGAACAAACATCAACATTTTGATCCCAGCTCCAACTCGCAAGAGAAAAACAATCGCAGACCATGTAATTCACAAAGAGCTCAGAAGGAGAGAGGCCTATCTGCACAGTGATTTCTTTTTTCCCCTGACATTTTGTCTCATGCGTTCCAACTGGGTTTACAGTCTGCCAGCCACTTTATAAGTAGACGCAGCAATCACAAGTGTGGCAGAAACTACCTGCAACCGTCATCTACGTAGCCCAAATGATCCAGTAGCAAGACAAGTTGCTGACAGCTGGACATTAGCTCAACTCTCCTTCTGTCATTACTCACATCATACTGTACAAGACTGAGGAGGAGCTACAATGTTTCAGCAATTAGTCAGACATTATCTGTTTTTGCATCAAGCCAAGAATACATAAAAATGCTAATAATCATGCATAAATTACCACAGAGGGTAAACAACTGAGACAACAAGTCAAGTTAAATGTCTGAGACCATGTTACAGGAAAGGAAGGACTACAAAAAGGTGGATTCACTTATCTTTTCAATGCAACGTTTCTGATCGGATGCCCCAGATCAGAACTCAGCTATGTGTTTCCATGCATGTGTCCACAGTCGACACATTTTCTCCTCTCTTCCCTTTGCTCTCGCTTGGGAGAGGAACTCCCGTGTAGGAGGGGAGGAGGATGTGATATCCTATGTTTGATAAATTGTCTGGATTTTGCACACATGCACACCCATTCACACACTGATGGCAGGGGCCCATCAGGACTAAGTAACATTCACACCCCGCAGGAACAGCCTGCAGGAGCAATTTGGGGTTCAGTGTCTTGCCCAAGGACACATCGAGATGGACTAGCGGAGCTGGGGATCGAACTGCCGATCCTCCGATTGAAGGACGACCCTGCTCTACCACTGAGCCCCAATGCTGTGGATAAAGACATTTAGTTTCCTATAAATTCTTCGTTATTTTTGCCGCTTACTCTTCCACCCTGTAATATTACCAGCAAAATCAGGAAATATTGAGTTTTCATCAGCAGTAACTTTACACGACTTAAGCAGCTCGTCTCAGCTGTGCTTCAGTCGTGGTTTTCCTCATCTTGCCTTTGCTCTCGCTCAGGAGAGGAACTCATGTTCAGAGCTATGTTTGATAAATTGTCTGGATTTTGCCAACATGCTTTCCACACCTCACTGAGATATGAACTCAATGCGATCCAGGCCACCTCGGCATGTGGTCTAGCTGATCGGATCCCAATGCGAGCAAGATCCAATCTCGGAGCAGACAGTTAATGCGTCCTGGCATGATTGAGTGACAAAAGTCGCATTGACAAGACAAGTGTAAACAGGGCCAACGACTCTTTTCAAACTGAAACTTGGCATCATGGAATATAATCCTCCGTTTGTATTAGACAGACAATTACAGTGGAACGTACTGGCAAAGAAGATGCAATGTTTGGCCAACAGTTATTGAATAATAAAATGTTGTTTTCTTACAACAAGCAAAACCAAAAATCCACCAGCGTGTCAAGATTCTTTTACTTGTTTCCAATCCAAATTTCAGTTTTCTTGTTTCATTTGAAGACACTCATTTCTGAACAAAATCAAATACTTTTTTTGCAGTGAACACGGAAGTAGAGACTAGGTTTTAACACAATATAACTACAATATTCTGTGGCTATTTATATTTGCCTGCAGCGGAAAGAGATTTACGTATTTCCATCGAACATATCAGCCAACCAAAATTCTAGCTTTCCTTTGCAGTTCCTCCATCTTATGTTTCCTTGACCTCCTCTGTTAGCATGTTAAGGCGGTTGTCATCTGGGGCTCAGGAGTTTTCTCCTGAAAGATTTTTGAGTTTAATCTCCTTCCACAGTCCAAAAGCAGAATAATCTGATGTTGGGTGTTGATGAACAGGGGCGCGGGCATCACCCCATCAGGAATAATTACTGGCACAAAGCCAGATGTGACAGAACCAGTAAGAGACTTGGTATCAAAAAAAAAAGAGTTTTCCTGAGCTCTCCCTTTTTCTCCTGATGCTGCAGAAGTGCCCAGAGTCTTATCAAGCAGGTCCATCACACAGATTAGAATGTAAACACATTGCTGTGGTACAGGGGGCCTCTGTTGGGGCTCTGCAGGATCCGACAGCTAACATATTCCAGAGGATATGCTGGTTTAAACAGCAAACATAAGGAGGACTGGTCTAAGATTCTACTTTAGATTATGCTGTTAAATTTATGACTTGGAGTTGATCATTTGGATTTCATGTTTGTTTCGAGAATTGATTGCCGACTCATAGTTATTGGCATACTGGTCCAAATATAAGGGAAAATTGTTTTCAGGAAATTACATTTGAAAGAGCGGGGGTGGAATTATATTTGAGGACAAACTTATTACGTGTTCACAAAAGTACAGTTTCTTTGAACAGAGAAAGTAGCAGCTCTTATACAATGGTAGAGACGAGAAAGCTTCCACATCTCTGTCTAAGCTGTGAACACCAGAGTTACGCAGACCCAAAAGTGTCCAGCAACCTATAGGAGTTATCTGTTGGCTCATGTTACGCATTTTGCAGTCAAGGAGGAAACAGATTCCTGGATGTAAATCATCTCCAGACGTGTTTACCACAGAAATGTCCCAGACGGAGTCATCCGTCAACCACCAGGAAGTACGGTGTCGCAGGGTGTCATGTTAGAAGATGGCGAGCCTGATAGGACGGTCTTAAATCAACTCATGTTGCAGAGAAATTCTATACATTGATGTGTGAGTTGCTAATGACTATAAAGCACAAATTAGGATTGCCACTTTTATTTATTTTCAAAAAGTCTTTATCCACAGCAGGTGTTGCAAAATGGTAAAATTACAATCCTCTCGATTCAGGCTGATTCAGGCTGATACTGCTTTGAGTTTTCCATAATATGTATAAATAGAAAACAGATTGGGGCAGCTGTACGTGTAGAATATTAATACATTTTATGACATATTATTGACAGTCAGAATCTATTTAGTAGCTAGTATTTTAGTATGAATAAGACTCTGGTTCATCCTTTGATGTGGTGATCAGAAGAAGTCAAGTCTAATGATTTTTTTAATGAGCTCATTTTATTTTACACCTTACAGCCAATTTAACGAAAACAAATTAGCGAAAGCGCAGGTTAATAAATCAAGAAGAAACTTTGAGAAGGGTCACTCGTGGGAAAGGAGACGTGTGCATCTGAAGTAAGCAAGATTTCTTTGAAGACTAAAGCATTCAGTTTCATACACAATCAGGCCGTATCCAAGCACTCCTAAAAGCACAGGGGCACGCTATGTGTACATGAGTGGAGAAACAGGAAGGTGTGGTGGATCATTATCTTCTCAGCCTGACTTCTGCAGCTCATCTAATCATCTCATGTTTGGATGCCTGGATCCTGATCAAGTAGTCATGAATGTACCAGTGTGTCAGTTCACAAAAGGATAAGTTTGTCTGTCCTTTCGAGGATCAAAAACAATGTTTTCTCATCTTGGCTGCTGTTCAGAACAATGCAGCTTCTCATAAAATCAAGTGCAAGGGCGGTGTGGGAGCTCTTAGCAGGACTGAAGAGATTAAAAGTAAAGCTTACTGGCTTTAAATGTCAACCTGTTAACACCTGACTCCTGCAGCAGCACAGTGTTTTTGTGACCGCTGAATTAGATGTTGAATGCATACGTTGACTACGGTATGTGAATTTGCCAAATTAAAGGCTGACTAATATAACCACAACTCCTGTTGAACTGCCTGGTGTGAGAGAGCATGCTTTATTTCCTTTAAGTGGCTGGAAGAGTGTAAAATGCTGTTCCCTAAGTGCTGTTAACTGCACACACGGGCTCTGCAGGAGTAAACTGAGCAAACAAATAAAGTGCGAAGGAGTGCCCCTTACCACTGGATAAACAAACTGCCTGGAGCACAGTAACAAAGGTATAATGGATTACAAAAATATTGACAAATGCAAATGCAAGGAAAACTAAAGGCTTAAAAACATGGCACTATCTTAGAAGAACCTTACTTCATGAAATTGTGACTTTCCCTATGAAAAAATCTCTCAAGGTTCCTTTAATTAAAAACAATAAAAGCATTTCTACAATGTATGACCCTGACAATCAGTTAACTCTTTAAACCCAATAAGGTAACAGTTTATATAGCGGCAACATTACAACATTAAAAGTCTAATTACACACTTGTGCTTGCTTCCTTACTTACAGTCAGTAAATACACAGTGGTCCTTTAAAGTGGAACATATTTCAAAAGTATTCTTTGAATACCTTCGAAACAACACAAAATGGGCCAATGAGCTGTGACTGAATGTTTAATGTTTTCCCATCAATTCATTGGAGTTTGTTGGTGTGTGCACTTGCTACTCGATGTGAAAGTACGAAAGGAGAAACAGTTTTCTCTCAAATGAAATTATCTCTTCAGTGCTGGATTTGCATTGCATGACATTCATTTTTGTAGAGGGGCGCAAATTGATTTAGTACAGTTCCAAAGAGTTTAAGGCACCGAAACTCTTTGGAACATATATTTGTATGCGACAAGGTTCTGGCACGCTTTCCTGCTTTCAGGAATGGCTGCAATATCTTGCTGGCAGTGTTTTAGTTCTACCTTGGCATTGACTACTGCTGGCATCTCGCAATGTCATTGCCATAATTTGAAATGGCTTGTTGGCACTTGAGAGCGTCTGCACTGGTGCAGAGAAGTTTGCGTTTGACAACACGATCTTCATCATGAAAAACTGCGGACCGAAGCATGAGGAAATTAACTTTCTGCAGAATGTTGACCTTAATTAATGACAGGAGAGAAATCTAAATTCACAGTCCTTTTCTGGCAGTGTAAATATTCGGAGGAACATTCCTGAAGGCTGCAACACCACACAAGATATCTGCAATTGTGCTGTGAAGTATTTAGAAAGGTTTGAGGCTGCACAGCCAAACACAGAGCAGCAACTAAATATAATCTTGTTGAGTAGGCTTGAAGTAGAAAAAAAACAAAAACATTCACAATTCTCAAAGCTCCAATTGTTGGCAAAAAAAAAAAAAGTCTGCTTACACAGCAGCAGTTGCTGAAATGTTTCAATGTGTTTGCGTAAGACTGTGATGACAAGAAAAACGAAAGCTAATGAAGACGAACACAAGAGGAAAAAACCTCTCAGTCCACATCCTTCAACAGCTTTGGAATGTCTGTCAAAACATGAGCAGACGTAGCTGTAGGCGAGAGCTCTGCATAATCACGGAACTCCCATGGTCCCACTTACAGGTCAGAGCACATACCTAATTCGTCTGCACGGTTTTGTTGCAAAAAGGGAATACAACCAAACAGATACATCCGTTTTGCGGGTCCAAGTACATCCAAGTACTACCTTGACACGTGTGCAGAGTGTCACATCAACACGCTTCACACTTTTAGATAAACTATCACAGTGAAAATCTGAATCAATGCTGGTATGGTTACAATTATTTGTCAAACTATTTATTAGTCAATTAAAAGAAAATTCTATAAATGTCAATTTTGATGATGAATTCATGTCAGCTGGTAACAATGTCTTAAATTCAAAGATTTGCTAATTTGTTATATTTCGTGCCAGTGTTGATTTAATCCATTGAGATTTGTATAATGCTTGTCAATCAAAAGAACAACTTTCAGCTTTGGATAGACACAAATTGATGAATAAATCAAAAATGAAAATGCCAGCAAACCTAACGCTTTATTTTCCGATCCCATAGATTGCTATAATTTCCCTTAAAGGAACCGATATTAAAATTCATAAGACTCCTGGAATGAACGATGTAATCTGATACCGAGCACAGAAGATAGTGTTTGGTTTTACAGTACACTTAATACATTAATTCAATTTAGTTGTTAATTTCCTGTTCTTTCAAAGATTTGTTTCTGGACATCAACAAAAGACTGTCTATTTACCCCATAATTACTATGAAACAATGTAGTTATCAGGAAATAAAGACTAATGTCAACAGATTATTAGAAGACGTTCTTTGGACAGACCCATAAAAAGAAGTATTACCCCTAAGCCAATAATACGGTATGTGTTGTAACATGCCAAAGTGTCTAAATGGAGACCCTCGGCCTTTTCACATCGTTTCACTTCACTGGACTTGTCAAAACAACCGAAAACAAGCACAACAGAGAGCCTCTCCAACCCTTCCATTCATCATGGCAACACGATGGTTTCCCTTATCACAGAGTATTTATTGTGAACTATAGTGACGTATCTGGAATATAAATGTTTTCAACTGAAAAAATATTTTTAAAAGGAGGCTTAAGAGACCTCAATAACAAATGATAACTCAGATTTTTCAATTAATTTGAACATTTATCAAGATAATATTGCATGTTTTGGCCAAAACAATCACAAAACGAGATGTTCATAATGGCGTGTGAATGTTGTGTGAATGCTGGATAGTCCTGGTGGGCAGGTGGCACCTTGCATGGAAGTCCCTGCCATCATGAATGGGTGTGAATGGGTGAATGATGACATGTAGTGTTAAAGCGCTTTGATTGGAAGACTAAAAAAGACTTCACCTGTGCATTGGGAACTTCTAGTGGGAATTTGTCATTAATATTTGTTATTTTAAAGATGTATTCGTTCATTGCCTCCCTGGATATTGTTGGGGTGTGAGTGTCTGGCTGGGTTTGGAAAAAAGATCTCTGAAGTAAGTATGGCACGCAAACGTATGGGTATGAACAGAAAATACTTGCGATTCTGCAAGTACAATATTTTTAAGCACCACAGAATAAGCATCATCAAGTCAATTATTTTGAACTGACGAACTGTAATTAATTAGAAGGAGCAAAATGTTCTGTTATGGTCTACCCTCTTCTTCAGCACTAAGTTCAATGTATACAAAATAATTTAAACAACAGTATGAATGAAATACATGTATTCTAAAAAATAAAGAGTGAAAAATACTTAATTCCAGCTGTTGTGTCTCTTGAAAACCGTCCCCCACTATTGCTCTTGCACACTAAGTAGTCCATTTTTTATTCAGTGCACTCTCGTTCCCTGCATCCCTTGCTCTCTGTACTCTGCCGGAGCTGTCAAAGTCAGGGAGTAAGTGGCACAACGCTGGCATCTTTGGAGGGCCGTGTCAAAGCCTCTTGGCCTGCCACCTTTGTAAAATCTCACAGGCAGCATGGCTTTTAGCCCTAGCCTTGCAGTGCTAACTCAAGGATAAATAAAGGCTGGCTGGACTCCAGGCAGCTGGTGTCCCTGCTCTTCCTGGTTTTCTTACAGAAACACTGGGTTGCCAGAAGCCGGGCCCCTCTATTGAGAGAAATAAAGGGATTCTGTGCATACGTTTGTATTGTCACTGCAGAGGGAGGCTCCTGGTGTTTGAAAGGAACGTTTCCACAACAAATACTCTTTGACAGATTTCGACTCATTATTTTAGGTTTATCTGCTATAAAAATGTATTTTAGTGATAGAAAGTATACACTTGGTCTCAAAATATATAAATATTTCCATGTTATAACTGCAAATGTTCTGGAACTGCACAGGTATTCTTATTCAAGAAAGTGGGACGAGATTGATGGGATTACAGATTGACCACAAACACTACATGTGCCCTTTGAATAATTGGAGCAGGATTTAGATGAATCATTATTCTGTCTTACTGAGCCACCTGCATACCAAAAAAGGAAAATAAAGAAATACTTCATGGAAGCTATTGTTACTCTCCAATTCTTGCAGGTCCCCTTTATCTTGGCTAACTCTGTCTGTTAACATTTCTCACAAAATATAAACCAAAATAACTCAATTAAAACAATGTAAAATGTTGAAAAAGGATACGTTTGTGCCAGTAACTGAGAGGATATGAGTTATGATTTCACTAATCAGAGCTACGTTACATGGAGCCCACACTGTACTTAAAATACAGTACTGTAAATGTAAATGGGATCCTACAGATCACAGTGTAAAAGTGAACCATCACATCACCAGGTGATCGAGACAGAAGACAATGAGATTAAGGAACAGCAATGTTCCTGTACAGCCGGGTAGGTCTTTATTCATTGTTACAATCATTATAAGGCAAAAATCAGCATGTGCATACATTCAGTGTACCTTCAATAGCTTGCGCATAGAAGTGCTAACGGTAGTTAATGATGTGCTAACGTACTCTGCTAATGTTAGCGCCACAGGTTTTACCCTGTCCGGGTAACGAGTGTCACTATTGCACAACGTTTCGCCATCACTAGCGTGAAATCCGGTTGAAAGTCGATTCATTAGGTGCTACGCTATGATTGGTCTGTCTGAGTTCGAGGGCGGGACATAGCAACGGGTCCATTGTTTATTTAAAAGCCACTATTGTTACCAGAATGTAGAACAAAAAAACTCCCGCAAGCTGTCTTCCTTACCTGCATTCAGAGATATTTAGTGACAATGCATCTGTCTCCTGAAGAAGGTTTATGTGCCGAAACGTCACAAAATATCTCTTAATGCAGGTAAAGAAAACAGTGTGCGGAAGCTTTTTTGTTCTGTATTGTCGACCATAGGCTATCTCCAACGCACCTGTTGACCTACTGGGGTGCAAAAGTTTGCTCTTTTTAGGTACCAGAATGTAAAAAATGTAGAGCTATGGAGGCCCCTGCAACTTAGGTGATTTATATTTATTGTTAAATGATCTGCAGATGCAGAAACAGACAAAACACACACATAATGACAACTCACCCCTATGGCAGTAAGCCAACACCATGCAGGTGTACAAAACATGAGGGTAAACTTCTTAAACGACAAGATGCTGAACACAGACAGCTGAGACACACATGCCGAAATCCATACACAACCTTCTTTTGAGCCAAATCAGATGTGGGCACTGGGGGAGGTCCCTGCCACAGCAGGAGAGCATCTCACAGCACAAACTGATACCAAATATGACACGTAATCTATTACAGTGTTCACCAGACGCAGAACATAATAATAAGCTTTTCTTTTTGCCCATGCTGACAAAATGAGGAATTTCAATAGGATACGTTTTTTTAGGGACGAGGAGGAGAACAAATACAAAAGCGATACATGTAGTGGTGGGAATGGTAAAGTGCTTTAATTGTGTTGTCACGACTTTGTGAAAATGAATAAAAAATATTAAAGCAGTGCTTATGGACTGAGGTTGAGTAGGAGAAAGTAAAAAGGGCGAGAGATTAATGTAATGAGACTGCAGGGCAGGCAGGCAAAGAAGGAACGCAGAAATAAATAGAGAGACAAAATAAAGAGATGTAAACTATTACAGAGAAATAGGGAAAAGATGAAGAAAAGCAGACAGAAGGAGATATTCAAAAAGATATAAAACAAACACAACAGATAAAATGAAAGTACAAACGCACACAACTTGCTTTTCACTCAAACCTGTTCTGCGATTCTGTAAATGAACAACAGTCTCTGCGTGAACACGTCTTTCCTAAAGTGCCAAGCCACAAATTGTGCAAATGTAACCGACAGATGTACTGAGCATCTTTCCAAATGAACTATCATGTCACTGTTTTGAACTTTCAGTTGCTAATTTGAGTTACTGAATTGTTTTAGGACCACAGTGGAACATATTATTCATCAAATCAGGATGTGTCACTCATTTATTTTCTGCTACACCCTCTGCTTTATAGGTGTAACAAATGCAGATCTGTTTTCTTTACTGTAATAATAGTGAGAAACTTTCTGTTGAGATATTTTTGTTTTATTTAGTTTTGTATATGCATATAAGGGTCATCTCATAGATTTCTATACAATCTGTTGCCTATTAGAAAGAATGCAAGTGTAAGGCATGCTTTTGCTTTTGCTTAACTTTTTAGAACAGGGAGTTGGAGCTACTTTAATTATTGTTTATCCTGTCTTATCTTGACCTATAAAAAAATACATCCTAATGTATTTGTCAATTCTATTTTGTATCATTTATCTGACTCTGCAAAGTAACTAAAATGCAGTGGAGTAAAAAGAACAAAATGTATTGTAGTGGAGTAGAAGTGTAGAAAATGGATGTAAAGTACCTCAATATTGCACTTGTGTTAATGTACTTTGCTACTTTCCACCACAGGGGATACCATAAAACTGCACTTATCGTTTCTGAGTAAGACCAAAGCACATCTCTATGAAGGCAAAAGTCAAAAATGATCAACAACGAGAAGAAAAGTGATTGCATACAATCTTCCCTCAAATGTCATCTCTACATTAGAAACATTTTAAATATATTAATAGCCAAAGCGTGTTAGACTGTGCTCCAAAAAGAAAAGCATGTGGAGAGATTTACTTATACATTCTCCTCAGGGCCGAAAACACGAGTCAGTAATTAATTATGAGACGAGTGAAACGGCATAAGAAACACTATGTAATCCGAAACACACTGAAAGCAGGTACTGGTTAGGCAAATTTTCTCCCTGCTCCATACCAACTCTGCAATGCCTCACCAGAGATTGTTGAACAAAACAAAACTAAGGAGAGAAATGAATATTCATGATATGACATTTGCAGGGAGCTCATCATGGAGGCAGCCAGTGGCTCTGCATTTAAATAGGCACAACTCAAACATCGCTGCAAATAGTGAAACTCTGCGGTACAACTCCAGGGAGTCTAGATGTGTTTGAACTTGAATCGTTGAAATAAAGTGCCAATTATCCCTCTAATTGGGAGTAACAAAGCTGGCTGTCTGTTGTGCTTGGTCCCATGTTTACTGCGTATCTTTAAATCTCCAATTTAAAGCCTCTAATGAGTTCAATTAATTGAGAATGAGAGGAGTGATTTGGGAGCCAGAGCCTGTTGTTTAGAGCTGTAAGCCCAAGGGAATGAGGTGTTAACCAAATGCCAGCACGACGTATAAACTGATACCCCGGCTAATGTTCAATAACAACATTTTCATCAAATCACATCTATGCATTTGTGTTATTAACATATGCTCTCCAAAAACTCTATGATCTCTGGTTTTAATAACAGGCAATTTACCTTTAATTGCGCACGCACTGACAGCTTTAAATGAACACACACCTCTCCTTGAAGGCAAACACTTAAACACAAGCAGCTGTTCGCCATGCTAGCCGAGTGGCTCTAGGCAATGTCGTTCTGTTGGACGACCGCACCACAACAGACAAAAACATCTCCATAATTATTGCAGGAATCGTTGTAAAATATTGCACAAATATTGAGTGTCCTGCGAAGATGAAGCCTACTGATGGTACCAACGTTCTACCACTTCAGTAGAAATGATATTAAGTTTGCGGTGCATTGACTTTTCATCTAGCACCACCATGCTACTACTGTTAATAGTCAGATCCCTGCAAAACTATGCTTGCTAAACTAAGATGGTGAATAAAGTAAACATTTTACTGCTTAACTTCATTCAGCATGTTAGCATTGTGACTGTGAGCTTGTTAGCTGACATTATCATTTAACTGAAAGCACCAGTTGTGCAGTACAGCCTCAAAGAGCTGCTAGCATGAGTCTTTTTTTTTTGCAGAAATGTCCCGTCTCAAGAACATGTGTGCAAAGGGTTCAAGGCTTGTCTGGTACATTTGCTCTTCAAGAACTGTTGCAAGTCCTACTAATTCCTTTGCAACTCTACGTTTCCCCCGATCAAATATTCTACGAGACACTCAGTGGCGGAATATTTTATTCATTACAAGCATTCGAAGTGGGAGAGTTGAATTTGTGAAAGTTGACAAGACTCAGGCTTACGTCAACGAAGACTGGTATGAGTAGAATTTGTGTGTGCATAGAAAGTGTTTGAGGTGAAAATCAAGCGACTAATCATCCACCTAGATTACCCTCGACATGTGTCTGACAGAAGCCTAAGGATGGCAAGCGCCTTTTGACAAGAATCTGACAGGCAGACACTTTTTTTTTTTTTTATGATCTTGCTTCGACTTTACTCGTGTCACTTGTTTTGAACTCACAACCCCCCCCCAAAAAAATGCATTTTGAAAAGAACACAGAGGGAGAAAGGGGGAGATTCAGTCAACATAATCTCTCGACTAAGCTTATGTAGTAATGTGAAGGCTAGCAGTTAAAGCAACCTGTGACGAAGCCTGCTGCGTTTCTCTCAGCAGAGCTCCATTCAGCCTGACAGCTGGACAGGAAAGAACAGCCTTGTACACAGACTCCAATTCTGAATGGACGACTAAAGTGTTGTGCACAAGCTCCACGGATAAGACAGGGAAATGTACATGTGTTCAGACAGAGTCAAATCAAAATGTTTTCAATCAACCACATTTCTACTTTCTCTGGAATTGGATGTAAATGACTTCAATATGCGTTTAACTTTGGATTCAAAGAGTTACAATCAAATCTTATCCCTCATTCACTACTGAAGGTGCATCACTAAACATGAGGACTGGGATACAGAGAGATGGGTGAGAACATGTGTGCAAACAGTTGCCCAGCAGATGCAAAACAACATTAGAATTCTTTTGAAGTCTTGTTTTTGGCCACTTGGCAAGGGATTGAAATATTTGCTCTCCTTTTAGCTCTGTTTTTTTTGTCTCCAGCAAGTCCTGAGGGAAATATCTGGCTCTTAAGCTGCTAAATGTTCATCAGCTTAAAAGCTCTATACAGCTGATGGGAACGGCAGGTCACATTATCACTTCATCCAGAAAAACACATTTAATACAACAAAGCCGTATGATTTTCTCATCGGATCTGATCTTTTGTTAAAAACAGCCTTACACACAACTCTGACTATAACTTATAAAGATAATTACTTCTACAAATACCTTGCAAGCAATGAAATGTAACAGATGTCGTGTCATGATCATCTTAAAAGAAAATAAAATGTAACGAGTGGGAAGATGAAATCTTTGCAATGTTCCTTCATTTAAAGTTAACGATAATGCACTAGAGTTAAGTGCAGCTGAGAGAAACTGTTAAGGAAATAAAGAAAACGTAAAGGGAAGTTCATAAATCTGGTTGTGTGTCAAATCCAGCTAATAATCTTTATCTAAATTATAGTGCGATGATATGCCGGAGGGGAAATCACATCTATTACAGGCAGCCAAACTGATTTACCAGTGGATGAAATCAACGCAGCGTCACTGTATCAGAACACAGAATATAAACACAGGCGGGGGGAAAGTGCATCTCCACGTACAAAATTAAATATTTGAAAGTTGTTGTTGGATTGATATTTTATCTTTGATGCATCTTACAGATAGGTCTTCCTATTCCAGAAGCAATATGGTAAGCATCTGAGGGGCATCTGGAAGCTAAACATGACAGATGTTTAGCTACTTATTGGACTTCTGGTGTGGCTAACATTTCTACTGGGATTTAAATCACAAATACGATGAAGATGACGCAGAAGGTGAAGGAGTAGAAAGTTGAAGCTCAGCTTGAAGCAACATAGTTAAAAAAAAAAAAAAAAAAAAAACACCTTTTAATTCCACCTCTTAAAGCTGTGAAACCACTTAGCACTGCTTGGCCATTGTATTGCTGATCAACCCTTCAGTAAAGCGTGAAACAAAAAATGTTTTTGAGCCTGTAACATACAATGTGTAGCTATAAAAAAACAAACAAAGAAATACAGATAAGATTTCTAAATATTCCCTTTTGAGAAGACTCTTTGGATGGAAATTGAAAATTTGACTGAATATGGAGGATGTTCAAAGAATAGTTCAACATTTTGAGAAATATGCTCATTCGCTTTCTTGCCAAGAGTTAGATGAGAAGATGGATACCACTGTCATGTCTGCACGGTAAATATCAAGCTACAGCCAGCTGGAAACAGGAGCAAACAGCTGGCCTGCTTTGTCCAAAGCAGAGTCCAAAATGAGCACTCACTAGTTGCCAAATGTGAGGGAATTTTGCCTTTTGGCGAGTAAATTATCATGCCAATAAAGCTTCTTTGAATCGAATTGAATTGAATTAAGAGAAGTTAGCAACAACTTTGGCCCAGGCTCACTGAAACACCTTTAAAGTGGACGAGCTATTCTCATTTCAGTCAAGCCGACCTCTCCGCGTTTTCTCAGCATCCTATTTTTAAGTGTAATGTTTTCAGTAGTTCAGTATGTTGATAATAAGCCTAATTGGTCATCCATCTTTGTTTTGTCTTTGCAGTTTGGATGAGCAAAAAGCACCTTCAGAAATGATCCTTCTTTCACTTCAAGGCAAACACCACTGAATGTACCGATTCAAATGTTCTACACTAAAGCGTTGAAACAGTTGTATTCATATTTTTCCACAGTTTGTGTTACTACTATTAATACTGTACAATACTATAAAATGTATTGAGAATCCCATGTGACATCCAAGATGACATGCTAAATAGTAAATTGCAATAGTAAAAAGCAATTTATTACTTTTGTTTGTTGTAGGTAGGTCCAAAGGCAACAGAATCTACCCACACCTCAAACACTCACTAATTAATATCTTGTCGTTTAATCCTTGCATGTAAAAACACCTCACTGTGGTGTCAGAGGGGGTTATCTGCTGGACTATCTGTTGGAGAGGCACAGGAACTTACTGGAGTCTCCGCTGGTTGCCTGGTTTATGCAGAGATTTTTATGTTAAGATGTTGAATTATGACTGGAAAAAAAATAAAAACTGTGAGAAGACATCTAATTGTTCAGCCTTTTCTTCTACTTCTACCAAACCCAAAGACTAAAAAAATCTCAATGACATCTCTGCTGTAGTCGAAGGAGGGAGACAAAAGACAAATTGGGCCAGTTTTCACACCAGTAGTTCAACTTCTGTCATACTGTCGTAACCTAAGAAGAAGACGTGTGAACTCATCTCATCTCCTTGTACCAAAACAACCCGAGGTCGGAACAGCAGCAGGTCTCAAGCATGACAACTATGCAGTTTCCAAACCAGCCCTCCCTTTTTATGCCCAATTGTCTCGTTCACCCCTCTTTCCCTGCCTTGTTTTCTCCTGATAACCCTTGTCTCTCTCCAGGCTGTCTCACCCCTATCTCAATCTCCCACTGTAACACACTCCATCATTCTAACCCGCTTTGTTTTGGGCTGCCTCCCCCTCCTCCCTCTATTAAGTGAAGCGCTGCAGACAAGACGTCGACTGCTCCATACAATGGCCCCTGTATTCACATGGCTGTTTATGTGTCTGCAGACAGTGGGGGCAACAACATAAACAGCTCCCATGCACAGAGGTCCCTTTGTTCCTCTACACTGAATATACCTGAGCATAAGTGACTATTGTTACCAATGAATGGGTCAATACACTGAGCAATGTCTAAATAAGGCATAGTGTTGTAGAGGTGCATGAATGTGTGATTATCTTTCCTCTGTTTTGCAGAAGTAGATATTAACTACACGTCTGAAAGAAACCAACAGTGGAGTCATAAAGTTTCAAGACAGTGATGGTCTTTATTGTTTGGCTCTATACCAGCATAACAGATTTGAAATTAAACAACTGACACGGGGTTAAAGTGCTGACTTTCAGATTTAAGGGCGTTTGGATGTGTTCACATTCACATATTGGCTGTGCAAATTGTAGCCTATTTTACCCTTCAGAATATGGATAAAAAGGGCTGGAATTTCTACACGCTTCACTGAATGTGAACAGTCAAATTAAAGCTAAAAGTCAGCACTTTGACCTCCTTGTCATTGTTTTCACTATACAGCCAATGCTTTGGAGTCAGGCAGCAACCCGGGTCTGAAAAGTGAAGTGAAGTTCCTTAAACTTGCATTCTTTCTAATGGCCATCAGGGGGCGACTCCTCTTGACGTAAAAAAAAAAAAAAGTCTGACTGTATAGATGTGTATAAGGATTACTTGATTTATTACCTTATTATAAATTGTAAAAATTGTGTTTATGGTCTCAATCGCTAGTTTCAAGTGTTCTTCAATACATCACGAGGTTCATTCAGTAAATGATGGCTATTTTGTGATTGACATGTCGCTACCACGGTGTTGTCTGTTCTGGGAGTCATCTGTGTTTTTGTCTTTCAACTTTAACCCTTTCACAGCGTCTTTTCAGTTCATGAAAATAAATTGTAATGTTTTGGGTCGGATAAAAATGTCTTATTCAGCGTTCGGTTGTACTTGTTTGCTCCACCCTCTTGTGTCACTTGTGGTTGCAAAAAATCTAAAACTAACCAAGATGGTGACGGACAAAAACACGAGGCTTCAAAACGGCAGCGCATAAACCACTGGGTGACGTGGTCCACTTCTTATATTCAGTCATGCAAGTACAGAGCCAGAACCAAACCATTCAAATAGTGTATATGCACTTACATAAAAATGGTAAGTCAATACATAGAAAAAAGCCAGCTTTCAAATGTGTGTCATATTAGTGTTTCCAGGTATGGAAATATGTATGCATATGTAAGGGGAAACCTTCCCTGTGGGTGTGGGCATGTGTGCAGTCATAGGTAGACATAGATGGGAAAGCCCACGCGCTGGGGTTCAGTACAAATTGTCTGCCTTCAGTCTTTGCTCCTCTTTAATTACACAGCACTGAAACACAGCGGCTGCCTACCTACAAGCCTAATACTGCAGAAGGAGATATCAACAGCGCCGTTTATCATGCAGAGTGCCGACAAAAGTGGGCCGACTAAAACGTAGTCTCTCTCTCGTTCTCAGAATAGATACACTGCCCACATCGTCAAGAGCACTTCTGTTGAAATGTCAGCGGGGTTTTAGGGATAGAAGCAGATGATCCATTTGTATAGTGGGAATACATGAATATGCTATAAATTACAGCTAGTACAGTGCAGTCAAAAATATAGACATAAAATGAGGATGTTTTTCATTGAGTTGACTCTAATCTAGCATTTTCAATTTGAAACAATGACTATCAAGTTAAAGTGCTGGCTTTTTGTTCAAATACATTACCACAGCTACTATACTACCACTACACTGTTCTCATCCACTTCGATTCATTGCGTTCATTTCAGAACAATACAGAAGGGCAATGATTCCAAATGTGCGGACAGAGTTAGTAAAGAGTGAGTCTGTCCTCATATTGCTGACTTTATTGTAGATGTAATAAAAATAATCAAGTCATAAACCAATTAAAGCTTTCAAATGAAGGTCATACTGGATTGATGTGTATGGAATATTCACACCACCGGAAAATGGTTCACGTAGAATATAAATTGTATTTGTGGTGAATGTTGTTTGATGAATCAATGAATAAATACATACCAATGAAGTGATATTAATTATTAGGGCTGCTTAAATTATTGATTCATCTGCAAGTTATTTTACAGATTAATCATAGTTAGAAATTGCCAATAAAATGTGTGTTAAAGTTTCCCAAAGTCCAAAAACCAAAGATATTCACTTTATTATCATACATGACAAAGTAAAGCACCAGCTTCTCACACATTTCAGTAGCTGGGACCAGTGAATGTTCTGCACTTTTGCTTTTAAAGTGACAAAAACAATTATTGGATTATCAAAATATCATTGAATCATTGCAGTTCTATGAGTCGAAGCAAAATAAGTAAGAGATGATCTGCAAATTGGGGATTTCAGTGAACAGGTAAGACACAGCAACATAGCATGAGGTCACTGTATCATGTATATTCTCTCAGTTTAAACATTCCCATTAATTATTTTGTGAAACACACTGTAACCGAGTGTCTAAAAAGTACAATAGAAGTAAAGATTATGTTTACTTCCGATACAATTCTTCTTGTTTAGTTTCAAAGTTATTCGGAGGTTTATTCACATGACACTGTACGGGGGTAATGAAGTGTAAGCTAGACACTAGAGTCGAGAGAGGCAAGAAGCTGAACTCGCGGTGCCACACACACACGGACATCTTGATAATGAAATACCTCTCCAGCTTCAATTTCCTGTTATCTGATAAGTGGAGGAATAAGCGATGAGCGTGAACTTCTGCTTATCAAATTTCCTGAATAAGTGAAAAGGACAGGATGCAAGAAATGAAGGCATAACCCAACAATGAAGAGAAAATGAAACATGTAAATATTCATATCATGTATATATTCTCGTCTTTATGAACCCCTCCATTTCCTTACAAACAATGACAATGATATATTACTGCTGCTCCAACACATGCATTCATACCATTTAGCATCGCTACCGACGCAGACGTCTCACAAGTAAGAAGAAAAACAATGCAGGCAAGAGAAAGGGAGCCGGAGAAACATTGAGATTTCTTCTCCCTGCTTCACCGGTGCCACCTGGGGCAGCAATCAACAACCCTTCCATTGCCTATTAGATACTCTCACTGCAATCAGTAACCATTAAGGCACATGCACAGGTTCCACGTCGCACAATCGTTATTTGAGCCTTCAGTGTGTGTGTGCGCACGCATTGGTTTTGTGGGCTTCTGCTGTGCCGAGTCTGTTTAAGTCAAAGACCTATTTCACACTTTCGCAAGACAAAATAAGGAGAACAACACATCAAGATAAGCACTTTAGAATTCATTAGGGGGGCCTCATGGGGAACAGCATCCAGCTGAGGCTCAACACAACACTCTGCAAGTGTCAGTGGCTTCATATTTTTTCTTTTTAGGGGCATGACGGTGCCACTGAAGATCACCAGGCAACATACAAGGAAGATTTTATGGAAATATTTAAGAGAATTCCTCATATATAGTGTCAGTAGCAATTTGTCTAGACTTTCACCAAGCAATAGGGTGAAGGAGAGAGGGAGTAGGTGCGATGTAGAGGCATACAGATTAAAAGAGTGAGGAGGTAAAATGATGAAAGGAAGAGGTTTTAACGCTGATGGGGAAGAGTTAGGGGTTAGAAACAAGAACAAGAAAACAGAAAAACAAAAAGGAAACAAGCCAAAGGAGCAACAGGAGAGATTGCGAGGGCAGAAGGGCCCGAGGAAGATGGAGAAAGCAAACAGGAACGCCACAAGGCAGAGATTTGACTTTACCTTCAGTGGGGCTGATGGCTCCTGGTAAGCTGTCCCATGGGAGGGTCCAGTCAGGGCAAGGGTGAGGCGTGAACACGGCCTCGATGCCACTTTCCTGAGGGAGGAACACACGAATACACAAGTTACCATAGAAACCCCTCTACAGCCTTCAGGCTCAGTGGTCCAAATGGCGGTAATGAAGTGATTTAAAGAGTGCCATTCTTAAATAACCCCTTTGTTACATTGCTCCCGCTGGTCTGAGGCTACACCTGAGAAAAGGCCACTGCTACTGCACTTATACTCCTCTCAAGAGACAAACACAACTACACTCCTGTGCATCCAATCCACTTCAGCAAAATGCTGGAGAAACACTTCAAAGTGCACACAAGTCAAAGCACTTTCCTTTCTTCTTCTCTCTCTGATGATAAGAGGGTTACAAATGTAAGCCTGTGCTTCAGCACAGTCTATAAAAGGCAGGAAATGTCTAGAGAGTCTTTTATCGCTGCCAACAATTAAATACAAAAAGATCTCTTCAGGGAAAATCTTTTCTAACAGCTGCATATTTGCCATCAGTGGACTACCTAATCTAATGTGACAATAGGTCTGCATGGCCACTAATAAATATGACATCATCTTATGATTAAGGTGTAAAAGAGGTGTGTGGTACAGGCAGAATGTCAGCCACATTTCTCTTAATTTCCTAAGTATTGTGGTCTCTGACAATATTAACTCTTTTCGTTTAAATCACACTAATGTGAGGCCTTATTCAAGTCTTTTATGCTGTCACAATGTGTGTATTTAGTTACCACTACAACAATTGATTGTGCTAATGCATAATATCATAACCAACTTAAAAAACAAACATCTATGTTACAGAGGATAGTATTATCAAGGTGCAATATGCAGTATACCTCCTATCAGAGCATATTACCCAGTATATACAGAGAAATAACTCGACGACATAAACTGAAGGCTACACAAATATTAACAGTTGCGTGATGTAATGCAACACAAAACAACAGCCCTGAATAAACCATTTTACTAAAAATAATTTTTCTTTTGCCGTCACCACTACTTCCTTTGTTTGTGTGTTGACTACAGTAACCTGGGGCTGAATTGTGTAGTGTTGCGTAACATTACATTATAATCAACATTTTCCTTTCTAATATTTCCTCTAGTTAATTTACTTTAAGAGGAGGAGCAAACACATCAAGCACACAACAATGTAATGCATTCTGACACAAAAACAGCATAAACTACAGCCTCAAAATGACCCTCGTTAACTCAGCACCATTTTAACCGTTTTAACAGACTTAAAAAATTAATTTAAACAAATGATTCAGTGTTAAACTCATCCAACACACAATGTGTCTACAGCCATGGTCCAAAATGATTGTTAATGATTTAACTGAACATCTCATTTTATTGAAACACTAAAAGAAGGTAAGTTATTATACATTAACACATTTAAAAGATACTGTGGATGCCTTGCACAATGGCATCCTGGCAAGTAAAGATCTGTGCAAAAGGACAAGCTGCAACACTGCGGTTCAAAAGATCGAGCGTTGACATCAGTTAGGCCACATTTTCCCGATGCACCGGTCATGCTCTGAAGTTAAGATGGACACTACATACAAGCTGGTAGAGCCGAGTCTCAAATAACAAGCAATGGCCAAACCCTCCTGCCCAACGGAGGACCGTAAGGAGTAAGTAACCTGCCACACAGCTGTTTAGTTTCACTTTCCATGGTCAGGGACAGACGCAGACGACTTTCAGTAATCACAGTTTCTGGCACACCAGTTTTCCTGTCAACATTCTGCCTCGTGTCTCTCCGTCTCCCTCTGTGTGTTTGTCTCCGTCTCCTATCCGTGTGAATCCTGTGCTTCAGGTTTGCTGCCTGTTTGTTTGTGTAGCGCGTCCTCTTTTCAGGTTACGTGGTGGAGAGCAGGTAGTGGTAGTTTGGAGAGTTTTTCCCTTATCCAAATCGAGGGTCAAAAAATGACAGAGGCAGCTGAATGCTGTACAGACTGTCAAACACCCCTGGGGCAGATTTGTGATATTGGGCGATGTAATTAAGACAGACTAGACTTGCCAACAGAAAATGCAACTAATCCTGTTAACTCACTAATCTTCCTTCTCTGGACCACCCCCATATTTTACTAATTGAATTTTTGGCTAATGTTAGTAACTGTGTTTAGAGGCCTGTCAATCAACGTGTCAGTGACAGCAGGCAGGTGTTAGTCTTGGATTTCGAATTTTGGTAGCGGGGCTACTCTTTTGTTTACATTAGGATCACAGTGTTGCGCCTCTACAGCTCATTGCACAGGCAGTTTGACTGGCATGCATCAGTGTGTGTTAACTGAAGTGAGTAGGAGGGAGAGTTTATGAGCCATTTATATTGTGGATAGAGTAGCGGGATGAGTCCGGTGCCTCTGGTTAGCAGCAGTGAGGGATCGCGTGTCAGACGGCAGACCTCTCTGTCACCATGTACTTGCCCCGGGATGCACACAATCATATACGAGGACATATGCGCACACACGCGCACACACACACACACACACACAAACCCCCACCAACCCCTTGGCCAAGACAACACAACAGCTGCAGTGCAGACATGATGGTGGCGACACGCAGCCATCCTTATAATCCCTCTAGTCAAAGAAAGAATGGTGGCCATTGTGTGTGTGTGTGTGTGTGTGTGTACAGGCATGCCTCTCAGTTTTAATGTCTGATTTCAACCTGCTATGAAAACTGTCATTTGTGCACATCTGTGCCCGTCTAAATTCAATCCAGCAGCATGGCATGTTAAAGGCAAATCCCATCCTGACCACCCAGCTCACACATCCGCCTCATCCAAACTGTCCAAATACTGCGTTCTCCCCTTTGCTCTCTTCCCATCTTTAAAAACAACAACAACAACAACAACAACAACACATTGTTATCGACACTTAGCCAGCAGGACATCACAGGAATATCTGTGCTGAGAGAGCAGAGCAACAAGGCCAAGTGAACAGTCTGAAAGCTTAGAGCAGCGAGAGGTTAGTCAGGGCTGAGGAGACAGTCTCCTTTTGAACAGCTGGGTCTGCTTATCTCCTTCTGGAAAAGCTAGTAGAAAAAAAAAAATAGTGCAGCGGCAATATTTGGTGTGCTGTAGAGCAAAGAATCCTATACATTTGTGTGACTGTGTGTTGTGTGCCTCTGGCCAAAGCTTCCTGAGGGAACTGCATTTTAAGAGCGTGGACACATTATGCTACTGTTGTGTGCCGTCTTGTCTCTTTACAATAAGATTTTGAGCCATTACTACAAACTACTTAGTCTGACTATAAAACTTTTGTTTTCTTTTGGACTGGATTCATTGTTTTTATTGCACCTGAAATGAGCATAAGCTGAATGTGCATTGTCGGCACTATTGCAAGTGGCCACAGGATCCAGTGCACTTTACAATGCACTGAGGGCAGTACAATACTGTTGATATAAACAGATTATATTATTCTTTTAAGACTGGTTACTTTTTTTATTAGTTTGTATTGATTGATAAAAAATAAAAACAGTAAAAAAAATTACTGTGAGAAGAAAATCATGTATACAGACAAGCATCTTAAAAAAGCCCACTTAAAATGTTAATTCTGTGACTGAGAGCACTTAACGGTTAAGCACTGGCAGAAAGGCAAAACATTTAACGAGTAAGAGAGTCTGCCAGAAGCCAAAACATGAACTTAGAGATACACTCTTGAAGGCACAATCGGCAGAAAATGGGTAAATGAAATTACACTGATAACAGTTAAAGGAGCAATATACGACATTGAGAGCATTAATAAAGCAGGGAGCAACTATTAAAGATATAGTGGAATAATGTCTACCTGAGCAGAGAATGAAGTGACTTTCCCTCTCTGTGCGTTGTTATCAGAGCTTCTCTGTGCTTTGTTGACCTAGCCGGGCCGGCCGTAAGTGCTTTTAATGCATGGTAGTGCACGTGAGCGTGACCCCCCCTGGCTAGCTTTTGGCCGGTGCTCTGCACTGCTCTCATACAGCGGTTACAGCCGATAACGCCATCCCATCAGACAGAGTCGTCGCAGAAGCATAGCACCCAAGCTCCGGTTCCCCCTCAGGTATACACCGTTAGCTCCGTCAGCACGTTTGCCGTTAGCTACGAGCCCCCGGCTCAGGCGTCGCCATGTTGAGAGGCAATCTAGATCTCGTATTATGCACCTTTAACAACCAATTGGAGCCCTAAAACCCTCTACCTGTACTGTGAAGGGACACTGGAACCGGGTGTGAGAGCATGTTTGCTGAAAGAGAGAGGAACAACATGATAAGTAAAAGGAAATGTTATAATTTACTTGAAGTTTGGTCAGTGTGGGCCTGGGGCCGCCAACAAAGGGAGGCTGCGCGGTCATCTCCTGGTCTTCTTCTAGCTCCAATAGGCTACTTTGGACGTCCTCTGCTGAAGGCCCCGGGAGGCTGGACATGAGAACTTGGGGGATGGAAAGAGCCATGCCACACTCCTTGGCAGCCCGAAGGACCCCAGGTACCTCCTGAACACGGCTGTACCAACGCAGCAGGTGGGGGAGCTGGTGCAGAGAGCTCGCAGCATGTGCTTGAAGGGAACACTATCAAAGGAAAGAAAAGGAATGAAAGAGAAAAGGGAGAAAAAAAACAAAGAGATATTGATTAAGTGACTCATCTGACACGTCATCTCCAGTGGAGCGAGACGTCAGGTTCCACTAGAATTCACTCATCACACTGGTGGTCGGACAGACACGAGGGGCCGGCAAGAACAATCATCAAAACAGAGTTGGCAGGAAGATGAGGGTAAAGACACAAACAGAGACATGATCAGAGGCGCAGTGCCACTGTGTGTGACTATGTGTGGAAGACGGAAGACAGAGACGGGGACACAGACCCGGGGGGGGGGGGGAGAGACACTCCGTAGTGAGACATGTGGGTGGAGCGGAAAACATCCGACGTGGCTGCATGTCTCGTGGACAGTGATGTGGCCGTTAAAAGGAGACACGCTAGGCTGAGTGTGAAACTGGAAACCACTGGAGCACAGCTGACTACTAAAAGCCTCATTGTGAGAACTTCAGTCGGTTCCCACAGTCGAGGAATAGTTGGGAGGCGGCTGAAGGGTGAAATGGAGGTTGAGACCCACTTCACTGGTTGACAGTGCGGCATTCCTGATCAATAACAATACACCAGTGAACTAAATAGACGCTCTGATCTCCACTGCAGTTACTGTAATTGCTGCTACCAACTTAACCTGTAAACTATGCGATCATTCTATGTCATGAATATTCAGAAAATGTTCATGAGCTTGCAGAATTCTTTTTTTTTTTTAAGCTAAGAGTTTTAAGGTCAATATAAACACCCACCAATTATTGATCCATTGCAGAGAAAGAAAAAAGTAATCTGCTGCATTAGAGTAGAAACCCTACCATACACTGTTATCAGGCTGTGCCAGGTGGCTCTAGACCCCCTTTGAGAGCACAACCTGCGCCAAGTGTGATGCAGAGAGTCTTCTTAACTCAAGTTTCTGCATGGATGGATCTGAAAGGAGCTGGGTGTACTGCCTGCTCACCCTGACCAGAGTGTCAAAACCATAAGTCATGCATAATTAGACCAGTCATCATAATAAAGATGAGTCTGTAAATACACGTATATGTATCTATACGAGGTGACAGCAGACTTAAGTCGCGTGTGCTACCGTTGAGACAAAGCCTTGCGTGGCTTCACTTCATTGCTCACAGCACAATAATGAGTATATTGCTTACAGTAAATTTTATAATGTTCACAGTGTGTCATGCATGTAAAGTATAAGGCTGACAGAGGAAATATAACCATTAACAATCACATTAAAAGCATTTGACGTGTATTCATGACCCTTAATTATGCAAAAACGTAAGGCAGTAATAAGACCAGGATCCTTAGTCACAAGGGTTCATTACTGACAACACTCAAACATGAATCATGACCTCCGAGGCCCTTACCAAGTACTGGTAGATGCATGGCAGCAGCACCAGGTCAGTCAGAGTGAAGTACAGTCCTTCTGCAAACACATGCTGCAGCGGAGGCAGGTCTGTGGTCTTCACTTTCCTGATCTCAGAGTTCTCTCTGGTGGTCATAGTTGGAACTGAATCCACGGACAGCTTGGCCAGAGCCGCCCTGAGCTCAAGTCTGTCACTGACCTGAGGCGATCGCCCGGGCTTGGACTCGGTGTCCGGGTTCCCTTTGCCTTCAGGGGACTCGTTCTTTTCATTCCGTCTCTGCTCTTGGAGTTTCTGTCTCCGTATCTTGTCGTCATTGTGGACTTTGACGGGCTCCGCGAGCCTCCGCTCTAGGGTGAGGATGGAGAGAGGCAGCTGCTGATATTGATTGGTGGGATTTTTGAGGTGTTCTTCAACAGCAGAGGGGATTCCAATTTCACACAGTCTGGTCCACTTGCTCACCTGAGTGCAAGGAAAGAAAAGATGTTTACGGTCAAATGCCGCAGGTGCTCAAAATAGATCATTGTTTAATTGTTTATTATTGCGATACGTTATATTCTATAAATATATCATATTATATTTTATCCGTCTAAGTATGATGCTGCTGACACTTTAACCAAACCCCAATCAACATGTTGTAATAGTACATCGACCCTGGTCATATTGCGTCGTTGTTATAGTAAAATAAACGTTAATTTGGAATAAAAACTTTGCTAGACAATGTAAAATAGTTTATCCAGTGAGGGCTGGAAATTTCATCAGGTGAGGAATTAGATCAGAATTGAGAACAACCGACGACAACAATGATAATGCTTTATTTTAAAAAGGTGAATATTTAACATCTCCGAGGAAGTCACTGGTGAAGAACGAAGTAACGTTGAACTCAACAGTACCACAAGCTGTGGGGCAATTATTTTACTTTTGTTAGATGTATAAGTTTATAAGCCGTTGCAGAATTCCAGAGGAACTTCCTTAAATGACCTACTTCATTGAAACCCAACTAAATGTGTTTTCATTTTTTATTTACTGTATGCTGACCTGCAGTGGGTTCTATGAGCAATTAATCAGAATGAATCATTTGGAAGTAAATTGAACACTGTCAATTGTCCCTATGATTAAAACCAAATGATGTCCTTTTTCTGAAAAGAAGATAAAAGATAAAAGAAGATAAAATCAAGTGTTACTGGTATTTTGACAGGCTAACACATAAGCATTATGCCACTATGTAATCTGGATTCACAGTAATGATGATTATGTAGTCATTATATTTGCTCGCACACCTGTACACACTGAGTGATAGATGCGGAGTCAAAGGGTCAAATCTCCTGCGATTTCATAAATGCCTGGAGCCAAAAATGCCCCAGCCTCGCAATAAACTTCACAACAAGTTTTGCTAAAGTTTCAACCTTTTAAAGCAGCCATCTACATCACAAGTAGGTGGAGTTGTGCTAGAAACCCCCCACCATGATCGATGCTACACATCAGGGGACTTTGTTTACTTGCACTTTGATTACGTGTGTCCTTGCTTGCCACTGACCTCAGCACAGGCCTTCAGACAGGTCTTCTTGAAGCCGAGCAGTGCCAACACATCCTTTCTAGAAGGGTCGGCCTCCAGGGCCTTGTTGATGACGTGTCTCAGGACCACCGCCAGCCCTGCCCTGCAGAGCATCCCAGTCTCATCCAGAACTGCAGGCCGACGGCAGCCCCTCACCAACTGCGGCAGAGCCTCCAACTGAACGTCAGACACTTCCAAACCCTCTGGCAGCTGACTCCTCAGTGATTGGGAGCTGGCAGGTCTGGTGAAGACGAGGAAAACTTTGAAAGACTTGCACTCGCTGTAGGACAGGAGAAACAGGGCGATGGAGGTGTGCAGCGGAAGACGCGGCTCCTCATTTTGGCAGCAAACGTCTAGAAAGAGGGAGAGATGCTTTTCCTCGGTGTGCTTCATCGTTAATTAATAGTGCTGTGAATGAAAAAAACAAGGAAGATGTTAACAGGTGACGTTAATTTGCTTTAGAAAAGTGTTCAGATGTCTTTTCATGAATGGCAACAAGAACGTGTTGGCTGAGATACAACGTAAGACCCGGTGCATGAAATGACATTAATAGATACTTACAACTGCTTTAGTAATGTAGATATAACACACCGGCAATTTCAATAAAAGCACGTTGTCCACGCTTCCTGTTCAAGCTTCTTCTTCTTCTTGCCTTGTGTTAATACTAGCTTAGCTCCACAGCGCCATCTGCTGCCTGATAGCAACACCTACGAATCAATACTGATGAGAAAATATAAAAACGTTACATGCATTTTAATTCCTTAAAAATCTAGGTGGCATATTAAATTATTCATTAGATATAGACTGGAAGCTTATGTGAAATTGTTTTAATAACGCAATTTCCACCCAAGGTTCCGAGCGACTAGATTCCGGACATATTTAACGGTTGCACCGCTAACACATCCAGGCGAAGGCTGATCCCCGGCTTCTCATCTAGGAAGTGTTGAAGCCTGAACGTTAGTTGCTCACCAAAACGAAACTACCGAGTGAAGGGGCAGGTTTCTATAAGAAGCAGACTGTGAGGTAACGTAAACCAACTGAACAGTACCACCTGGCAACTTGGTTTTGTAACTGACAGTTGACGGGAAACGTAACTTTAGCTGCTGTGGCGCTAGGACTCGTGTGTTTTCTGGTTTGTACCAATATCGTCACAAAGCAACCAAATTAAATCCTTATTAGGGTATCAATGTCTTTCGTGCGGGATATTTTTTTGGACCCAACATGGGGGCGAATTTTAGTTCCGACCACCCTGTTCAGCACATAGTTATAGATGAAGCATCAGAGTGAACACTTGAACAGCCCTGGTTGACCTGTATTGTCTTTCATTCTCTTCAGGTTTTTTGGGGTAGGTGAGGGTTATTTCTCCCTATTTCTGCCCTCCTCTCATCTGACTTCAGTTTGTACAATCGCATCTTCTGTTCTCAGTATTTATGATCGTGGCTGCCAGTGCAAAAGTATGAAAACAATGATTGCATGAGAGACACGAACTGGGTGGGACTATAGGCTGCACTGAAGAAAGACAGACTTTTACCGATAAATATTTCAATCCTTCTAAATAATGAACGTGTATAGAAGATGTTTGCTTTTAGAAGAAGTTGAGTGATTCCAATTAGGAGGCTGTAGATGCAAAAAAAACAAAAAAAGCTTTACATCATGGTACAGTGTTGTATTAACTGTATCTGTGTAGATTTAAGCCCTTGAAATGATTGAATTGATATTTTGATCTTGGAATCAATCTAGTATTTTACCCCGAAGCTCTTAGCCAAGACAAATGTCAGTCCAAGTGAACACTGCAGTGTATATAAGGCATTTATATTTAATATATCTGTCGTTTGTGCAACACAGCTTGTCCTCCTTGGCAGTGGTATTTGATACATTTGTACAGAAGCTTAAAAAGCTGACATTTATTTTATGATTCCCAGTGTTTAGCCATGGCTGGACCTGTCAGTCTGGAGCTGGATCCGATCTTCCTAAAGGGACTGAGTTACCTACACTCCAAGAGTAAAGACTCGGTTGAGAAACTCAAAGCTTTACTAGATGAGTCCCTTTCAAGAGGAAGTGACTCGTCTTACCGTTCATTACAAAAAGTAAGGCGCTTATTACATTTTTTGTATTCATTATTTTTCAGTTCTCTTTCAATTTCATTGGAATGACATTGTTCTGTCTTATCGTTGTGTATCCTCAGGATATAGAGGTGTCCAAGGGGTCTGTGTCAAAACTGAGCTTAAGCAAACAGGACTCAAAGTCCTCCTCAAGTTCCTCATCCTCCAGCAGCAGCAGCAGCAGCAGCAGCAAATCCAGCTCGGAAAAAAGCAAGAAGGAGCCGGAAAAGAGGCCTGCAGAGAAGGTACGGAATAAATAGACTCCAAAACCATAGCGTCACTCATAGGCAAGAAAGACTAAGCAGATCCATACAGTTAGTGAGAGAGTAGAATAATCAAAAAGATGGCTATAAATTGACAGTGTTGTTATGACATTGATGTCAACAGGCATTGTCCAAACGGAACTCTTTCTGTCTTACTGACAAACAGGTCAGGGTTGACGTGGCTGAGGTGGACCCTCCCAAAAAGCCTCGTTTGGAGAAACCGGAGAACCGCTCTTCTCCAGTTACCGTTCAGACGAGCAAAGACCTCCTGCCAAACATAAATGACTACGATGAGACCAATGCGGATGACTTCGCGATGGAAATGGGCCTGGCTTGTGTGGTTTGCAGGTACATCTTAATTATTAGCAAATCAACAAAATGTAGTTTTCCTCTCATACGTGAGCTTCCAGATGTTGGTATGCTCAATCTTTGAGATACAAAGGTAAACGTACTAACCTGCAACATGCTTTTCCATCGTCTCAGACAAATGACAGTAAGCATGGGAAACCAGTTGGTTGAGTGCCAGGAGTGCCATAATCTGTACCACCAGGACTGTCACAAGCCCCAAGTGACAGACAAAGAAGTGAACGATCCACGGCTTGTGTGGTATTGTGCCCGCTGCACCAGGCAAATGAAACGTATGGTGAGGAAAACAAATTATAACCCGGTCTTTGTATGTATTTTTAGTGTGACTAATCAGTGTATAGTCATGCTAGTAGTTTCAGTATTGGTGTATTTTCTGTCTAAAACAAACTACTTGTCTGTCCTCTAGGCCCAGAAACCTCCACAGAAGCCATCTCCTGCATCTGCATCATCAGCGCCTGTTGTCAAAGACACACAGGTGAAAAAGACGGAGCTTAAAGCCAAGCCGGACACAACCAGCACCTTCCAAGCCTTCAAAAGAACAGAATTGAAGGTTTGTGTCAACTACGTATGGCTGTATGCTGCCTTTTTGACCCACAATAATATGTGCTGGTATTATTAGTTGCAAGTAAATGGACTTTCTAGTCTTCCGACCACTCAAAACACTCACACACAGATGGCAGAAGCTTCCATACAAGGTGCTAAACTGCTTATCAGAGTGTAAACTAATGGTCACAGCCTTCGGGAGCAGTGTAGGGTTCAGTAACTTGTGTTTAGCACAAATTAACTTGTATGTTAATTCAAGTCAGTGTGGGAATTTGGCTCGAGCAAGTTGAGTCATTGTGTAGCCTGCAGGTAACTCAATATGTATTTGCTCTACTACACAGTGATCCGAAGATATGTTAAAGGATAAGGCTGGTGTTCAATTTAGTTTTTAGTCTCTTGGAAAGACAAAGGCCAACACATGTGTTAGTCCATCTCTCAATACCTTCTTCTTACTGGTAATGGATCAGACTTTGCTGCACAAAAATCCATCATAACAATCCTCTCCACCACAATGTATTTCTTGGTAACATATAACATGAAGCAGTAGAAGAGATGGGTATATACCAACGCTAAATGATTACATTAATTAAATATGGTAATGCACAGGTATGATATGCATCTAAAGTTAAACCATCTCTCTTGCCATGAAATGGTAAATGAGCTTCCGTTAACAATAAAAACCTTTTTATATATATATATATATATATATATATATATATATATCTCTATCTATCTCAAACATACCTGCAAACCTAAATTACAGTATTTTTAAAGTAAACTCCTTTAATGAACATTTAATTAATTTGTTGGTGTTTGACTTCAGAAATAAAGGTGTCTTCTCAGGATCTTAATCTCAAAACTTTAAAAGTTATTATTGCAATACGACAATGAAATGTGAGGCTCTGTTGAATTTATGTTGTGATAATTGTGGTAACTATTTATAATTTCAGGCATCCACAACATCAGCCAATCCCACCAGCAGCAACTCCACCTCCTCAGGCAGCGGCCTTACAGGCTGGGCTGCGTTTGGCGCCAAGACGAGCCCGTCTCTAGCTGCCAGCTCCAAACTAGGTTCCTCAGGCCCGAGTGGGAGCCACAAGACCTTGTCCGCTCCTTCTGGCCAGAAACCTGTCGGGCTGTCTGGGCTAGCAGGAGCCAAGTCAGGTCTTGGGAGTGCAAAGACACCCGGGAGCGGAAACGGAAACGGCTCTAGCCAGGTGCCTCTAAAACCTCCTCCACCACTGACTCTGGGTAAGCAGCCTCTGAACCGTTCATCGAGCGGCGAAAGTCAAGGCAAAGGGCCGGCTTCGTCAGGGGCCGGCTCCCCGAGCGGCTCAAGTGGAGGAGGGAACGGAGGAAATAACGGAGGAGGTAACGGGAATAATGGGAATGGGTCAAAAGCTGCACCAGGGGACAAAGCGCCAACGTCCCAAGAGTCCCAGCTCAACGCCATGAAACGTTTACAACTGGTGAAGAAGAAAGCAGCGCAGAAGAAACTGAAGAAATGAGTAGAGAGAAACAAAGAGGGGGAGGAAGTGTGAGGGAGTAGAAAATAAATGTGGAAGTAGTGCCAGAGCGTTGTGTTTGTATTAAAAGAGCAACTGTACATGAGTAACACCATCCAGTCAAATACTTGAATCTTGCTTTGTATAATTGTATAAATGCTGCTGGACTGTGTATGTACCTCGTTTTGTCTTAACACGTATGACCGTTGGAAAAAGTGTCACTTTTCTTTAACGAACATTAAATCTCTTATTATAAACTCACTTTGTAGCATGTGGTGTCCTTGAATGTGTATTATTATATTCTGCGGGACAAATGGAGACTGGATCTCGTTTATTCATTACATAATTGTGAAAATATAAATTACATCATAGATTTCTTAATTTCACATTTAAATATAAACACTTCATGTATGAATCAGATCACATTAAATAATTAACTTCATTTATAAATCACTTCATTGATATAAACTCGCCAACACTGAAGTAAAAAAAAGTGCTCAGCACAGTGCCC
The DNA here is from genome assembly GCF_004355925.1 of Anarrhichthys ocellatus. Taxonomy (NCBI): domain Eukaryota; kingdom Metazoa; phylum Chordata; class Actinopteri; order Perciformes; family Anarhichadidae; genus Anarrhichthys; species Anarrhichthys ocellatus. The sequence goes on along the minus strand of NW_022280088.1, from coordinate 2,331,232 downwards.
TGCATGTATTTTCCTTCCATTAGTTATGTTAATCACAGATTACTGGTCAAGTCCCATCGGTGAGCTCTCATGATCTTCTGAAGGCAAAGATTCAACACTTTTGGTATGAGACATAAAAGATCTAGTGTTACCTGGTGCAATTTTCACTTTCACCAAGCAGAACTGTGACATGTTTTACAGTCAGGATTATTTCAATTAAGTGAGTTCGCTTGAAATGCCACAAATTGGTTTGGTTTTCTGGATATGATATGCATAAAAACAGTGCCTCTATTTATGCGTAGGACATCCTGCCAAGGTAGTTGGCGGGGACGTATCCCTTCTGTCCGTTAGCCTCAGCTAACCACCAATCCTTATTGCCTCCCAGGTCACTGAACTTAAGGATGCGGACATGCTGGTACTCCTGCAAGGTCAGCTCCTGGTCACAGCGTGCTTGAAATGCATGCACGGCATAGAACTGTGGAAAGAGATGCAAATCAGATGTAATCAGGGGCAAATCAAATTAACAGTAGTAGTGTGTGTGTTGTTTTAAATAGCACAAACATAATTCGCACTGACATCATTAAATAATATTTAAGTGTATCCTCCTATACATCCAGAAGGTGGCACTGTTTATTAGCTTTCCACGTGGACAGAAGGTTACCAGCAGTCAATTTACAATCTACTGAGCCTAATCAAACTTCATGTTTTAAGACCAATAACTGTGTTGTGTTATGATGAAGATCAGAGTCATATTGGGTAGTCATAGTGTGTGTGTGTGTGTGTGTGACAGCACACAGTCATCATGTAATGTTGTTCACCCCATTTAATTTCAATGCAAGCTAAACAGAGACAGCACTGGCTGAGCAGAGGTTTACTGGCCCTCTGTAATAACACCTCTCAGATTTAACAGGTGGAGTCTCATATGTGAGGAGGCACTTATGGCCAGTTTAAGGTGGCTTGCTGAGCGGTTATTTTATTGTAATTATCAGGTTTGTGTGGTGTGTGGTTTGATGTGTTTCAGTTTTGTCCCCTATTTTCTAGGTCCCTGATACTGCTTGGTTCATTTGAAAGTAGACATCTATGCACATGAGCATGCTTGAGTGAGGCTTGTAGTGTTTCTGCAACTGTTGATTTTGCAAACCTCACAAAGGACATTGATCTTCTGGACATTGACTGTTCTCAAGCTCACAACCAAAGCTGATCAAAGAAATGTTACCTGTCCCTCCTGTTCTAAACACTGCAGTAGCTTACAATGACATCAGCACGGTGATAGAACACTTCAGAATAAATACATGCAGGCCACCACACACACCTGATGAGCCTCCGTGTCCTCCAGATTTTCGGGGCTGTCTGGCTCCCCCTGCAGTCCAGAGAGGGTCGAGCCACTGTCAGTGGTGTTGAGGTTGAAGCTGCGCAAGCTGCTGCTGCCACTGCCTGACACGAACAGGCTGAGGTCGTCAAAGTCCTCATCCACCATGGCAGGCGTCTGCGGCTGCTGCTGCGGCTGCTGCTGCTGCTGCTGCTGCTCTTTTGCCATCTTGCCTTTCCGCTGGGAGTCCCTGAGAGGGTTGTACTGCTTCAGGAATGTGGAGTAGACATAGCCCTGTGCGCCTAACAGTGACACAAAGGGGCAGTTTGTCACGATGCCTGACCTTTCTGAGTTCATTTTAAAGGGGTTAGTTCAGTCAAATTGAAACAAATACATTCTCACTTCCATCGAGTGTTATCTAGCAATGCAGATAGTTTAAAGTAGTCCAGGTTTCAAGATATGTATCTCTTACATTTCCTCGATCAGACACGCCAAACACTGAAAAATCCACTCTCTTCAAAAACAACCATTTTTGTACAAACTAGTTCTTCGGTAGAAATGAGTTCCAATAAATAATTCGATCTGTGGATTACCCAGGGAATTTTTTTCGGAAGTTTTTCATATATGTATATTTTTTGTATTTAAGCACGACAATCAAAATTCCATTCACATCGTAATAAGGAGGAGACAAACCTAAGAGACTGACCACAAAACCCGAAAAAAACCTTTCTCCTTCACTCCTTCACTTGGGTTAACTGACCCTTTAAATGTCTAACAGCAAGGTCAATACAGGGCAAACTGCACTTCATACCATATTTTCCTTTGTTTATCAAAAAACCGCTTCATAATTCATGTTTTTAATACACTATATGGGACTACATGTCTTACATTAAGGCTGTAAGGCTTTGCATTTGCTTACACAATCTTAAATCCATATGAGTGAACCGAGGAATGTGTAAATGTCAAGCAAGCATATTCATAGTGTTGATATCAACAGAAGGATGAATAACAACTTCCTGTGAATGCTTCTAATCCCAGAGGAAAAGACAAGTCTGTGAAGAATGTACTTCGCACCAAGAAACATGCACACACTTATTTTTTTCTAGACTCAGAAAAAAAAGAACTTGTTATTGCCGAATACAGAGAGGCGTGCAAGCGTCATCTCTCCGTCCTTGTTTCCCAATACCCATAGGGAGAGTCTTTGTACTCTAGGCAGCGCTGCTTACAACACGCTGAGGTTTGTTCCAAACAAGACATTGGGATCTCAGGTGCCTCTGCAAGACGTGGAGGGGAGCTGGAGACAAGCTATGGAGTTGGCCCTGTTGAGAGGCAACCATCTCCAGAGGCAGGCAAAGAGGAACCAGCAACCATGACATCACAGGAGCCTCCGGGACTAATTCTTGTGTGCTGACTTGTCAGTGTCAGAAAGTAAAGTTTTGTGTGTCTACACAGCCTCAGTCATCGAACAGATGCAGGTATATTCACAGAGTAATGTGTATTAAAGGAGACCCATACCAACCATATACCTGCAGGTGATCTGGTGTGATAACTTAATTCACCTTTTGTGTCTTACTAACAGAATGTGCAAAGAGCTACCGCTGCCTCATGGGTCTTTGTCCCACACACACACATGCAAACACTTGCCTCCAGTGTGAACGAGCCAGCGGCTGCTGCTGCCTAATGGGTCCGTGTCCTCCAGCAGGGCTACCAGCTCTCCCTCCAGTAGGCTGAGGTCCTGCTCCTGGCAGCCGTTACACTTCCTCTTCAGCTGGTGCAGGTGGCTCAGTGGGTATTCTGCCAGCAGCCAGGCTCGCTGTTCCTCGGTTTGATGCTGCACCTCCGGCATCTGGAGGACACAAAGGGTGTAATTATTTGAAGTGGGTCTGGTTGTGTGGGCACATGTAGGCACATTGTTGGTTATCATTGAGGTTATTCTAAGGAGGGCGGAAGGTAAAAAGCTCCAGGCGGTCGGAGAAATAGATCCACTCACATGTCCGAGCACAAGCACACTCTCATATAAGTACTGGTGTACATACATATGGGTCTACACCTACACACATATAGATAAGTCTCATGGGATTGATACCTGGTGGAGCTTTGGGTTTCCAAGAGCCCCAGTTGATCACAGCACTGCCTTTGATAAGATTTATAGCTGCTCATGTTTGGCTTGGAATTGGTTAAACAAAGTACAGGAATAATGTGTGACTTTTGTTTCAACCTGGAGTCAATGAGAAGTTTACAGACACTTAAAGAATAAACCAGGGATCTAACTGGTACAGATTGCAGACTATAATGTGCATTTCTTTCTCCAGATGTGAATAATCTCTTCTAGATTATTTCCACTTTCTTACTGCTATTTTCTTGTCTCGTTGTCTCTCAAAGCTGACTTTTCGCTCCATCAACTTCTGTGCGTTGTCCTTGACAGAGGTCAGATTGTTCAGCTCATCCATGATGCTGTTCTGCACTTCAGCAATGTTTGACAATGGAGCCTGAAAAGACAAACACGACACACTTTAGCTTCAATATTGAACAGACTGAAAACGAATGAGTGTTATTAATGTGTGGGATCCTCACTGGTAGCTGCTGTATGGATGGGGAACGGAGTAGTATTCTATCCATCAGCCCTCGGAGCAGGGCCACTAGATACACCACGCAGTTTGTCAGGATAGTATAGGCGGCCATGTTGAACCTCTGTAACTCTTCCACTAGCAAGGCATTGAGAGCTTCATAGTCCCTCCTGGCGGGACCGGACGGGTCTTCTGACACCAGCGAAGGCGAGGAAGAAGTGGTGGATGACATGGATGAGGATGAAGAAGAAGAAGAGCGCTCCAGGCGGCTGCAGTAGTCCAGCAGCTTGTCATATCGCTTCTGGATGAGCTTCTGTGGGCCTGTGAACATGCCTTGCAGGGAGGAGAGGGGGGCGAGGACCAACTGCTCCATACTGTCTTTCTGCAGCAAAAAGTCAACGAGGCAGGCAGATGATGAATAGAGATTTCCAGTATTGCCATTAAGTATTCTCTGTACATGTAAACAGGTACTTTAACATAATTCTGTGTGTTTTTATATGAATTTTATATATAAATGGCTTGTTTTCAGAATGCAGTAGTTCACAATAATTTTCTCCTACGGGAGACAGCAAAGTATGCCTTAGCATTAACCAGAGCTGCTACAGCTTGCTTTTCATGCAGACAAACAAGACGTAGTGATGTTTTTCAGCTTACAGTAATGCTTAAGCAGACATTACAGGCTCCGTCTTTCATAGCGTGGAGCATATAATGGGTAGTGCTAAACATAAAGTAAAAAGAACAGTTTCTCTGGTGAAAATGTTCTGTTTCCTGAAGTATCTATCAGTTACAGCTGTCATGTGGTCGTTATAGGAGACACAATGGATCCCCTTTCATAATAAATAAGTCTGTCGATTTGCTTCTTAGAGTGCCATTGCCTTTGTATCTACACTTCTTTTGTAAAGCTTATTACAGGCTTTGGTTTGAGGCTGTGCAATACAAAGAACCGTATTCAACGGTATAGTTATCTCAGAAATGGCCACAGAGAGAAGAGGGGAGGAAAGGGAAGGTGGCAGTTACTGAGGGACCGAGTAGGGAGAATAGAGGCACAGAAGAAGAGGATTAATAAAATGGACAGAAGACAGGTAGCTGTGGGCAAAGTGACAGATGACTCACAGTTGGAGGGTGAATCGGAGGTCATGTAGGAATAGGACAGCAAAGCAAGGACAGAAGATTCAGGGAGGAGAGGGAAAATCTGGGCTGTAAAGTAAACTATGCCCTGAATAAAACTAATAACATTGTTGTTGTTGTTGTTGTAAAGGAAAAAAAGCCATATCTTACAAAGTGCTTATAGGGGTCATTTCCATTATTGTCTGAAGAGCCGTTTGTGCGATTTTTGTTTGGACCCTTGATGATGTCCTCCATGTCCTGGACATTCTGAACAGCTACAGACACCATCTCCTGCAGAGCAGATATCAAGGAAAAAAGTCTCTGAAAGTTAATAGAATATTTCAAACCATTAAAAACACACACGCTTTGCAGTAGGACACGCTAACCTACCTGAGTGTGCTGCAGGTAACATTGAACGTTCTTGGCCAGCTGCCTCACAGCCTTCTCCAGACTCCTGAACAGCTTCTCCTCTCTATCAAATATTTCATCTCTCACCTACAGACAGAAGAGTTTAAACATGCTTAAACAGTAGCTAAATACCTAATATGCATCTGCCTTACGCTACTAATAACTGCGCAACAATTTGTATATCAATAATGACCTTTAGGCCAGAACATTTTATTTAAAGTGTCATGTCAACAAGCCTCATAACTTTTATTCCATGTACTCATTTGTATTGCCGTGAGAGAGTGAGGAGGGAACTGTAAAACTCTTACCTGTGGTTCAACTCCAGTGAGGATCTTGAGATAGCCAGCGAACCTGTCGCTTTTCTTCCGTATAGAGTGGATGTTGAACTTGTTTAGTTTGCGCCTCAGTGTGCCTTCATCCTCCAACCTCTTATACTTCATAACTGAGAATGAAAAGAAAAGAAAATTGAAATGGAAGATAATCTACAACGAACTAACTTTGTTGTCACATGAGTTAGCAAAATCACAAATTTGAGAAATAAAAAGACATCAATGATAAAACACCTGTGTGTGTGTGTCACTGTAAATGAAACATCACCTATATCTTTGCGTCTCTTGAACTCGTTGATGTTAACATTGATGATCTTGGCAGCAGTGAACGCCTCGTGCAGCGGGTGATGGTCAGGGTGGTCTTCAGGTGTGGCATGCCACAGCTCCCCGAGCAGCAAAGGGTACTTCATGATCCTCTGGACCGGTTTGATGAGCAGTGAACCCATGTCCAGCAAGTTGGGTTTCCCTCTATGGGAATGAATGTATTATACAGGAAACGATTATTGACATGAACAGACCGACAGAACAGAGATTCGCGACGTGGAACAAAAACATAACCAAAACTGCTAACCAGGATCTATATATTACAATATATCTAATGTAGAATTCAGTATATTTTGAATACCAATTTATCATTGAAGGGTACTCACTCTTGGTCGTAGATTTTCCTATAGTTACAAAGACAAAGAAACACAGTCACCAATAAAATAAAAAACAACGTTAAGAATATCAGGAAAGTTATGATAAGATAACAATATGAGAACAAAAATTGAGAGACGTGACTTGACTTACTTCAGAGCTAATATACATGTGGTGAAATGTTGCTTTATTTCTTCCTCTTTCTCATAGGATTTGAGTGACATGTTGGCATCATCATGATGGTAACAGTAAATCTTATATACATCTTCTAAAGCTGCCTTCACCTGGATGAATATATCTCCTTCAAAAAAAAAAAAAACAGGACATGAGATCAGGACATAAACCAGAGCAGTAAAAGTCAAGAAAGGTTCAAGTCAGGCATGTAGTCAAAATGGCATTACCTATGACAACTGCCTCTGGATCAGGGTCAGCTATGGCCTCATGCAGTCTGTGAAGGAGTGCTGCAGAAACTTCACTCACTGTCTCTGTGTTGGTGAACAACCTGTCTACATCCACAACCTGATGGACAAGGAAATTAAATATTCCATGCAAATTAATTTTTCTGTCAAAATGTGAACCAGAATCACTGCATAAATAAGCCATCATTTAAATATGAATTCACCTTCATTTTAATATTCCAATGCTGATTCCTGTGGTACATAATGTTTGTATCTCATGTTTCTCGCTATTGACCAAAGCTGCTGTGTTAGCTACAGCCAATATGATCACATACTTCACACAAATGTTCAATAAGGGGGTGATTATTACTCATATATTAAGTCGTATATCATGAAACTCTGGCAAGCAAGACAGGAAGTGAGAAGAAAAAACTAAAAAACCTAAGAGGCATATAGATAATATTGTCTAAATCAAATGAGTCACACTATACTACTAGCAAACACTAAAGTCCACTCAAAAGGATTTTTAACTGTAGTTTCTGTGTGCAAAACGGAGAGCTTTCCACTGTCAGTTGAACATAACATTTTTTTTTCTCTTGATTTGAGCAATAGAGCTTGAGAAAGGAGCATGCCACAGTAATTCTATGTGCCCTAGTTTGTTTATGCAAAGAGGACTGGAGTTAAAATAGCTGCTGCTAGCTTTGGATATTCGTGCTATTTATAGTTTTAGCAAGGAATACGATTCCTTAACCAATCATTTCAAAATGTTTGCGGCTCAAACTTTATCTCAACAAAATGTCACCATTAAATAACAACACTATTGTAGCATGTGTGGAGTTAATACCACATTAAACCTTTCTTTGGGGGTCCTGAAAAGCAGGTACCTGCAGATTCCGTAGAGGCTGGACCACCTCTCTGATGCACAGCTCCAGGTCTGTGAGGAAGTCCTTTTCAGTCTGCACGAGCTCCTGAATGACCTTTGCCCTGCGGCTCATCTTTCTTAAACGGACCTCCTCCGGGTCCAGTGCTGGAGAGGGGGGTGTGGACCAGTCGTTTGGTGTCATTTTCTCTGGGAAAAGTTGACATTATAAGATTTGTATCAAATAAACAGGTGTTTACGTGGCTGGCCAGTCACATTCTTGTGTACTATGACAGCATCTGGCCCAGTCATAAGGGTCATATAAGGACAAAGAGAATGTATGATATTGTGAGCATAAACCTACATGCTGCTGTAAATCTGCAATTTCCCCTAAAAAACGATGTGTTTGCCAACATTTCAAGCCATCTGTGTGCATTATCTAAAATGCTGGTAAACACCTTCCCCCTGTGGGCTGTGCATGCTTGGAAAAACCAACATCTCTTCGAAATCATCGGCTTGTCGCCTGAGCACCCATCAGTATTTCACAGTGATATAATTATTTTGACTCCAGCGCCAAAAGGCCTCACTTAACATGCCAGTCAGGCTCACTCCTCTTTTTTTTATTGCCCTGCTCTCTAATCAGTGTGTGGCTGCTCTGTGCTTTGCATGACAGGCAGGAGTGTCTGTTCAGGGAAGAGGGGTGCTTCCTTGCTGCCTAATCGACGCCACACACCACTTCCTTCTCTGGGGTGGGTGGGGGGGTGGGGGGAGGGACTGCGAGGCTTGTGTCAGGTTACAGAACTAATCGTGCCGCTGATGTAATGCGCCCTCGTGCTCAGGCATTCCATCTGCTCAGACTGGGAGTTTGCGGCGGGGGGGGGGGGGGGGGGGGTGGCACACAATGATTAACACACACCTACGTATGCAAGGACACACACAGAGTGATTCACACAGTAATACATACACACAGTCATACATGCACACACACACACACACACATACAAACAAATTCACTACACCCACCTCAGCTGACTCATTTCACACAAGTATGCACATATACAGCATAAGATTTGACAGAAGAAGTTTAACTTAGTGTAGATACTATTACCAAGACTGTTACAGTATGTATTCACACCTTGTATGTGCTCTCATTAGTTTGATTCTGGGTTTGGACCAGATCTCTTTTTTTTGGACACGATAAGCAAAGTAGACAAGAAAGTGAGGAAGTTGCACCGTTAAAGAAAACAAGCAGGGCAGGTGTAGGGACATTCTTTTTTGCCCCTTTGTTTCCTCATCATTTCATTAAAAAAAATCTTTTATTTATTTAGTCAGAGGCAACAGGAAGTTGCAGATGTAATGAAAGAGCTGTGGGGGAAAGGTACAGTAACTCGTGGCTGAAGCTGAGTAGAATGGCCCATGTGTCTCTGGTCAGTGGGCAGTACTTTCTCATGAATGCTAACACTGTACAGATTGCGTTCACACCTGGCTGACTCCTGCAGAGATCTGATCACATTCTGCTTGCAACGCTGCATACAGGGACACCTTACATTTGTCTTTTTTTCCCTTGAGATACATGAATTCACCTGCAGAGGTAAATAATCCCCTCTCTGAAAATCTCAACGAAAACTAAACATTATAAATTTTACAAAGGTGATATTCATTTGAGAGAACATGTTTATGTATCTTGATACATATTTCCTTTTAATACTTGATTTAAATGCTTATTGTACAGTGTACCAGTTGAAGCTGCTATACTCTCCTCCCCACATTTCATCTCCTCTCAATGATTGCAGACAATGTAACAGCTGACAAATATATATTTTTTAAATCATTAAATCACATTTCTTCTTTGTCTTTGGTAAACTCAGTGTACACAACACACATATAACTGAACTGTGAAGTCATACACCTTTTCCTCCAGTAGTTATTAATTAACTGATATGACTTCAAGAAATAGTCACGGTCATCTGTTGTATTAGTCTAATGAAGCTTTGAAATAAATCCCTGATAAACATATATCCACATTTTATTGCAACAAACAAACTGTTTTACTGGTGGAAATGTTATATAATATAAGTGTCAAATTCATGTTTCGGCATTATCATGAAGTGTCACGTGTCTACGTGGGCTTTCAGCGTGAAAAGAGAACCCCAGAAACACTGAAAACCTCCCCCCGTGAGAAGAATCCTCTTAATGGCAGATTCATATTCTATTTTCAATCTGGTTTTCAGCCCTTTTCATAGATCATTACCTTTTACTCCAACATATTATTGCCACTCTATAAAGTCTTAATAACATAAGTGATATAAAGATTCTCTTAAAAGCACTTTGAATTCTTTGTGAAAGTTGTACCATTCACAACTGGCTTTGAAAAAAAAATATCCTGCACTGACACATTCACAATGAAATAAAAAGTAAAATATATTGTAGCCTATCTACTCAGCAGTAGATCTGTGCTGACTTCTGCTTTTTGCCAGCATTATGTTTGGTTGCCGCCACAGGAGTTCCCATGAAAGTGGATACAAGGCTTTTCACTGTTCAGCCCATTGAATGGAATCCAACAGACGGCCCAAGAACAGAATACAAGGCATGGTGTATCACGTATCGCCAGCAAGAAAAATGACACGCCTGACTTTGCCACACAGCAAAGTGCACAATGGGAAATCTATTACGGAGAATACTGAGAATATATTTTAGATAAAGTACACTGCCATTTTAGAAAGCCTGAAATTGTCTACATAAACCAGGGGTCTCAAACTCAAGGCCCGCGGGCCGAATCCGGCAACCACGTCATTTTATGTGGCCCGCGAATCTGCCAGCAAAAAAAAAAAAAAATAAAAAAAAAATAATAATAATAATAATAACAATTAAAAGTTAGACTTGATAACAAAAATATCCACATAGTCAAAATTATGAGATATAAAGTCGAAGTTACGAGATAGAAAGTCATAACTATGATAGAAAGTCATAATTCTGAGATGGAAAGTCAAAATGATGATAGAAAATCGAAGTTATGAGATTGAAAGTCATAATTCTGAGATACTTAAACACACAGTCATAGAAGCAGCTCTTTGGCTGGTTACTGTACACTTGACATGGAAATGTATTGTGAGTACATTGAAGACTACTTTAAACGTGACTTTAAAACACATGAAATACTTCACGTGGGATTGTACAAACACACCCTTGAAAGGATTTTAAGCATTGAACAAAGTTATTGTAATAACTTGTGTTTGATATTTATCTTTGCTATTGTCTTTAATAGTTTGATCTTTGATAGAGTAATGTGGGTTTCTTAAATTAAAAGGATTTAAGTTATAATAACAGAAATGTGCTTAAATATATTTACATATGTACACTGCATGTACAATATTTGTACACTTGAATAAACAATAATCAAATGCAGAGACAGTTATTTAACAATATGTTAGGAGTAGTTACATTTACAACCGGCCCTTTGTGGGCAACCATAATGCTGATGTGGCCCGGAGTGAAAATGAGTTTGAGACCACTGACATAAACGATTCATAATAATAATACATTTTTTAAAGAAAGTTGGACAGTTATCTTCTGTTAACATTCATGGAAAAAAATGCATGTAAGGCAAAAAAGCCTCAAGGTGACACACATACTCGAACGCACAGAGTGAGAAAGAGTTCAGTCCTCATACAATACAAACCCACGTCAAAGTAACCTGCTCCATGCGGGATATTCAGATAAATACATATGAATATTTAGTTCAGTACTGTCACTTCATGTGAATTTTGCGTCAGATCTATTCGATTTAGTTACTGTAAATAATTAGACATAGTGATGTCATGTTGCCATGGTTTTGTGGCTTGCCCAACCTGTCTGACAAGCACATGTGACTGGCTGTCGAGCAGCAACTCACATGTTTCCTCTTTCAGTGATGTCATCGTTCTGTCAATATTTGTGATGGCAATACCACTGTAAATATGTAAGGCAGCTTGTCAGGTGTCAGGCTAAATTCAAATAGGGCGGGTGATTGGTTTACTGAAAACACCCCCAATGTTATTTGACAACCCTGCCTGCCATTACGCAGGTCAGTCAAAAAAAACAACCTGAAAGTGCAAAGGAGTGTCTCCATTTCATGTAAACAGAGCAGATGCTGATAAGGCAAGTGTGTGCGTGTGTGTGTGAAAGCTATCTTCTCAGTGCAACACCAAGTGAGAAGTAGGTTATGCTATTTTAAACAAGGTGCCATTAATCATTTTGATGTGTGATGTGTATTGTTCACCAGGAAAGGAATCCTAGAAACAAGTGGCACAGGAAAGCCTACATACTTCTGCTAATCTTTAATAGTAACCCCCTGATGACACAATGATGTCACTCATTTTGCCTGAAGTGCAGCATTCCCGGTCACTAAGTGCACTCTTAGGACAGGTGAAGCCAGTTTTTTTCTGAAATGTGGACACGTGTGTGTCAGTGAAAAGATTAGGTCAACAGTTGTGATGAGGAAACAAACAGCTGGGTTATTATTCCTACTAGTTCTTACCTCAACCAATGCAAATTGTTTTATTGTATTCAATGTGAACCAAACTGTAAGACCAATCGTCAGACGTCACTTGGAAGTCGTTGGATTAAACTTGGTAATGAATATTTATCTGAACATCCGTCCTCACGCGTCACTGCTGTCTATAGGTCTTGTTTACTAGCTGGTCTGGAACACTTTTAAAGCCACTCCTCTGTGCCCGAGTTTGGAGCACAGTTTGCATATGTGGCTGCATCCCTGTGGGAGTATCTCCTGCTCAACACATAGTAACACAACAGGTGCCCAGTATCCAGAGCTATACAGCAGTGCCCAATTTATGTGCATCGCTGACAAATGTACGCATGAAGGGTTTTTTTGTACCGTCTATATCTGTATGTTTCTCTAAATTGCTGTTAAAGCAAATACCCCTTGTTGTGTATGTGTGTGTTGAACATTTGCCCTGAAGCCATAGATGCTGCTCTTAAAGTCTGTCTATAATGGACACATTTGTCTAAAAGTTCTCTACAGTATGTTATCAACAAGTTTGCAAAGTAAAGAGTTGAGAGACTTTTCCCACTGAGTGTTGGCTCACGTGTGTATAGATTGTTGCTATAGTTTTGACCCCCAGGGAGGTCATTGGGTGGTGTACCTTTCAGTTTAGCGCTGTACTCCGTCTTGTCAGACTGACTCCTCCTCACCAGCGTCCCGAGGATGATGTCACCTTTGGCAGAGTCCTCGACCACAATAGTGTCCGTCTTTCTCCTCTCCAGGTAACGCAGGAACACAGGCCGGTTCCTCCTCTTTATCACTTTGTCCTTCTCTTTTTCCTTCTCCTTCTCACCCCCGCTGGCCTCAGTGGGTTCCATGGTGAGGCCTTCAGCTCCCTTTCAGAGCAGTCAAGGAGAAAAGAAGGGGAAGAGAGAGGGACAGGAAGAGGGAGAAAGAAACAGAGAGAGAGAGAAAGAGAGAGCGAGCGGGAGAGCCTGGGAAGTGCAACAGGTGCAGTGTTCACTGACTGCACTGACTGTCAGCTCTGCACAGGTAATATAGCTCCTCCCTGCCTACCTGTCATGAGAGCCATGTGGCCACACCTCTCCCCTGCTGTGCCAGGCTTCTTCCCTCTTCTGCTACACTACGAACCATCCAGACCTCTCAGGTCGTCTGGGACAGGTCTGCATATACTGTCCCCAGAGAAACATGGAGAAGCAGCATTTAGTTTTAATGCACCATATATCTGGAACAAACTCCCAGAAAACTGCATCTCAGGTGCAACTCCCACTTCCTTTAAACCAAGGCTGAAGACTATTCTGTTTGCTGTTGCCTTTTATTCAGTAAATGATTGATGATAAATGATTACAATGCATTGTTACTTATATTTTTGTCTTATTCTATATTAGCTTGTTTGTTTTTTCTATTCTCTTGGGTTTTTAATGAGTGTTTTTAAATCTACTTAAATGTCCTTTTATAATGTGATTTTTTATGTTAAGCTTTCTCAATTGCCTTGCTGCTGAAACGTCCCATATAAATACACTTGCCTTGCCCTCAGAGCATTACGTTCATTCAGGGAGAGGGTTTGAGGACAGAGCAATGACCTCCAGCTACAGTCTTATTTTACTAAAACTAAAACTAAATGTCCTCAAAATAAAATGCATGTGATACCTCACAGAGACACTCACAATATTAGACAATTAAGTATTTATGTGAATGGCCAGGGTGCTGTAAATCCTGTAAATCATACTTGCCATTACAGAGACACAATGAATAAGTGAATTCCAAATCAAGTCAGTTGAACATTTCATTTACACTCTACTCTACTTTAATTGTAGGAAAAAGAAAATGAAGTGAATCAAACAACCTCAACTTACACGGTCTATATTGCCGCAGCAGCTGCATTACACTAAACGTTTCACATCACTATTGAACTTCAGCAAAAGGGCAAAGATTGTTCAAGGACATGAAGCTGCTGCACTCGTATCTGTGACTAATTGCTGTGTCAGGTTTGGGGTTTTCAGTGGTTTTGAAACAACGGGGGTTGTTTGTCAAACTGTGATAATCACATTGTCATATTACTACACAGGGTATTTTCTAAGTCTTTGTTTCTCTATAAAAACCCAATACATTTACACTCATAAAATGTCATATCTGGTTAGACAGGTAATTTATCAACACACAATGATTTCTGGTCCACCAGAGGTCCTTGTAAGAACAATGAATGGATGCATTTCCTCCCCATTGAAACCACAGGTAATGAGCACACCCATTGTGTTTTCAGATCACTGTGCTGATAGCGCACCTGTTTAACTTCAATTAGACTAGTAAACACATATGGCTCTCAACTCATCAACATAAGACTGTATATCTCACACTGCATTGTCATCATCGTCAGTGTGTAAGAAAAACTCAAGAATTAAACAATTTAACGTTCATTAATTGTCTTCTCTGGTTAACAAGCACAGTTATATTGTTTTCCAACATAGCGAATGTCAATGTCAGCAGTATTATGTAACGAAGTGGACTTGGTAAACCATGCTGAACAATCACATAGTCTATATAAACATGAAAGTGAGTAAACAACGTTATATCCTGAGTGCTGTCAGCGTGGCCATATTCATTGTTTTGCCCGAAAGAAGCTCATGTGACATAGTGTCACTCAGGGAGTGGCTTTTCTTGACCTGCTCAAAGAGAGAAGTGTACTCTCTCTCACACATGAGGAAAAAAACATCAGGCTGTGAAATAAGTATTTAAACTTATACTGCTCACAGAATACAATTCTGCTTCTATGAACTACTTTGTATTAACAACTAATCTGATGATTATTTAACATATATTGACAATTCATTATTTCCCCCAGAGAATGATTGATTCTTGCTTCTCAATTGACTGAAATCAGGTGCCGATTAATTTCATGTTAATCAACTAATCAATTAGTTCAACGTGGTGGTTTTCCAAATCTTTTCCATTGTACTTCAAATTACAAACTTTACAACACAGTCCGAATAATGCATGTAGTATGAAATATAGTCAAACAGAGATAAATTGTCCTTATTGTAAGCTGCTGTTTCAGAATGATTATGACCACACCAACAGTATATGTTTTCAGCCAACAAACAAACATGCTCAAAGAAACAAAAGCGAACAGGACCTGTGTTTGTTTGGTGAGACAAAATAACAAAGAGATCCTTATTTTGTCAGCAGCAGCGTGGTGGAGTATAGCTGTAAGAGTGAGCCAGGGTGAGTGAATGGGGAAAGGGGAAATAAAAACACACTCATGCCTGAAACTGTGTCTTTTACAGCCACAGACTTTTAGTGCTGGGCACTTGGGCGCCATCGCTGGAAGGGTCACGGTTGAGTGCTTTGCTTACGGACACAGGAATTGAAGGAAGGAACGCTCTTCTCATTTGGCTCGCCATCCAGATTTTCCAAATCAGTACAGAGATTGTAAACTGATCAAATACATTTTGGAATTAAACACATTGCATTCACAAAAGAAAAACAAAAATGATACATCTGTCCTGTTAACTGAAACACATAAATTGAAACACATTGAATGAATCGGGTTTTGTGCTCAATCAAAACTGTTTGGCAAAAGCATCAAAAGCAAGCAACTTTTTATGGCCGCCATCAAGGTTGCTGGGTGTTTGTTTAGGACACAATGGATACATATGGACTTTGATCTCATGATGTATTGTGCAGATAACCACTAAATCAATTAACTTCAAGTCATAAAAACAAAAGCAGGGGGACATTACAGCAAAAGCAACAGTGACCTTTATGGTTGTTCACACTACACTTAAGTTATTGAGCATGGAGAAATAGGCTACGATGCAAAAAAACAAACAATGCACAGATGTGCATTTACCTAATGCTAGTGACAAAAGGTTCTTGTACCGGCTCTTCTTCTATTGGAAGTAACTATAGTGCCTTCATAGAGCATGTTTTCATGTCTGTAAGCTGTTTGATGGAAATATAATAGAAAAGAAAGGGAAAAAAATATTCAACAAGGATTAAAGGTGCACACCGACTAAATTAAGAATTCCTATATGTTATTTCCATGGCTTAGGAAAGTTCATTCAATATTTGTGAACATGATCTTCTCTTTCTCAAACCCGGAAACCAAAGAAGTAAATCTCAAACCTGTGAGGTCATCAAGTATACAGTCTGGAGCTGCTCCTTAGACAATGAATAGGAGACCAACGACCCGTCTCTACAAGCTCCGCAAACCATTTCTGCGGCTGCGAGCAAGCTGTTCCGCAGAAGTATAAATTAGGCATTAGTGTCATCTTTGGCTGCGTTTGTAAATCAAATCTGACGCTCAAACAAATTAACGAACGGGTAAATTAAAATGGATGAAAGACAAACTTTCCAATCAATACGTATAAAGCAAAAATAAAGCCTCTTGTGCAAGAGTTTGTCACCAGTGAGGATGACTATGATTAGGATGAGACATGAGACTGTACCAATGAATAATATACGGAGCTCCCACAAGTAGCCAAACACATTCACTTGCTAATATGATGTTGAATAATAATTATTGTATATTTTGGACTGTTCGTCTACCATAGAAATAACATGTATGCATTATTAAAATGGCCGTAGTTCCCTTGTAATGTCCCTCTCCCTCCATGCAAGCCATGTTTTAGGAATTAAATACTACTTTTTTCTTAAATAGGGCAGATACAAATATGTTCCCATATGTTGGACAAAATATTAGTTTGCTGGATTACAAGCATGCAATAGAAACATTGTGAAGTATAAAAATAATTGACTTCCGGCCGCAATAATTTATTATCAGAGTAAAGAGGCAACAGTAACTAACCAGCACATATGTGATCTTGACACATACCGTACTGTTATTACAATCTACAAATGATATACCATTATGTTCAGCCTGGACTGCAAAGTGAATGCTTTTATTTTGAAAGCATCTCTCCGGAAGCTTCAGTTTCACTCTGGCGGACTTGACACTACTGGACGTGGCGGAGGCCGAAAACAGGAAACAGGAACCGAAGAGGAAGAAGAAATGAGACCGCTACTGCTGCGCTGTCCGCTCGGCTGCTTGGCCACAGTTTTCGGCTCATTTTCCGCTTCTCGAAACAAACTCGTCACACAAGCAGCAGCGCTTCCTCATCTGTTTTATTTCAGAAACACGATGCACTATCAAACGGAGGAGAGAGGACGCCCCAATTCACCCGACTACCGGATTTATTTTAGTAAGTTCTTCATCGCCACCATGGGAGGAACCTGTGTGTCCTCTGCGTTTCATAGTATATAACGGTTTAGCACCGGGGTCCTGTGTCGGACAGGTAACCACTGGTCGACCTCCAGGTAAAGGTAAACATGTGACCTTAGAGTTGTAAGCACGGTGTTTTCTAGGCATGTGGCGCGCTTACTACAGAGCTTTTAGTGTGAAAACACCTCACGCGTTACAGTTTCCTGCAGGATGGCTACGTATGACGCAACTTCCGGGTTGGGTGATCACGTGTATAGCGTCCACACACAAACAAAACCTTTTGATGAACTGGTATTTTCTCATCGACAGTGAAATTTGTATCAGATGAAGTTACACTAATTTAACTCGCATTAAAGACCAATAGTATGCAGCACAATATTAACCTAACAAAATATGACATTGTTCGGTTTCCAATATGGGTAATGTGACTATATTTTGGGAATGACTGCAGTTGTTTTAATTTAAACAAGATATAGGATTAGTAGCATTAGCAGCAGTGTAAATGATGTCCAGTATAACCAGTAAAACAACAGTAAGGATGCAAGGTGTCACTGACAGCACAAAATTATATATTTAACTCGCCATGAATTGGATCTTAACTCAAGGTCTACTTACCAGTAATTACATTTGACATATTGTTATCCATTTGACGTACATTTTATGTACAATACAGTCTTCTGGGATTTCTGTTTCTATGTATGGAGGTTTTATTTGTTAACATTTTTTGTTTGTTTTTTTCCATAGAAACCTCTGAAGGAAAATACATTTCACCATTCCATGACATCTCACTTATAGCGGAGACGGAACAGGTAACTCTTTGATAGCAGAAGTTTTAGTTTCTACTTATTAAACGGTATAAAGATAATATTCATATCTTTTTTTTCTTTTAACAGGACAATGATGTGCCAACTAAAAAGCCCAAGAAGAATGAGAGTGAGGTACGGTGACATTCAGTTGTAGCACTTGAAAAAGTAGTGTTCAGCATACACTGCATAAAGCTTGCCTTTGTGCTTCCAGGTGCTATTTAACATGGTCGTGGAGGTGCCTCGATGGTCAAATGCTAAAATGGAGGTAACGAGGCTATAGATACAATAGTACCTCACCTTTTTGTATAATTGATTTGATTATTGCACTTCTACTACTACTGCTTTAAAAAGGCTGAGATTGATATGTTTAAGTAAGAACCGGTGTGTCAACGTTTATTCAATGATAGTCCATTATATATTTTCAACAAAGTTAGCGTAGCAGGAGCCTGCAGCTATTTTATTTATTATTTGATGTCTAAATTGACGATACCTGACTTACTGTCACCAAGAAATAGCTTGACTAAAAAGTCCAAACTGAGCATCCAGTTACGAGCCTGTTCCTGAGTTAGCACACACTCACACATACAAACACACACCTTCATATATGCCTCAATTTCCAGATTGCAACTAAGGAACCGCTGAACCCGATAAAACAAGATGTAAAGAAAGGAAAGCTCCGGTATGTTGCCAACATATTTCCCCATAAAGGCTACATTTGGAATTATGGGGCGCTCCCACAGGTGAGGAAATGCACCGTATGAAATAAGCTATTCAGACTTGTTTTTTAGTCAGTGACTGATGCTGCAATTTAAAGATTATTATTTATTTAGTTTTTATGGAAAAACTGAATGTAGTCCACACTCTTTATTTCTATTTATTTATTTTGCATTTATTTATCAAGTCAGGAAGTTAGTTGAAATGTTTTCTTACATGTTTCTGAACTGTCCCTTGGAAAAGACATGGGAGGACCCAAACCACACAGACAAAGACACAAAGTGTTGTGGTGACAACGATCCCATTGACGTCTGTGAGATCGGCACCCAGGTAAGACTGTTCTAGGTGTGTGTGTGTGTAGATGTCATTCTTTGTTTTTACTCACTTTATATAGACTTTTCAAGATTTCTTAATTGTGTGATTGATTCCTTTGACTGTTTATTTGTAATTTGCTGGTCTGTTCTTCAGGTGTGCTTTCCAGGTCAGGTGATCCAAGTGAAAGTGCTTGGCATCTTGGCCATGATCGATGAGGGGGAAATGGACTGGAAGGTCATCGCTATCAATGCTCAGGACCCAGATGCCAAAAACCTGAATAGTGCGTGCTTTTCACCGATCATAGATAGTAGATAGTAACCGTCAACATCTAAAAACTGCCTTACACTGACCCATCCTCTATCCTGAAGACATTTAGTTCAGGAAACCTCGTAAATGAGTGAAATTGGGATTTTATCTAAAATGTGCTAAATAAGGCAAATAAGTACAAATGGCTTACATCAAAGGAACAGTGTGTAGCATTTTGGGGGATCTTCTTAGCAGAAATGGAATACAATACATTCTGTTTTCATTAGTGTATAATCACCTGAAACTAAGAGTTGTGTTTTTTGTTAGCCCTTCATATCTACATGGGGAGTGGGTCGTCTTCACCGCCATGTTTCCACAGTAGCCCAGAACAGACAAACCCAACACTGGCTCTAGAAAGGGCCTTTCACGCTTTTACGTTACCTGGAGGCCACCGTACTTCTCTGACACGCTTGTGAAACTGCTGTAACGTGAGCTGCAGGATGAAAACAAACGTGGAATGCAATCTGCAACCACACCGCTAGATGCCAGCAAATCCTACACACGGTCACTTTTAGGATACAAGTGTCACTGGAGGTGAAGACGAGCTGCCAAATCAATCTCCAGGATTTGTCAGATGTGCCCTCGACCACAAACTATAAATACGGTATTAATGTACCTGCACTGCCCGGTTGAGATTCAAGTGATCGAATTTGAAAATATAAAATAAAAGAAACATTTGCAGGTTCAATATGAAAATCCGGTCAGCAGCTCAGGCAGTAACTTCAGACTTTAAAACACTAACCTAGAACATACCCTGTGGAGTTTTTACTGTCAACGCAGCTTTGTTTACAGTCAACGTTTCTTATAAAACATTGTGTGTATCCTGAAGGCCGAAAAATTGTTGATGCCTTTTTTTTTTTTTACTATTTACTCCTTACAGCATTTTGCAAAGCCGTTTCTGAATATCTTTAAGGCTGCATTGTTTACAATACAACTGCAACCTTCTCCCAATGTTGTTTTAATGGGGCATTGCTACTTTTAAATATTTTTCAAACACTTACTATGCTACATAAAGATGTACATATTCATCATACTCTTATTTTTGCATTAAGATATATTCCAAATACCAAGTGTGAATGGAGCAGAGTCATACCAGTCATATTATTCATACTAAGACGATTATAGTGCAGATTGGTCCTCTGTTCTTACTCCGCTGTGTTTATGTTCTCCTCAGGCATAGAAGATGTCTGTAAGAGCCGGCCTGGTCATTTAGAGGCCACTGTCGACTGGTTTAGGAAATACAAGGTGCCCGATGGAAAGCCTGAGAACCAATTTGGGTTCAATGGAGAATTCAAAGACAAGGTACTGAGACTTTTGTAACACCAAACACATTACAAAGATAAGACACGACAGTTTGTTTACTCGGGGTCGGAGTCTATCGGGGTTTCCCGGTGGCTAAAACTGAATGGATTAGTTTTAAAGAAATCAAATGATGTGTTTTTCTCTGATGCCCTCTTAATAGGACTTTGCAGTGGAGATCATTAAGTCCACCCATGAGCACTGGAGGGCACTAGTGCAGAAGCAGACAAATAGCGGAGGGATTGAATGGTAAGTTGGTGGAGGGAAAACTCCTGCAGTGTCCTTCTGATGTACATAAGTGCAATGAACACTATTGGCTTTTTTGATC
This sequence comes from Anarrhichthys ocellatus, assembly GCF_004355925.1. Classification (NCBI taxonomy): domain Eukaryota; kingdom Metazoa; phylum Chordata; class Actinopteri; order Perciformes; family Anarhichadidae; genus Anarrhichthys; species Anarrhichthys ocellatus. The sequence continues at coordinate 2,310,147 of NW_022280088.1, read as the reverse complement.
AGCAAAAATATCTCCTGCTGCGAGAGCCCTTTCAAATGCAGCGACGACGAGGCCAGAGATGTGGTGGAATCGGTGAGAACTTCCATATGTTGCTGTTTTTACAATGATGATGATAGTAAACACAATAATAGCAAGTAGAACTGTGTTCGGGTTTGGTTTGGTAATTGTCCTTTTTAACATGTGCCACCCCAGGCTCCTGCATTCGACAGCACACATCCTGTGTCTCCAAATGGTACGTAAATATTGACTAACCTGCACTACATTTTGTTTATTTGAGGTATTATGTGTTTCAATACTTATATTTTCATGTAATTCTAAATATTCTCTCGCACAGTGGACAAGTGGCATTTTGTCTGAAGCCCTAAAGACAACATGGAGCCAACAAAACCTTTTGAAGCAGCTGCATCCTTTGAATGCAGCTGGATTTATTGTTGGTAAGGACTCGTTCTCAGCTGTATAAAGTGCCATCTAAGTTTATTATGCAGTCAAATGTGTAGACATCAGATTGTTTTATTATAATTTTGAGGTTAATTGCAAAATAATTGATCTCCTTTCTATTAAATTGTAAATTCTAATGTATAAGCACTGCAGTATCTTTGGGTCAAATACCCAGGTCCATCCTTGTATAAGACTGAAAGTGATGCCAATATGCTCCAATTTGCCTTTTAAGCCACAAACACAACGCCATTTGTATGTAACAATTTCTTTCTGTTTGGGTAAATTAAAAAAATGTATGGTGTGAACATGGCATTACCTCTTTCCACATTTGTCCGTAATTACTCATTTCAAAACTTTAACACGTGGACAATAATGCTCAAGGATTTAGATACTAGTATTAACTTGGAGTAACAAATCAAATTGCTTTAAATAAATATAAATTTTATTAAAAAAACACCCACATCTCAGCATTATCAGGAATGATATAATAAACAGCTTTCAAATAAACTGCATCCATTACATTACAATACTTACAGTATTAATACCCATCCCTAATTCCATTTTTTGTAGCATACCAAACTTCAGGAGAACAAGGGAAGCCTTAAAAAAGAAAATGACAGGCAAAAAGTTGCACTTTTTTTTACCCCTTAGTGTCTAACTGCAAAAAGACCAAGTGTGTATCAACTTCCAGCTTAACCTGTGAGCCGAGCACATATAGCACACTAGTTCAGCCCAGGAAGTCATTCAAGTAATGTTGACTCTACTCAGAAACACTCTGAAGCAAGTATGGCTATGCTTTTAACCCGCTATATCTTAGACACCTTGGCTTTCTCAACCACAACCTGCTACTGTAGCTGGGTCCTGTACAACAAAATTTGACATTTTCTTATGTCGAATTATTTTACAAAGTTGGAACAGTTAAAAAAAAAAAAAACTAGACCGTCTAATGTCTGCGCGAACAGGATGCTATCACTGTAAACATTGCTGTGACAGTGAGCATACATTTACAGACTTCCTGGATAATCTAACCATGATCATTCTGCTAACCTGAAAGAATATTTAAAGATATGAGTATCGCTGATCGGGTAGCTGTGGGTCAATTTGACAGAACAAGAAGAACCTACATCAACATCAAAGAATGAGTTGTATTCCTGCAATGCAGGTTCCTGGTATGTACAATGTGACATAATTTATTATTTTTTTTAAACACATTTACAATCTATTTAAATAAAACGTTTTGTAATTCTTTATTACATTTTTTTTTTCCTGAAAAAGAAATGAAGTGCTTTCAGAAAATGCATCTGTTGAAGAGTGGGGTAAGTTGTTACTATAACATGACATTCCACTATATATCGCGTTAATTAAATCAAATAGACAGGGAAGAAAAATCATTATACAATTGCTTAGTGGTTATAAATAAATTTAACTATACACAGGCACAGAGATGTGCAACTACGTTAATCACTCCCCTGGTCTTGTCTCATAGCTAAAGCAAATACATTGCTTTTTACTTAGTCAATATCATACTTTCCCTTTAGTCAACTCAGTGCATATATGTTCAAATTACTTTTAAAAGATTACTTTAAAATATAAGTAAAAAATTGCAGGAAAGTACTTTTATCCTCACAAAATATTTTTTCTCTTTGTGAAGTCGACAAGAATCAGATTCAGGATGCAATGGCAAGTACCTGAATGAAAAAACTACCGGATGAATACAGGCAATGAACACAGAATTAGTTGAAAATGTCCCTGATTTTACAGTAACATCAAAGATTTAAGTTCAAGTAATACTTTCTAGCAGATTGACAAGAAAGTAAGAAATGAACTGTTATGCCTTTTGGTGGCCTGAAGTTGAACTGTTATTTTGAAAGTAATATACAAAGGAAGAAAGAAAAATATGTTATTATTCTATTGCCAAACTAGATTTGAGGTATATGACGGGTTTGAACTGTACATTATTTAAAAGCCTTCCTGCTGTCCAAAGAGTCTCACATTGTATGTTTCACACACGTATGTAGGTTGGATAGCACCTTATGATCAGTTAAACCCAAAGAAATACAATGAAATAGGCCGTTAGCATTCTTTACAACACAAAATCTCTAACAGTAATTCCAAAAAGGGAAATTAATTTACTGTACAAATCTCACCTGTTTATCTTACAGTTAGATTACAATAGTTAAAGACCCCACATCAAGCCAGCTGCCCTCTGAAACAGACACTGGGCTTACCCTGTTTCATGTTCCTCAGTGTATAAAAAAACACATTTCCTAAGCACCACAGACACACAACTACATGTAATATTCACAGTCCAGGTTTGTTCAATGAACCTACGGTGAGGAACATTAAAAACAGTCGTTGACAACAAAGTAAACCTGGAAAAAACTGAAATAGCACAAACATACTGTTTTTTCCCCTCAAAATGTTAGAAATGCACCATGAGAATGGCTCAATTTACAGTATAAATGACATAGGTAAGCTAAAGAAGCACCAACACAAAGATAGTTCAAAAACATCTTTTAGCATCAACTTGAAACGGTTTCATGGATTGCTCACACTGTTTATAAATTCATCAATTTAATTTCAGTGATGCTTAGAAATTAATTACTCTCAATGTAGTAAGTATAACCCGATTTTCTGATTTAAAGGTATCACCAAAACATTTAACTTGCATTATCAAAAAGTGCCCTAAGAACCACTGACTTGCCAAAAACCATTATGATGCTGATCATTTGATCGTGGGATGATATTTCCGGAGTCCTGTTCATTGGACGTCACTCGTAGAGTGAGTTATGGTCCTAGAGTGAAGGCATTTGAATTTAAATAAATGGTTGTGACCATACACTTTAGCACCGTGAATGTTGTCATTGACAAAGTCAGTGTTTTATGCCAAGAGTACAATTTTGTAAGAAAAATAAAGCCACAAAAAAATGAAAATTTGTTTCCATTAAAAATAGGTCCTTGTGTTTCAGACTGAAAGCACCAGAGATGTTGAGTGTGTATCTTGCAAAAGTTGTCGAACAAAAATAAATACATCCTCAGTAGGGTCAACAGGTAAAGCTTGATTGTTAAAGAGGTGAAAGACCTCATGTGAAAGGTCATTTATATCTCATCTGATCACAGGTTCCTTTTTCTACGTTGTTGCTAACCGTACAGATAGGAAGGAGTGTTTAGAAGAGGCCAGTGGTGCTTGTGGTCTTTGTCATAAATAAAGCACCTTAAATTTTCTTCTTCACGAGTGCTTCTTACACAAACTGACTGTAAGGCCCTGTGACCTTGGTGAAGGCGTACGGAGATGTATTGACATAAGTGTTTGTCGTGCACGACAAGGACCCCTCCATTAGTGCCTGGATAAAGCGCTTGTAAGGAGGCTCCCCGGTGGATTCTGACTCTGGATGCTCACGCTTCGCCCCCTTCTTGCCTTTGCTAGGTGTCCCCTCGCCGCCATTCCTCTCTGCTTCTTCCTCCTTCTCCCGAGCCTTCTCTGCCATCTTGGCTTCCCACAGTGCCAAACCATGCTTGGCCTCATTCATGTTTTTGTGCTGGTAGAAGACCAAGGAGATGCGCGTTGGGTGGGTGCGGTCTGGGTTTTTAACGGGTGTCGTGGCGTGGAGCTCCCGCTTTGCACACTCAATGAGGACTGAGCCGTGGCTTGGTGCCACTGCCACACCACCAATGTCGGGGTCCAAGAAGTTGTGCTCGTTGTCGGACCACACCTCAGGCTTTTGTGGGGTTGTGGGTGTCGGCGGTGTTCCAGGCTCCTGCTTAATACCAGAGCCCATGAGGCTCCCATTAGGCAGACCTAAACCTGACTCAGGGGTAAAACACCCACCGCCTAACTGAGCAGAAAGCATTTGTGGGTGAGGCATGCCCATCTCGGTCTTGATTTGCATATGGAAAGGATCTTGGCCCGGGGCGAAGATTTGAGGGCTCCGAGATAGGTAAGGATTTGGGTATCCTCCAAACTGATTGCCTTTGCTCACAGCAGCTGTATAGTCTAGACCTTCATGAGCTGAGGGTGCTCTTGAAAGGGGGTCCATAAACTGGGGGTCTGAGGATCCATTGGGACCATAAGGGGAGTAAGGTCTCATGGGGTGAACTGGCCTCATGTTGCAGGCATTGTAACCATTCAACTGTAAACCTGGCTCAGCGTACCTCGGCGGATAATTGACCTCATAACGCTGATGTACACCGTACTGCTGCTCTGAGTAAAGTGCTGGCCGCTGTTGTCGATACATATCCAGGTGCTTTGGGTTTGAAGCATAGTATGGGTGACAATTGTCAAGGGGCATTCCTCCGTTACATTGATAACCTGGATATGGACGATTTGATCCATTAATGTAAGAGTTTGGTACGTGGAGCGGGGAGGGGTAAGGGCTGGTTGGTGTTGGCGGCTGAGGGGGATACATGGTGCCTGGCCTGGAAGTGCTTGGAAAAGACCCCGGGTGGTTGGGGAACCTGGGGTAGCTGGCTACATTTGTTGAGCCAGGATAAGGGGGAAGGATGCTCTGGTGCTGTTGTTGCTGTAGTTGCTGATGATGGGGCCCCAGAGGGTGTGTTGGCTGACCTGACTGTAGGATTGCTCCCATAGCACCTTGAATAGGTCCTAGAAAACAAAATCCCCAAAAGATAAAGGCCTAAGCATAAAAATTACACAAATCTCTAATCCTGTGGCAGTTTCTGTCAATTCATTGCTTATTGTTTTTCAGAGTTAATTTAGTATGTTGACAGCATGTCCGTACTAAGAAATAACATATTTAAGATACAATTCATGAAATGTGTCAGAATAAATGTTACCTCACCTGCCATAGGACTGCTCTGAGCGGTGTTCTCATAAGTGCCAGCTTTCGCCTTGGCCAGGAGGGCCTTCTCTGCCTTTTCATTGTCCAGCATGGCCATCCTGTTGGCAGCTGCCTTCTTAGCGTCCAGCTTCTTTTGCCGGCAAGACTTGGCGGGCTCTGCAAGCATGCGCACCTGGCGGCGAAAGGCACTGAGGACTTGGATGGCGCCTGACTTGACTTTCTCCTGCTGACCCTCCTCACTGCCAAATTCATCAGTGTTTGAAGCCTTGTAAAGCGGCAGTACATGGAGCTGTTCATCCTCTGGTATCTTTCCAATGTCTCGGTTATCCTCACTTGTTAATGTACACACCTGGAAATGCGGGTTGATGTCACAGACATTAATAATAAATCTACTTTTGCAATTCACATATCCATTTTAAAGCCATGCCTCGATGGGACATTAATGCATAGCTCGATGTGCAGTTTGCCGTTTCTCTACCGATTCCATTCTCAGAGAACTACAACATACTTAGAAAGATAAACTGTACGTTTCCCTGGTTCTGCTTACCACAGTGCTGCCGCCCTGCATGTTGTGGAGGTCTCTGTGGGCATGGGCACAGAAGTCAAGACAAGCAGTGACCCCAGAGAAGGGACAGCCATCCTTGAGCCCCAGACGACAATCTGGTGCCCTGTGTTCATGTTCCACCTGTGTCCAGGAACAACAGGAGGTCAGTTTGAATAAGATATTAAGAGTTTCTGGTCACTAAACAATATAAATGGGAAATCTTAACAAAACGACTTCATCATGTAGATACTTTGAGAAATACCCATGCACACAGTTTACTATTGTTGTTGAGGAATTTCTGTGTGCGGGTTGCATCACTCACATGTTTACATGTGACTTAAAACCATGCTTGGTTTAGATTTGATCTGAAATTCAATTATACCTTTGAAAAACAGGACACCTTTATTATATAGTTTGCTTAACAATAAATTATTAAGTCAAACAATGTCTAAATATACACACCTGGTTTGCATAAGCTTCAGGTGCCAACGTTTTATACAAGGGACCCAATAATGTTGCTAGATTTTGAAAGTTGTGCTCCAGTTTCTCTTCCTGAAAGACAGAAATTGGCAGTATTAAGTGACGTAATTAGCTTATAATATTAACGGAACCATGCTGCACATACTTCTTTCATATCATCTCCTAGTAGCTTGAATTTTCTTGGGATTTTGCTGCGGGCAAACTTGCAACCATTGTAGTACATGCTCCAAGAGCAGCCAAAGGAGAAAGATGCCCCACAGGCATCAGGATTCAACCCCTGGCATACACAGGTCCTCCTGAACAGGGAGGACAAAACAATTGGATGTATCATTTTTAATTCAGTGTTAACCAACATGTATTGCTGAGGAACAAATTGGCAACTGGTATTTTTATAATTGATGCAAAAACACACCTATTATACAAAAGCAATAACTACATTTTCCTTGTATGCATACAAAATAATAACTTCTGTGTTTGGTAATAAAACTACTGTAGGCCACATGGCCAGACTGGAGTTCTGTAGCTCCGTCACTTACTCTTCATTGATAGCACATCGTCTCTGGGTGAGGGCTCCATGCTTTGTTAGAGTCTCACTTAGCTCGAGGTAGAGGCGGTCAGCTACACTGGGCAGGACGCCCTCCCAGACCAGGATTACTACAATGATGCAGGCTGTCTCGCATTTGTGACCAGTGCGTTCCCGCACCAACACCAGTAGCTTTTCTTCTACACCTGACCGACGAATCACCTGAATGAAAGACGGGAATAGGCATTGGTGGAAATGCAGATATTTGAGTACCAGGGCAGCTGGGATGCCTGCTTCTCAAATTAAATATACAAAAATGGTTCTTACCCATTTGGCAATAGGGCACCCTTGTGTACTTTTTCCTTCCTTGCCGGTGTATACTACTTTCTCAATCCTGATGGCGCGACCAGTTAGACCAGACCTTAAAAGCAGAATAGAGGCATGTAAGTAAACACAAGTAATGTAGTGCACAGTGGTTACAAAACACACTCATTTTGCCAGTCAACAAGTCAAATATGTGGTAACCTTTTCTCCATCCCCTCCCGAATACCGGCAACACTCGGCGCAGACCCCAAGTGAGTGTAGTATGGGCCTTCATCCTTCTCACTGATTTGTTCTAAATATCATGAAAGGACATGCATTAATATTTACACACCAACTTATTAATCATCTTTCAAAATCAACATCATGAGACTCACCAACACAGTGACAGGATGCAATGTCATATTGTGTTTTCATGGGGGTGTCCAGTAGGTTCTTTATCGGGGTATCCAATAGCTTCATAGGAGAGTCCATGAAGCTTTGTAGGAGGTGTTCCTTCTTAGGGGTGGAATCAGGTGGTCTCTTTAGAGCTGCAGCGGCTGGGGCAGCTGCTGCTGATTCAACTCCACTCAAGTCAGTGTTGGTTGACAGGATTGTGACAGGCCCAGAATATTCCACCTTGACTTTATTTGCTGGATTGACGATAAGGGATTTCTTCTCAAACACAGGTGAAAGCTGGTACTGCCTCAGGCTTTGTTCCATGAAGGCCAAGATGTTTCCCGACCTCTTGCTTTGCTCACACAGGGATGGTTGATTCTCCTGCTTGATTTGCACACCACCAATTCCCACCTCTCGCATCTGTAACTGCTGCCCCTGCTGCTGTGAACATGGCAACTCAAATCTGGGGTCGTTTTCCATTTTCACAGCTCTCAGGCCATGTGTGGGGTCACTAGTGCTCTGAAGGGGATGAGGAGGGACCTGGCGCTCCTGCCTTTGTAGCAGGTGCATACGCAGGGCTGCATGCCTCTGAAAGTCTCCATGGGGACCCGCAGGTGCCAGAGGTAGTCGAGGTCCCCTTTGGAACTGAGGGCATGATATCTTCAGCTGCTGTTCAGCTTTAGGATACATCGGTTGGTTCAACACGCCTCCTTGTAAGTGAGGTTGTGACTGCGTTGAGGTCTGGGAGAAGTCTGCATGGTTGTGCTGGTGGCAGTGGTTGTTAGGCCGCTGTGGTTGAAATTGCTTGAGGTTACTGCTGCCTGAGTCAGGTGGAAACTGCCTTTGATGTTGTTGAAGCTGTTGCATGTCCGTTGTGTTATTGTAACTGAATGTTGCATGGTCGCTGTGCTGGATTTGTTGGTTGTTGGATTGAGCAGAATTGTTTCTAAGAGCCTGGTTGGGTTGAAGCTGCTGCTGACCTGGCTGAGGCTGACTGCGAGGTCTGTAATCGGGTGACTTGAGTTGCTGCCCTTCAAATTGTGGTGGGTGGGACAGGGGACGTTGAAGATGACAGTGCTGTGGTTGTTGCTGTGTTGGTAAAAACCCAGGTGACAGTATATCCTGCAGGTCAGGGTCTTCACTTAAATGCTCTGACTGCATCTGGGTGTGATAGCGGCTGTCTACCTGCTGATCTTGGTGGAAATTACGCTGCTCGGGCATTTTCTGGTGTAGAGGCTGCTGCATTTGAGGTGCTTTTGAATTTGATTCCTGCCACTCAGGGGCAGTGTTGTGCTGGGCTGTAGCACAGTGTGTTTGGGCCGGGAGACGGTCCCGCTGTTGCTGCTGGAAGCTGTTAGACCCCTGGCTGCTATCTGTGAAACCTGCCTGTGTCTGGAATCTTTGCCCGGTATTTGGCTCCAACATCTGGCAGTGAACCTGGGAGTTAGCAGTCTGCTGCTGGGAATGTGGAGAGTTTAGCTCTACCCAGCCTCTCTGGTGGGGAGTCGAACATGATAAGTTGGCTCTCTGCTGAGGCGTGTTCTCCATCCCGTTTTCTAACGCAGCATGACTTGGCTGCTGGAGACTGGGGCCCATGGGTCCCGTACTGTCAGCGCCACGTGAGTTCCCGGCATTGTGTTTAAAGGTCTGGGGTTGAATCACATACTGGTGGCCCCTGTCAGTGCCAATGCGCTGATGCTGACCAGACCTAGGTTCTTCACTTTGCCCCATCTTCTGTAACCCAGAGTTAGGAAAGGATGCATATCCACCTGTCTCTGCTGCCTGTACAGGGGCGTCGTGCTCCAGAAAAGAGTTCTGGTTAAACTCTTGGTTGACCTTCTCATATATCCCTTGGGGATTTGTGTCATCTGGATAGCACCGTGGGCCATTTTGATGTTGTTGTGAGCTATTGGCAGTGCTTGTTGGTGGGATCATGCCAGGGAGCTGACCTAGAGACAGCTCCTGACCAGAGTAAGATGGTGGCCTCTGCTGATGATGATGTTGTTGTTGCTGCTGCTGGTGGTCTGCTTCAAAGTTGTTGGAGTATCCATTCACTACATAGTTGACAGAGTTATAACTGTTGCCTCCTTCAACATTGCCCGATGCCCCAGGCTGCTGTTGCTGTAAGTCAGGCATCTGAGCTGAATTGGGCATTCCTGAGGTTAAAGATGGGGGTTGAGCACCTTCACTTGGCAGCTTATTTGCCAGTGAACCATTGACCACATCAAGATGTGGCCCAGATGTTTGTGGTGCGATTGACACTTGCTCAGGATAATACTGAGACAGGGTTTTCTCTAAAAGATCACCTGGAGTGCTTTCTATTGTTGAGGGGGGTGATAAAGCACCATTTGAAACATGTTTATTCCTCGGTAGACAGAAAAAATCTCCATTAGGAAAATCACAGTTCCTCTTGTCTAACTTAAGCTCTGTCTGTGGGGTATTGCTTTCACACTCAGTTGCTTTTGTCAGATCAGGAAAGCTATCCACCAAACTAGAGCTCATGTTGTCATTTCTTTTAATCTCAGATTCTACTTTAAGTTTCTTGGGCGGGTGGGTGAGTAAGGACTGCTCAGTGAGTGCATGCTTCAACTCTCCATTCATAAGTTCTCCATTCATCATGTAGGATCCTTGATTCTCCCTGTGCCTCTTCATGGGGTTAGCACCTGCGCTGGCCTTATAATGGTTCCAGCTTGTATCCCCAGGGCTCTGCAGAGAATCTCCCTCTGAAGACTGGCCTCCATTCTGAAGTTTGTGAGAGATGTTGCGAGATGTGCCAGATTTTGCTAATATCAGATTTTCTTCCGCCTCATGTCTGGCTTGTTCTGTTTCCATCTGGCCTGCTCAGGGTCCATCCACAGGGCTGCCCTCTGTCCGTCCTGCAGGGCACATAAAGAGAGAAATATTTGGTTACATCATTATTCAAGCAGGGTTATGTTTTCAAATACAATATGTCTTATGTAAAACAAACACATGATTTAATTTTAACCTATGTGTAGGAACTTTACTCGGTCAAATTGACTCTTCTGACAAACATCTAACTTCAGCCTGACTGTGGCCTTAGTGAGGGGAAGGTCAGTTGAGTTATGTGTTTACACTTGGCACTAAATTGGTATCAGCTTGCAACACGATCCTGTCATAGAATTAGATTCACCCTGACCTCATCCCCCAATCACCTAGAAACCAGATAGTGAGTAGAAAGTGAAAAGAGAATAAAACTAGAGGTCATTACAGGACTATTTCAGCTAACAGTGGACTGTGAGTCTACTTCCATAAGACAATAGCAATATTTTAGAATAGAAACACTAGGAACATGCTAAATTAACAGAGGGAAAATAAATAAAAAACACTGTAGTCAACATGTGAATCAGCAGCTTCTTGCTTTTTTCAGACATGCAGGCATGCATCAGACAATAGCATGTGTCTGAATCCTTTCTCGAGATTCTGACCTAAGTTCACTTTCACAAAGAACACTTTCTCTTTGCATTTGGGTCATTGGTTATAATATCAAAGGACAGAATACATTAAACTAAATACAAGTCTAGTTGATTGAAGGTAGTAGGATGCATGGTTAAAGTTCCAGATGGTAGATGGGAGGAGGACTTGGCTGCTCGTCAGCTGTTGAGTTGTGGTATTCCTAACCCTGAACACATTGCTGCGTCAAATATGCAAATACAACTCGATTCTCCAGTTTGAGGCCTTTGTTATCAGGGCTAGACCATAGAATTGTGAGCTTTGTGCCGTGGAGTTATACTGAGTTCAGAATATGAACTTACCCTCACAAATGTTTCCCAGACTAACTTAATCATCCTGATGAACTTCTTTGCTTTATGATTTTTCAACTCTCTGATTTAAGAAAATGTCAATTTTTGGTGGAGCTGATTCCCAGGATAAACGTAAAAACCTCAAAATCAGAGTTTTGTTAAATACTTCACCTGTTAATCTAAATAAGTTGTATGTCTGGTTTCAGCTGAGCAGCATTTTGTCTAAACATAAATTGGCCAAACGTTGAGGGAAGCTATCTTTTAATTTGTATTCCTTGGGATCTGTAAGTCTAGCGACAAAGTAATTTAGTAAAGTAATAAAACTGATGAATGGAAACTAAGATCTCCTCAGAAGGTTAAGCAGCAAACAGAGCATATGGTTTCATTTTTGCTTACCCTGCGTTCTCTCTGCCTTAAGCATCTATATTCCAGTGATTCCAGTAGAATATTGATTTCTGTCTGCCTCCCTCAATTATTAATGCATGTCACATCTGCAGCATCTGCAAAACAATTGCAGTGCACAGGCACAAAGAGCCTAGTCTAATCCATCATAATTATGAGCAAGTCTCCTGCAGATGTTGAAGGAATGGGCAGCTGATGAGCACCAAGAGGGGCCCAGAATCAGTTTTAAGTGTTTAAGTAAAAGAGTGTTGAACATTAGAGCTTGAAGGAGAACTGATTGTACTGTAGATTCGTGGTTGGCTGGGGATGGAGGGAGTTCAGTCCTTGTACAGTATATATCACAAAACTTCCGTTTGTCCTCAATGTCACGGTTAAACTTGCATCAAAGAAACCTGGTTTTGACTTTCTTTTACTAGCTTTAAAAAAGAGACGTGCACTCATACAGATTTTCTTTTTAGCCGGCGGTGAGCAATATCAAACACACAGCCACCTTTTTTAAACGAGTCATGCTTGTCCTTGTGTATTATGTTCCTACATATATCGAAGGCGAGACAAAATACATTTTCCTGACTTTAATTGGTGTCCTGAGGTTTTGTCCGCCTGCGCACAAGCATTCTACAGCCACAATCCCCCTCAACTATGAATACTCGCAGGAATTGGGAACGTTTGGCGAGGTTTGAAAAGTATATGGTCCTTTTTGAACATAATATAATATGAAAACCAGTAGTCTGATTCCGATAGCTTCTATTTTATAGTCAACATATGTAATTAAATAGCCATTAACAGCCTTAACTTTCACTTTGCTGCCCATAGTTAAGCTCATCCAAGACATTTTTACAATGCAACACAGATAATAACAATATACTAATACATTTATAAAGCCTAAATTCATATAACTCATTTGTCAGGTTGAATAATATCAAATGATGTAGACAGGCGTTAGAGGTGTTAAATCCTTTTAAAGTTCCTTCTTTACATGTGGTGAAGCATTCTGTCATCCCTCAGATCATTTTTCACATCTCATGTCGATTGGTAAAAATGTAGCGGCAGCTTCAAATGTTTTCTTTGTAAACGTTTGGCACATCATGGTGTCCATTAAACAGCAGTGGACCAAAATGTGTTCATCAAGACAATTTAGGTTCTTGTAGGTTAAAAAGACTTCCTGCTTTATGTTCTTAGACATTTAGGTCACAGAAACACTCTGTATGTACTTAAAGTAAATAATGTCCTTGGAGCTTTGAAGCCTCGGGTCACAACTGCCGGCTGCTATGGTTAAGTTCAGAGAAATATGCTATGCAACCTTTGAAAACATAATTGGATCCAGCTTTAGATTCCCACAAAGGCCCTCCTGTTAATGCAAACATACTATAGGCTCACTATAGGCACTGACTGATGTTTGGGGGGGAAAAATAGCTAAATATTTGAGGTACTATGGCATGTTTCATTTGGCATGATCGTGCTCCATCATCGGGCACGATTATAACATCTGGAAGCGGTTACAGCTGCTTACGATTCTGGCAGAAGAGCTGTCGTCTTCAAACGACATGTTTTATCTTAAGCCTGATAACCTTTTTTGAAAAATGTTTGTATAGGTACAGTATCCATTTCAGCCACAACATGCATGGGCATTTCAAAAAGGATCTATTGATCATGTACATTGCTTTATTCAAGAATGATTATAAACAAATGTAACATTCAGTAATGATTTGCAATTCATGGAAACGACTAACATGAATTAGATTTGACTGTACAGATGGGTAGAAAATATATATTTGATAAGTTCAGCTACACATATGAAAGTATTCTATCTCTGGGGTGACTGTAGACCGGGCTAGTTTGCGAAAGTATCTTTAAGGGTCCTGAAATGAAGCACCTGCAGCATCAGATGACAATCATTTTAGAGGATAAGTTGATATTACAACAAAATATATATTTCAATTGCTTTTTTTAAAAAGTTGTGATTCAAGACCTTGAGATATACCGTGCACTTTCAGAATTAGTATTATCAGGTTCAGTTCCTCTGTTTCCTGAACCACAATGTCCAAACTGGTTACGTGAACCATGAATGAGGCAAAACAAAATGTCACTCTGTGGCAATTGTGGCCCAGTCGACCGTCTGGACCAAGACAACCTTCACAACAAACTGTCAGACCGAGCTCTGCTCAGGCAGGCGAGCTGGTCGAAATAATGATATCCTTCTCTGTGTCAATCACCCCTCCAGGACATTAGCAGCCCTCCAGACCCCCAAAGTTGGTGTGCTAAATCTCCCACTAACGAGCCAAGCTGTTACAAGGGTGTCTGGAAGCTCCCACGGTTGTCACAACAGAGCAAGCCAGCTGCCTGTTAGCAGGTAGAAAAGGGAAGCGGCACGCTGAAAACAAAGACGGCCCTCAAGTCAATGGCTGGGGACAATGGACCTGAAAGGTATCTTTTTATGTGTGTTGAGTTGAGACCGGACATCTTGCATCCCAAAGAAAAACGGCCCTGTTGTGAGCTTGCTAAAAAACACATTTTCTAAATTATCCAATAGGGTTTGTCAGGGTTTCGTAAACCAGAAAAATAGAGAAGTCTATAAAAATCAAGAAGTGCATGCGATTCAAAATAAAAGAGAAACTGCAAAATCAACTCGCTCTTTACATGCATTATCACTTGAATAGAACTCAGTCAGATGAATAGTTATAAGTATTACTACAGTATTGGAGTAGGTCTGATTTAAAAATGCCCCCAAACGCTCCCTTCTTTAAAGGCTGTAATTAGTTTTCTTAATGTTGTTCTCAGACTGTCATCTGAGAACTGGGCCAATGTAATTCAAATGTAAAGTAGCATAAGACAATGTAACACTAATTCCACTAACAGCAAACGGTATAACTCATTAGTTATATTCAGACCGCAGTGGAACCTGAAGAGGAAGAGTCTCGGGCAACAAGTTGCAGAGCTAATCTCCCTTTTTGCTGCTGTCAGACACAGACGGATGTAAAGAGCCACAGCGGGACCTCACCACCAGCATCGTAATCAGAAGTGACGCTGAGCCTCTTTATGATTACGTCAAAAGTTATTAAAATCAAAATGTGTTATTTTGACAAACGAGTTTGAGAAGCCCACCACGTGGGAGTTGTGAAACGTACACGGCTCCGCTTAATGAATGGCAACATGGTCTTTCCATCGCGGAGGCATCTTCATTCATACGACATCACATTTGGATATTCTCTGCTGTGGCAGATCTGCTGATTTTATGATGTGCTGTTTGGGATATCTTTGGTTTTTTTGTGTTGCTTGTTTGCATTAAATGAAGAGGATGAAAAAACGTGGTGATTACGATTGGTCATACTCAACTATTGAGTATTGCTGAGTTGCAAGCTAATGTATGAGTCTTGAATACTATGTGGCAAATGACTTTACTTTGGAATGAACTTCATGATATTTTCCCCCTGTATTTGTAATTCTGATTTCAATTTTAACTAAAAATACAGCTGCTTGGAGTTATGTACAATATATTATCAACATCTACAGAAAATAACAAAATTCACAATTAAATTAGGAAATTAAAACCTCTCAATTAGCAGTAGACTCAACACTCATTGGGGGAACATCAATTTAAGTCAGTGTCTTTTGAGGAAAAAGGAGCTAAAAGGAGTAACCTAATGCTCCCACCTCTCCGAACGCTTTCAGATATAAAGCATCTGATCCCGGCAAAAGTAACAATGAGGTAAGCGGGTGAATACCACTTCCCGAGCCCATGTGACTACTCCTTTGTTTTGTCTGGCCCTCGGTGCAGTCTGCCAATCAGTAACTAAGTCAAGAGGTGAACACGGGCGCTTAGCTGCTTTCAGAGCAGCTCCATTCCTGAGGGACACTCCGGGATTTACAAAGGACCGAACGGAGCCAAGCAGCTTGTCACAGTTGGATACACCCACACCGACAACAAAAAAAAATCTTTGCAAACCCAGAACAAAGCAAGAGATCCCAGCTGAGTGTGTGCTGCCTGTCAACGTACGAACATATAAACACACACATACACCAATTACACAATGTTGAAAGTCCAACTTTGACTGCTTGCTTTAAGATATTTGGAGTATTGGCTGCATCCTCTTTATTATTCACAAGACGGGATTCACAAGGAGATCTATTTTTGCTCCGGAAGTAGAGCACTAATCTAAACCAGAGGCAGTGCCTCTCAGTGGCTTTCGTGTGGATGCCTGCTGGAGGTTATAATGCTTTGATCTATTCTGGTTGTCTTTCTAGTAGCTAATGTCCACCAGAATATCCGTTTTCTTTATGATATGACTCAGCTTGCATGACTTGAACTGGATTCCCAACAAAGCTTTCTTTCCCTCCAAAAGTTAATTTCTTTGTCTCTATACGCTGTTGTTTGGCTTCTCCAACAGCCTCACCTCCAGTCCTCTGCCCTGTAATTACACTTCAGGTTCCTCTGTACTTCTGTCTGCTGTACTTCCCTCCTGTTCAGTCTATCGTCTGTGCAGTGATGAACGTGCATGGCCACTCGGCACTGCTCTAGTCATTGCCCATTGCCTCTGTAGCTATGTATTTGCTGGCATTTATAGATGGTGAGTTGCTTTAGTACTTTGAGGTCTAGGGGCAAGGGTGGACCTTTTGGACACAGTGTGACCAGTGTTGTAAAACAATGGGCACAGTTTGCACAAAAGTCATAAGGGGGGCAGTTCATGCACATAACAGTAGAGCCTTATTTTAACAATTAAGTTTGTTTTTAATATTGCTTTTCTTTACAAAATGCAACTTGTTTCTGTTTGTCCATCAAGTTGCTAAAAGATCATATTTTCAACAAAATTAGAATATATAAATTGAGCTACAAATCATATGTATTATGGATATTTAGTCCTATTTCCCGAAGCTTGGTCTTCACAACACTAGTTGTAGCAAACTTAAATGCACCGGACTCGCAGCGTGTTTTTGTTATTCCCAGAGGCAGCCAGTGAAATATGAGAGCTGCCATAGTAGATGGGGTCTATTTGGCGTGACTTGGCAGCCGTATGTGACATTCACCACTAACGACAGCTGCTGGGAAACTCAGGTCTCTGCACTTTCAGGTTGAGACCTAGGCAGCTAGGCCTAAAGAGTCCTGCTGTTGTAGAGCGAGAGAGAGAGCGGTGGTGTGTAAATCAAACACACTTGCCAAGCCACACCGCTGTTTTGCAGAATAGTCCCAAGAATAAGCCATAATCTCAAGTGTATATTTCCGTTTCTTTGCTGATTTGGGCCCATTCACATCTTCCTGTTTGATAGATAAGAAGGTGGAGCATGCATCCAGTCCCGAGACTATAAATTTTCAGAGCACGTTTTTGAAAAGATTAAACCCACATGACTCATGAACTGAGTCATAACAAAGTGTGCCAATGATCATATTCATAATATCACCTGACTACATATTACAACTGTAACCAACTGTAACTTAATGCTAATGCTGTAACTACAACAATTTAATATTGAACCAACTGAATTTGTTAACAGTTTACGATCAACTTGTATATATGAACTATATGAACTATTGCTTACTACTCTTAGCAACTTTGCTATTCATTTAGTCAGCGTACCCACAGTATTGCTACCTCTTTTAATAACCATAAGTAGAAACATTGCTTTCATTTAAAAACACAGCTGACAGTATTGATAGAGTACTGATAATACAAACTGAAATCCAGTCTTGATATTTGTTTCATATGACTCAGACTTTAATTGAGTTGCATTTGAAAGCATCAAAACTTACTGCTATTGGTGTGATGATTTTGAAAGTTCTTAGGCCTCTATTGTCACGTCATTTATACAGAAATATGTCATTCTAATACTTTAAACATTTAAACACTTCTTACTTAACCAAACATGAAGACAAATCATTAAATGGAGAAAAGAAAATGGAGATAAAACTAAGTCTTTTGTTTATAACATGCATGTTTGGTAATGGATATTCCATGTCAAAACGTAGAAACACTTTAATGGCTGTATATGCCGACAGACTTGAGTTCAGACTGCACCCAGCGGAGCTGCAAGTGAAACCTCATCTGTAGCGACTCCTACCAGCGTAATTAGGTCAGATGACTTGCA
This sequence comes from Anarrhichthys ocellatus, assembly GCF_004355925.1. NCBI lineage: Eukaryota > Metazoa > Chordata > Actinopteri > Perciformes > Anarhichadidae > Anarrhichthys > Anarrhichthys ocellatus. The sequence goes on along the minus strand of NW_022280088.1, from coordinate 2,292,423 downwards.
TTCTACAGCGTTTTAAATCCCTCCCGTAAATATAGAGTCGGACCCACTGCTGCGCAAACCTCATGACCTCTGACAACATTTTCACAACTCCGCATTCCAGCTGGCTGCGTAAACAGCAAAGATGTAGGCTCGAAAACATTTCAGAATCTCTTAGTGATTAATATTTAATCTAGCTCTACATGCCTTTGACCTAATTATTATGGGTCCAGGTTTTGCTGACAATACACATCCTGAAACAGAACTGTTGACAAGAGGACTCTCAATACACATTTGCCTGATTTAAGGCAGTGTTTAATTATTCTTTAAGACCTCTGTGTCGACATTTTCAATGTCAGTTCATGACATATGGCTAGCATATGAACTGGGGGAGTTGCCTCCACTGGAGAGAGTTTTGGGTAAAGTGAAGGGGGAGGACTGGAAAAGTCTGGAAGGTCAGAACACACCAACTCATAAAGCACAATGTGAAGTGAAGCGCTAGTAGCATGTGTTGTCAATGACTGTTGTTACTATAGGACAGATGTTAATTCATGTTCTACATCTCACCGAGTCTCTCAGTCAAGGCAAGTCACACTTGGAATTTATGTCACATGGCGCGCTCATGCAGCGCGTACAATGCATCTCACATGGTTGCTCGTGCCTTCTCTCTCTCTCTTTTTTTCGTTCTATCAGTCTGAACATATGACACTCTCCACCCTGGCTAAGAAACAAAAGCCCCCTGTGTGTGCAGTCAGTTTTTTTCGATCCTCCAAATGTACATGCTAGCCAGATCATTTTCTTTTTGGAAGCTTAAATCTTGCTGCTATTCTGTCACGTGAGCAACCTTAGGGACAGGTGGGCTCTACACTCTGATCTACAGAGAGAAACAAATCTAAACAAATGAAACATGAAAGTGAAATCCTGAACAAAAAAACGACATGAAAGTAGAGCACACACACTGGCCAGAGCTGTGCTATCTCGACATTTCCTTATTTGTAAAATCAAAAGGAACACATCTTTTCCCTTAAAGGAATAGTTTGATTTTCTTGTGTGCTTACATGCTTGAGCGTTACACAAAATTGATAGCCCTCTCTTGCCTGAACCATAAATATAAAGCTACTCCAGGAAGTCACAGCTCTAGGCAAAGAATAGTTCAGCACATAACCCCCTGTAAAACCACAACCATTTGTGCACTTTGTTTTTTATTTGGATTAAACAAATATGAAATATTGTGTCTATTAGAGATTTGAAAAGACTCTGGGCTAACTTCTCCCCCCCTGTTTTCCAGTCTTTGTGCTCAGCTAAGCTGACTCGCGGCTGGCTTTAGCCTCATATTTACCGTACAGACATGAGAGTGTCAACAACTAAGCGAAAAGGCATATTTCCCAGAATGTTGAACTTTTCCTTGAACACTGGAAGACAATCTGAAATCTTAAGGCGCAGCATTATTTTAGATGGTTGTGCACCAGAAAGCTTTCCCTTGAGGTCGACCCATCCGTCTCATGTTTGGGGAATATACAGCTTCTGTTTTAGATTTAAGACGTGGCAATCTTTTGTATTGATCACTGAAGGGATGCAGACACATGTGAGGGTGATTACCAGGAATGCAAAAGCTTGAGGTTCTGAGTTAGTGATGTGACTCATGTTGCTTTTATTAATAACAATGCTGCACGAGGAGGAATCTGACTTAGCACTGTTCAACCTCATCTAGTTGTTCTGTCAGGTAGAGCAGTGCTGTTTCCTGTTGATGCTCACTGTGGCCTAATCACTAAATTGTGACGTAAAGATGGCTGCATCACATGACAGCCTGAAGCAACAGATCTCTGCTTTCCTTCCCTCTTCTCTGCTTCCCTTTCCCTTCATGGTTGACCGAAAACGGTGAAGCTCTGCAGGTACAATCAGCTTGCAGAGAAATGGAATGCCAAAGATCAAATCATTTTTTGTTTCAATTTCATACACAATGAAAATCTCCTTAAATCTCAATGGGACGCAATGTAGCGGTTACATTTAAATGTTCTAGCAGTCCATCTTTTCCAAAGTGTTTGGGGTTTGATTGCACTTTTTTCCCTAGAGAGCCTCCTCCCCCTCCTTAGGAAGAAGGATCTGTACAAACTGCATTGTTCTTTATGTCTAATGCAAGACAGATGTGGCCGACTTGTGGACATTCCCACTGCAGTCTCTGTTCTTCAACAGTTTTATGTCTCATTACCTTCTCTTACTGAAGTGTGACACATTTCATCGAACTATAGCATTATTTGATTAAGTTGATGTGCACTTCTTAGCATTATTTTATTCAATTAATTTGTTTTCCATTAATACTGGAGGACCCAAGAAAGCAAAAATGCCTTATTGATATCAGTTTGAGGGGATATGGATTAAATGTGATTTGTGAAATGATTATAATTTCTATGGTTATAAAGTGTACAACAGGCTGTTGTGGAAATCTAAAGCCTCCATTCAAGAGTACAATTTGTATTATGTTGTGAGTGTGCACACGATCTTGAGAGGAATGTAAATCCATTCGTAAATTCATCTTTCTGCTGAGGACAGCAGAATCTACAAATATTTAATATTTGAGAATTCTGACTTTGGATCAGCCGCTACTCCGTCAATCTGTCAGAGCTACTATGGAGCCCACACTGTCACTAACTGCACTCCCTGAATAAATGTCATCTAATCTTTGGAAAAACTTTAAAAAAAAAAGGAAAAGGTCATTTCAGAATGAAGCAGACAGAGGGGTCTTGAATATGTGTTTGAAATGCAGAAATATATACATATATAGAGTATATCCAGGCTGTCAAACTGATTGAGCAGTGAAAACAGGTTAGAAAGATTAAGGTTAAGCTAAAGCCTACTAATCCCGGGGAAAAGTGAACCAACACATCACCTGGTGATCGAGACAGAAGACACTGAAATTAGGGAACAACACCGTTCCTGTAAGGCCGGATACGCATTTACTTACTGTTAAAATCATTAAAAAGCAAAAGCAGCATGTAAACATTCGGTGTACCTTCGTTAGCTAGCGTAGCTAGTTAATACTCGTTAATGCTACATACTCTGCTACATACTCTGCTAATGCTCCACAGGTTTCTACGTACAAACGTAACGTTTTAAAAAACGTATAACCCCTTCCTATAACTCTCGAGGTAACAAATATCACTCTCATTATTTTAACGTTTTACCATGACTCTCTTGAAATCCACAAAATCAGCCTGAAAATATGAAATGATTAAACGAGAGTCTACGGAGCAGAGCCGGTTAGTTGTCGGACCCTGGCTGGTCAGAGCTGGCCGAAGGGTCAATTGGTGAATCATCATACCTATATGCTGACTGCTGGAACTCTAGGGTTGAAGTGTGGGCTGTTTACCTTTTCCTCTGAAGACTATATAACTTCTTCAAGACTAAACTAAAACGAACTTACGAACCTAAAATGATGCAGTTTGAGAGTAAAGCTGAAATAGTCGAATAGAAGCAAAGACAGAACTGGAGTCATACATTGTTTATCAGGACAGTCATAACAAGTGCAGTTCTTAACTGGTAGAGCTCCCTCAAGGTAAAAAGATAAACAGAGAGAGGGGAAAGATGAACTGGCACCATGATAATAAGCTATAACCAAGTGCTCATAGCCATAATTAAGATCAATGTCAACACTAATCCCAGATCGTTTGATAGTGTTGTACAGGGTTCAGTGGGCTCGGGAAGCAGTGGACATGACAAATTAAATATATTTACTCGTAAAGACCCACAAGGTCTGAGGAATATAGGAGCCAGTGATTTGTGGCAACCTTTCAACGACCGGTTTTGTTGAGTCTATTTTTCAGGGGCGAGGCTGAACTGGCTGAACTGTTGACAGTTTTAACTAGGCACGGTCCATAAAGTGGATCCAAAGCCCTTATACACTAATGGACAAATCCCTCAGATTCTTGGGATTCTTTCAAATTGAGAAGGCAGTTCAAGGCGTTGATACAAATTGATACATACATTTTTGGTATATTATGAATATGATTGAGTTTGAGGATATCACATGTTTTAGTGGCTTGTGGTGTTGAGCAATACCGGATGAGTTGGTGATTATGAAGGAGGCTTGAGCCTCATGTTGATGGTAAAGGTGACAGAAACGTTTCTGAACGTGACATTGGGGTGAGCAACTCAACCGCCGTTGTTGTTGTTGTAAGGGATAAACCCCGCCTCTGTACGTTTCTGATACAACTTGTTCAGCAGGTTTTCTTGGAAAACTGCAAACACTCGCAGGAAAAAACAAATCAAGCTAGTATATGTTTACACTTTATCTACTTAAATCAGTTTGATCTGCTGAAATTGCTCTTCTTCTGAACATTTTTCTATATTTATTTAACTCATTTTTATATTATAACACAAGAAAATGATAATTTGGCTAACACTGAAACCATCACAAACAACTGGTAATAACAGGCCACAGTGTCACAGATCATATCTATAAACCATCAGTGTTTCCTCCAAAGTCCTTTCAGTGCAACGGTGCCTTTTTGTCAGAGCCAACCATAGACCGTTTAACAGAGAAGTGAATCCTGATAGTACACATCAGTTAGACATTAGGTCTGACTTCATAAACCTGTTAGTCTTCATTCTCTCTGTTTAATCAGCCCGGCCTGAGAAAGAACCCTGGCAAAACCAAGTGCATTGTGCAAAGCTCACACGCAGAGTCTAAACCTTCTTCTGTGGCTTTAAGCTGCATCACACGGAGACTCTAATTAAGAAGTGGGCTTTTGAGCGTACAATCCCACTAACCTGCACCCCCCCCAGCCCCCAGCCCCTCACAATGCCACTCCTTCCAACCAGCCGGTATCTTCTCCCCTCTAACCCTTTGTCTATGCAACAGTCAATATTATCTGACTAACTTGATGAACTGTGCACAGAGCAAAGTTAATTTCTCTCAGAGTGTGCGGTAGCCATGGCGACCATCTTACGAGCGCTCCAGAGCCCATCTGGTCTAAACATTACCCCGGCACGGCTCACTGCAGAATGGGCTGCTTTGCCGCGGTTGTGCACATGTGCTTTTTGCATTGAACCTGCCAGTAAATCAATAGTGCCACATATTCAGAAGCCTGCATTTGCACTTGTTCCATTGCTTTAAAACCTGAAACATTGTTAGCCGACATTTAAGAACAAGATAGTCTTTGTGTTATCTTGAGCTACGAGCATTTGTTTTTAGAGACTCACCACGAAAGATGTTGTAGTTGCTCTTCGTTAAAATGGTAGGACAAGGAACACTTCATATTGACCTTTTCCTCCTCATACATTCTCCCATCCATTGCAACCGGGCGTGAAATGGAAAACTCATACACAAAAACCAAGCAATGAGCAAACACTAGGTCCCATCTTCAATTCACTCTCTAGCCTGCCAGTCTTGGCATGTGATTAGCTCACAGGCACATATATTTAGCAAATATTTCCTCTCTGTTTGCATGATCCAAATCCAAACCAGCTTCCAATTAAACAGGAAGCGGAGGTGAACAGTAAACAAAGCAAAAGGGAAACATTATTATAGGAAGGAAGTTAAAACATGCACATGGCAGTGGAGGAATTCCAAATGGACTCAATACGAGGGCAGATTTCAGATTTTTGGAAGACTGAGCTTTAAATAGTTGTTTGTTTTGAACAAAAACTCTTTCTCCTTGTATTTATCAAACGGGAAGTGACGTCTTGGGCTTATGGCTAAGCTCAATTGAGGGGCTTTTGCTCTATGGTTCTCTATCGGGTGTACCAAAAAACATTTACACACAGTAGAGATTACTTCTACTATGTTTTTACACCACGTTTTTATTCTATTTTATGTACTTTTTACTTTGTACTTTTTATAATAATACAACTCTCTGTTTGATTACTATTTTATGTGCTCTATATTTTCTTTTCATCATATTATAACCCTTTTAGCTTTTATTTATGTAAAGCATGCCAAATTGCACCTGTGTATGAAATGTGCTATAGAAATAAACTTGCTATTGCTAAACGTGAAATATGTTGTTGTCATGCACAGAACAACTTTGAACAAAAAAATGATTTGCTCGGTCTCATTCGTCATCTGGAAAGCAAATGTAGAGATATTCTTTCCCCTGTGGGTTTTTAAGCAGCCAGACCTCAACCACTGTTGCTAAGCTCCCTCTTTCCCTCCACTGAGTAGGAGGCACGTGACTCTCATTGAATAGAAATCACAAATCCTTCTGAGAGAGAGAGAGAGAGGGGTATTTTCTGTGAATCATGGCTTCAGTGTAAGAATGTAGTAACACTTTACTGCATTTCTGACAACTCAGAAGGAAGTACAGAGATTATAAACAATAATTAACGAGCTCTTAAACATAGTCTGTGTGTTGTTTTAGCGTTCACTTAAAGGCAAAATATGTGTGAGCTTCAGGAGTCATCAATCATGTTCTGCCATGCAGTTTAGTGGTTTCCTGCCTGTGTTTGTGCCTCCCACATCGGGAAGACTCTTATTTGGGAAGTTTCTATCCATTCAGACCCAAAGCTAAAATCAGTCTTTGAAACGTTCCCAATATAAATACATATATGGATGCAAGCCGGTCTGATCGTCATTGAGCACCAGCTGCTGCACTCGTACATTCCACTTAGGAAACCTAATATTGAGCGTGAGCCAGTTGAAGCCCTCAAAAGTAGGTAGTGATGTCATTCAGAGCCTTTAGGAGGGTTACGCTCCTAAATGACATTCAGGACCAGCTGTCTGTCTTTGTACTCCTTGCTCAGACAACAGGGGGCCACAGGGCCTAACCTTTTCAATGACAGCTCCGAGCAGTGAAACCGTACATATCTGACAGCCATTTTAGAAGAGGGGTTAACAGCCATCAGAAGCAGTTGTTTAGATCGCCATTGGAACCCCTCGGAGATGCGCTATGATGACGGCGTTTCGACCGAGACAGGGGCATTTGTTATTAATTGTTTTCAGATATTGTTCTGCCAATTTTAACAGAGGATGCATTGTGACAAACTATACACGAAAAGAGTTCCCTCTTTTGGTCTTTGTTTCTGATGAACCTTTCAGGATTAGACGTGTGACAAAGCCTCCTCATTGTCACAGATTTGACCGCTATACATTCTGACACAAGAGTCCCATTAAGGGTAAGATCCTAGCATGACGTTAGGTGCCTTTTCAAGATCTGTAAAGCATGTTGACTGCATGTGTGCAGGTTTACTTCTGCACAAATAGCTACGCCTAATGTTTGAAAAGCCACATCTTGGCTGGCAAAGAGGCACGTCTCATTCTCCGATACAGAAACACCAACGTTTTTTTCTGCATATTTTCATGTTGACTTACAAATAACAATAAATCATTTATATTAAACTGTGCAGTGCAATGAAAAGCACCACTGTGGACTCAAATGTGCCTTTACATCTGTGCACATGCTGGTTTTTCACCCATGAAACCTTTGGCAAATATTGCCATTTTGTTTAAATGACCCAAAGCTGCAATCGTAAAGGAAGTTTGACAGAAAAGTTTACAGCCAGTTTTTTTTCCTGACCTGTCAATATTTAGGCCTTCGCCTGCGCAGGAGCAATGCGCCGTCAGACCATCATCAACATAAGAAAAGGCCTGCTCTCCGTCTTGCTGTTCTCGAGCACATACGCTGTTGTGACTGGAGCTCTTGATTTCCTTTCATTATTCTCAACTTCTTGTAGCGGGACCGGCGATAGCAGCATTCAAGAATATTGTCCAACCGTCGGAGAGGCGGGAAGGGATGCTATTCGCTTTGGAGCGATTACGTAAGATCTCACTTGTGTCTCTCCGTGCGGAATGCCGGGATAGTGTTTGTAAACAGAGCGGCCATGTGCGTGGGCTCACGTGGAGGAAGCTTTTGAGTCACTGCCCTCGCTGTCTCACCCCTGAGGTAAACCCTGACATCGATACACGCTGACAGCGCCAGCAACACTCCCTATGGCCCTGTGCCACTCAAACAGAGCCTTATCACTCACACTCCATAATTACGCCCCAGCCCGGCTAACGCTGCGCGGCCTCGTGGAAAAAGAAGGCCACGAGTCCTATTTGGGATTCACAATGTATCAGGTGTGGCAATTACTGATAACATGTTTATATCAGGCTCGTAAAAACACGATTACTATTGCACAATTCCAGTGATGACCAATAAACCAGTCGCAGGCCATGATCACATTCAAGGCTCTTGAGCGAAGTTGGGCCTTCATAGGACGGAAAGCCACGATTCTTGGCGGGGGTTGGGATGGATCTGGTGTTATGATCTGCTATTGAAAACTGACATATTGTTTTGTGATTTGGCTTCAGTTCATTCTTTTGATTCATTTTCAGAGAAGATGGGCACATCACTCTCCAACCTATGATGTGTTTCGCAGTAAGTCCAGACATAGAGAAGTGAGTCAGGGTAGACATTTCATTACATTCAGCAGGCTTCAGAACTGATCAATAAGTATGGGTAAACTTCCAATAAATACCAAAACTCAAACAATTCATCCTAAATAACGTGGCATATGGCATGCAGTTCAACTTTCTCTATCAAAACGCCACATGGATGTATGAGCTTATTCAACCTCATCTTAATCGTCCTACTTTGCTTTCATCAATAAGAAAATTCTCACAACTGTGCATATTGGGTGACTAATTCTGTTTAGAACCGTGTGTAAATGAGCGACTACGGCACTGAGATTCCAGCACTTGATTGCCGGTTGTTGCTTCTCTCTTGCTCTCAATAGAAAAACAACCCCCAATAGCAGACAAGAGGGAAATCAATACTGCAGAAATCAATACAACACTCAGTATCTCGCCATTTTGTTGAAAAGCAGTCCAAGCTATATGACTAGCATGCAGGTAGTGCAATATAAAATGTCTAACCTGCCACTGGGCTTGCTTCTCTGTGTCATTTGTGCAACAGCCCCTGGGTGGAAATGCGATGCGTGGGCTGGACAGAGCAGGGTCAGAGGTGAGGGCTTGGGTAAGGGCTGGGGTATTGTAAGTGGACAGCATTGTTTTGGAACGCTATGGCAACTGGACATTCTTCCCAAAGGTGATATTGTCTCTGCCCTGGGAGTGACATAAAGGGGACTTACGGCCATGACGAAGGAGCAATCCCACCACACTGCTTTATCTGTAGGTGCGGATAGATGAGAGAAGCTATGTGCATGTGATTGATCTATCGGGCCCTTCCCCCACCCAGCCCCCCTATAAGCCCATTAATGTTCTGCTGCCTTTTCAGCTGCTGATGTAACAGCAGCCATGCAGAAGCTCGTGGAAACACCTCCAGTAAGATTTTGGGCTTTTATTTCTCAATTTTAGAATGTGTCATTGTTATGTAGGTCAGGATTAGCATTTGTAAACCCTGTGTACACAAAGGGGAACACAAATTGTACAACCACACCGTGACAACCATTAATAATGTGCTTTCAGTGGCAAGCAATGAACTGGGTTAGATGCAATCCATCCAAACTATGAATTTGATAATTGTGGAATGTGATGTTTAACAACAAGCTATCACAAATAAACCAGTCGATACACAAGATACAGAACTGTCTTGTTGTTGGCTAATTCCAGCTGTACCTTTTTATTTTTTATTCTACTTGTTAGCTAAATAAAAACAATCAAAAAATACTAGTTTTTCACATGAGACATTACACAGTGTCTTCACATAATGAATGGTCAATGGGATCAACAGACACACACACAAAAGCATGAATCACCTGATCTCGTGTAGTAACAACATACTTTATGAGTACTATGGAGAACGCGTGTGCTTCAGCACTCGCGTTGACTCTACACTGTCAGTGACCATGCTTCTCATATCAAAACACAGCCATGCCATTGCGTCAGAGGGGTACACCGCCATTGTTGGTTTGCAAGTTTCCTGACTGCTCACTTAGAAAATAAAAGAGGGGATTCTCTTCCACTACAAACAGATCATTTTCAGTAGAGAGTAAGAGAGTGTGTACTGTGGTGTAGGGGCTGCATAGCTATCCACAGAAATGCAGCATGTAAACAAACGTTTTAAAACAAATGCTTAATTCAGAGGGGGAAAAGGAATGTTAGGCTGTGATGGAATAATGTTCTCCATTGTTTGTCATCATCAGCTGTTTACATTAAGTCATTTGACAAGCAACTGACCTTATTTGGACTTCACTGCCTCTTCACCTTCTCTAATGCCCCTTGTATGCACATAATTCACTAAATGTCACTGTTAACAGTCTTAACTTGGGGCTTTAAGTTCAGTAAAAAAGAAAACTGAATCCCTGCATTTCTCCTGCAGGTTAAATTACAATGCCCAATTTAGGGTCAGTCATTATTCTCCTCCTTGCGGGCATGCCTTTACTCTGCTTTTTACCTGAGGCCATGCTGTGGTTATATTACGACTGTAGTTAGTAGAATACACAAGCCCAATACACAAACCTGAGTGAGATCAGTTATAATCTAATGGGCCATTCAGATGTTAATCTAGTAGTAGCACTTAGTGAATTCAGGGTAAAAACAACAACTAACAACCCATTAGCTATTTGCTAATTGAGATAAGACCTGATGTCCTGTAAAACATGGGAATGTATATGTCATATCATGGAATATGTTGCAGAATGATTTAAAACTCAAAGAACTGACACCACTTACTGCTTTTAAATCTAAAATGAAAGAAATAGAGGCAGGTTCCCAAAAATGTCAGTTTTTTAAATGAACTCCGTTACGTCACTGTCTCTTAACTTTTACTTTCTTTTAACTTGTCTTGTTTTGTGTTTTTCTGTCTGTAACTATGTGTTTCTTGTGTTGCTGCCTGTCTTGGCCAGGTCTCCCTTGAAAAAGAGATTTTTAATCTCAATGGGACTCACCTGGTTAAATAAAGGTTTAAATAAATAAAAATATGTTGTATTTATAACTAGTGTATTTCTAAACAAATTGCATACTAACACAAAACCAAACTGTCCCGGTATGAAGGCGTTTACCTCACTGTTATCACTCCATTATTGTAGTTTACTTCTCTGCTGTCACCATGCTGTTATTCTACACCAATTGCTTTCAAAATGATTACAGATCACACGCAGCCACGTGTAGAAAAACACAGACACACATTCCTCTTTGCATTCTCGATAATCTATTTGTCAATAGCTCTGTTTCCAAAAGAACACATGAAGTCTGATTGTTGTGACCTTTAACTGCTCGTGCCCCATTAAAAACATATAATCCTGTCACGTATATCGCTTTGGTTTAGTTTGTCAAAGAAGTTGACTAAACTTCTTCGAGAAACTAAACCAAACCGATAGGATGTTTGTTCTTCTGGCAACAAACGCCATTGCCATTCTGGTGCCCCCTGTTAATGGTGCAGTAGGATAGAGTTTCATTTCCTTCAGAGCTTTCTGACCTTGTCTGCCTTCACTACGCTATGCCACCACAATTCTATTCTATTTTGCTTCTGCTTGGGATTTGCCTTTGTGTCTGCTTGTCTTTCAGTGGTGAAAAGCAATGAAAGCTGATTAACAGAGATACACAAAGCCAGCAGCTATTCCAGCTCTACTGCTGTGCACACATTATGCACTTAGTGCTGAACACGTCCAGGTCGGACTTTTACTCTCCTACATCTAGTCTCCCTACTGAACAGCACAAACACACACATACACAGCCATGGATGTGAAAATGTGAAGCTACAGGGGATATCACTGCCTGCATCTAACCTATTTAATGAAAAACACGAGCAATCTGTAATAGCTAATAATTACACATAAACGTTGAAAAATGGGTTTCACCTCTTAAAACAAATTCACTCACACAAAAAACAAACACATTACACACTCAAACTCGCTTTTATAAATATGTGCCAGCTAACAAAAAAAAAAAGCAAGGTTGAAATGTTGAGGAAAGACAGAGAGCATTATAGAGGCATTTAAATTAAGCTTGAAGAAAAACTCCTGGACAAACAGTCTAAGTACACCATTTTCTATGATGCATTCAAACGCAGCAAGAATGTGGACGTAACACAGAACACACGGGGAAACACAGAATGTGCCTTTTCAGATTGAGCTGGCAAAAAAAAAAAAAAAAAGAAAGAAAATCGTCAGCCATGTTGGAGTAGCTTTATCTAATATCCCCTCCTTATTATGTTGAGTCTTGCTCTTACGGTGGGGGACATTTGCTGTACCTCGCCTCATACAAAACCTCCCATAATACACCAGTGTTAAAGGGGAAGACTGTAAGCAGAGTATTAACACAGTAAGCAAATCCTCACCTCCTTTTTACGTCCCCTCCACTTTGTAGAAATTCCAACAAACCGTCTGGATCTCCTCTTTAACAAATCCTAAAGGGCAGCCATCTTGCCTCCTTCTGTTCTTCTATGAAACAGACTATCCTCCACATCAATATTCATGGAAACCAGTCTGACGTCGGCTCTCATCATCAGGAGCCCGGGTGTCGCTGTTTTACCGGCCTGAGAAGCACATTCATATGTGGCTCTGGTGTAAGGCAGCAGAGGTGCAGAGTAGAAAAAGATGTTGCCGGTCAGTGGGGGGGGGGGGGGGGCTTACTTTGCTGGCAAACTCAAATAATCACAAAATCACTTTCCTGCCGAGTCCTTCCCACACAAAGAGACGGGTTTTCTTTCCCTCCTCTGCTCCCTCCTCTTTTTTCTTCTTCCCTCAGCCGCACACAATAGTGAACACTATGATGGCTGCCCTGAAGCACTGGAGTGGATTCAGTGAGCAGGACAGGACTATACACCCAGTGCACTTTATGTTGAATATTGCACTGGCCTCAACTGTCTGACTGAAGCCTCCACCCCCTTCCTTTCCTCAGACAGGAAGCCAAGTGACTCAGGGTTTTTCCCTCCCTTTTTGCCCTGACTATCTTGACTTCCTTCTTTCATTTTCTTTCTTTCTCTGTCATTGGTTACAGAAGTTCCCCCGTTGTGTAATAGCCCTCATTTTGGAGAGTCTTACAGCAACAATCAGAGGTTGCCAGTTTGGAGTCCAACCAGTTGAGCAATTCACTTATTTCCAACGGCTGTGTCTTATTTTGGCACACCTCAGCCGGCTGGCTGGCTCATTTTTAGAGCGCAAGACAACTCTCCAGCCTGCATACAGGCACCATACTTTGCTTCATGTGTCTGCCAAGACTCACCTCCTGTTGACACTGGCCACGTGGGCTTAAAAGAGATAGAGAGAGCAGTGTACGAGAGGAAGGGACTTTAAAAGAGCGATTTAAAAGGCAAACTCAGCACCGGAAGGTTGTTGGAATGACACGAGTAGAAACGCACAAAACATTCTTGCTGTGGTTTTTGTTGTGGACTTCTGTGTAATGTCCTCATGCAGAGCTGTAAGTCGGAGATTTAGTTTTTGCATCTTTGATATCAAAGGTCAAAAAGCAAATCTCACAAACAGGTCCAGTGATGTCTGCAATACAATTTGGGAATGTAAGTTTTAACAAAAAAAATAAAAAAATAAAAAAAAAATAAAATATATATATATA
>NW_022280088.1:2257176-2278597 GCF_004355925.1 Anarrhichthys ocellatus | reverse complement strand
ATGTATATATATATATATATATGTAATTAGTATTATGTTGACATAACATAATAGTGGTCATAACTTTAACCACAATGCTCAATTGTTAACGGCACCCCCATTCACTTTACCATTTAATTACTCTTTACTTTACTAAGGGGTGGGTCTGAAAATAATCTCCCTTTGGCTGCAGTTCAGGCTTAAATGGAGACCCCCACCCCTTTCCCACCAGCCCCTGCCTATAGCTGCAGTGGCATTTGTTGACTCAATAGTTTCAAGCTCGGAGCAGAAAAGGAGATTTGTTTTTACACAAAATGGGGGAGGGGAAGAGGCAGAGAGAGGAAGGAGTCACTCTTGCTGCAACTCAGATCCTGTTAAGACAAAATAGAGCGTTTTACATCAGCTCCGTCTTATTTCTTTACATAACTCAGTTGTTACTCAGATGTAGCAGGATAGTTAACTGCTTGTGTTGTTAAACCACATTACACAGTTGCAATTAAGTCAAATTGGGTCATTCTTGCCGCTAACCCCCTTTAAACTGATCACAAAGGAGTATAGATTTTATTTTTAAAAATAAGGATTTCTAAGCTTTGAGATGGTAATTGTGAAAAGGACCTGCAAATAAATATCAGAAAGAAGTTTCTGATATGTTGAGTGTGCATGTGCCACTACAATATACAGCACTTATCAAAAATCCTACTGTTGTGTCAGGCAAAAATATTACTATAATATTATTTGAATCAAGAAATAACAGTTAGTACGGTGTTAAAGCAACTGAGCTGTTATCAGAAACAGCTCTACTTCTGGGTGAAATGAAATTTCTGGGAGTTTTCAGGTGAATGCTGACAGTGGCGTGTTTATGCTCGTCTGTTGTTAATCCTTCTTTGAACAGACTAAAGTCATGTGAACTGCAGTTAATGGTTAGAGAGTTTATGGCCGCAAAATTAAAATCCCCAGATGAGTTATGAAGATTGTAGAAGTGAATGAATGAGAAGCCCCTATTTCAACTGCAATCAAGGCTTCTCTGAGCAAGGCAGCAAACCTACCAGTGCACCAATGAAGTGTCCCATGATCATTGCTGCGGGGCCTTCAGTGGTTGTTTGGACTTGTCAGCTTCCTTCCATCTCCTTGGCCCTGCTCCCTCAGACCGCTGCTGTAAACAAGAAGAAAGAACTTGTCTGGTTAGATAACATATATATAATACACATTGAAGTTTTTGTGCTGTCAATATAAGATATCTATATGTTCAGCTAGCTTAAGGTCAAAGTACTTTTTATATTATCAGGCAACAAGCTTGTGTTTTCCTCTGAATAAATGTATTCACGTGTTACTGTTTAAATGAACAGGGTTTGATTCGTGCATTCATCAGTGCTCATCTTGCTTGCGACTTAAAACGGCCACATTGACTTTGTGTATTGCCAGCGGTCAGGCAGCAGAGCTCTTTGCCGGGCTGCTTCCCCTGAAAAGCTACTGTAAGTTGTAAATCAGAGATTATCTCCTCATTCCTCTCACCTCGTCACATTTCAAAGGGCTGGAGGCGTGTGCCGTCACCTCGTCTGCAAACACAGAGCTCCGACCTCACGCTGACCCAGGGTCATCAAAACTTATAGGCACACTTGTCACTTGACTGATTTCACACCTGAAGATGATAATGACCATTAGCGACTGTTTTTCTCGCGGGCCCAGTGCTCTTGTTGATTTATGCAAAACAAAACCAAGACAGGATCCAATACCGGCTCCTCAGGTCAAAGCTCCAGGCCTCTGGTCTTCAGATGTGTGTGTCACTATAAGCCATGCGGTGGTTTATAGCACTCCTTCCTGGACAGGCTGTGTTGTTCTTTCATGAAAAAAAAAAAAAAAACGTGGTAAATCATGAGCTCACATTATCAAGCTGCGTGGTGAAACCACAGAGTGAAATTAGTCATTCTTTTCAACGTTTTACTTGCCATGGGAAAAAAATGCAACTGTCAAAAGTCAGATGTTAAGCTCTATGGCACCAACTTGATTGTTCTTGGTTGGCTGATTTTACCTTCCACACTAATCCACCACCAAAATATATCTTTTCTAAAACTATTTATTAAATTTGAGTATGGACTCAAGTGGCTTGCACGAGTTTTCTATTGTTTTGTCATTTCAATGTAATTAGCACTTTTTAAACACAACCTAAATATTTATGTGGATTGAAAATACTATATGTGTTTAAACACTTTTTTATTTTATTTACCCATTAGTGTGAAAGTGACCTCACTTTGCTGCCTGGGAAGGTTTTTATATTTGGTGAGAGTGATTTGGTCCTAAATAAGGCGGAGCCGCAAATAAGGGGGCTGATTTGCGATGAAGGCATTGATTTACAGCTTTCTTTACATTGGTGGGAGAAAAGGGTGACATCTGGGGCGCGACAGAGCCACTATGGGCTCGTCGTGAAGCTGAGAAAACCAGCACTTCTCACAAGCACCAGTGGTGTTAGCACACACATCTCACCTGGGGCAATCCAAACACACACACACACACACACACACACACACACACACACACACAACCTCTCTGTAGGGTAATAACTAGGTATCCTCTGCCTGGGCCAATACACAAGCGACTGACCACAGGATTCCCCCCTAGCAAGATGTCACCCACTGCTGCCCCTCCTCCTGCAGTTATCTTAAAACACAAGGGAGAGTCGTTAATGTGGGTCTCACATAGCCTAATTGTTTAAGCCGCAGCAGGGGGTCTGGGGAAGGGTGGTGGGGGGCAGGGGTTTAAAGAAAGAGAGCGAGAGTAACTGGAAAATAGTTATTTTACATTATTGAGCTCCAAAAGGCACCAAATTGGAAAAGTTTTGTGCTGTTTCACACTATTTCACATTCCCTGCACATTTGTAATTGCAGGACTTTTGTCCCGATTCACAATGCCCGTCTGACTGCGGTGTGTGTGTGCCATCTAACGATTGACAGAGTTCCTCCCCAGGCACAGCAGGGTTGGACAAGGCCAATCATGGCCCTGCCGCATTTCCCATGGCGACAAACTGCTTGTGAGAGGTTTGAGAGCTGGTTCTCGCATTCAGGCTGTATAGGTACTTCCATCCTCCCCTGACACACCGCCCCCAGCTGAAGCCTCTGTAGGCACGGCCCTCTATTAAGTGCGGGGAAGCCCTTTTTACCAGATGTGTGATATAAGCCTGTCACCCACTTCAGCTCTCGATCCCAGAGGGGAATCACCGCCTGGGCCCCCCCCCCCCCCCCCCCCTCCCCCGCTCGTTTGGTTCACTGCCGTTAACGGATTCGTGTGTCTTTGCAGATGAAGCTTAAAACTTAAATCAACAGAGAAAAGACAGTAAAAACTGTCTGTGGTTAAATAAAGATGTCCCTTTGTAAATAGACATGTCGAATGAAAACACATATTAGCAACTCGTCATGGAGTCAAGTAAAGCAGAAATGATCACACACTTTCATCGACGTAATCACATGTCCCACGCTGTTCAGGATTAGTATTGACAAACCGCATGCTCTTAAAGCACCGAGGCCCCACTGCTCTTTCACTACATTCACTGGTGTTTGGCATGGAGCAGACGATGACCCCTGCTGGTGAAGCATGATGACCTGCAATGCATCTGATCCTCCGATTAAAGAGAATGTGTGTTGCAGTAATAGTGGCCTTTATAGTTTTCCTTTGCTTTTTACTAATTCTACCTTAACATTTGTGCTTTCATAGACCCTTTGCACCTTGACTTATTTTAGAAAAGTCATTAAATTCTTATTCTATTTATTGTGGCCTAAGTCTATATAAAAGTAATACAACCAAAGTGACTGAAAACCGTAGGAGTGCTTTGCAGAGGCACATAGTTGTTTGTGTCTGTTTGAAAATGAGATGCAGCCACTCCAGGGGCAGACAGCTGGCACTTGACATTTGTGATTGTTAATGTCACATCTCACTACAGCAGCCTTATATGCCCCCATACTGTCTACACAACATCCTGATTCACCATCCTCCTACAGTTGGCCTCTGGCTTTGCCCTCACCTGCCAAATGTCGCAGCAGCACACACTCTGCTGCAGCAGCCAGAACACATCACGGCACCCTTTTATTCCTGACCAAGTCTTTGTTTCAGACTAAGATCAGATAAGTTCACTATAGGTTCTATTTCTGTAACATGAAGACGGCAGTGCATGTGATCTACTCTTCAACACCAGTGTTATTATTTTTTTAAATGTGTTGGTGGTGGAGCAAGTATTGATAGGTAACAACACCACAACTCTATTAAAAAAAAAACTAAAAGTACATGACAGCAACACCACACAAATACTGTAGGCACAATGTTAACTGTAATTGTTACTGTATTATTTACTATTATTACTGACACATTAATGTAGTCGAGGTGGAACTAATTGTAACTACTTTCTTAAGTGTTAGGTATGCCATACATGTTTAGAGAACAGTATAAGCCCATTACATGTTTTGTATGCAACTGCAACGTATTGTAACTAATGCTGTCAGCTAAATATAATGAATGTGATTCTTCCCACTTTGCCACTAAAGAGAAACTTGTAGAAAGAAAAGCACCAATATGTTGCTGTATTCATTGTAAACTAGTTGTACTTGTATTTGACTGCGTATTCCCATTTAATACTATGTTATATCTCCACTTCACTATATTTCTGGGAGAAACTGCATTAATCTGACAGCATTTTGCAGATTAAGGTTTGACACACAAAACATATGTTTCTGGCAGCTCGTAGTGGCCCCAACCCTTTACTATGACATTTAATGTTTTTTTCATTCATTTTGTCATCTATGTGTTTATATTGTTAATAGTGTATGTGTCCCACATCAACCAGTAACAAAAAAAAAAATCGGATGTTTTGCTGTTATTCCAACACAGGAGTATTGTTGTCTTCAAAATAAGTACACATTGAACTTTTGCACCTAGCTCAGAAACTACATGGCTTCTTTAGATATGACGGTAGACAATGCACTAGCTCAAGATTGTTGCTCAACTTGTTTGTCAGCCTGAAACGGTGCACAACCAGTTGCATGCAACTCAACAGGCTGCCCAGCAGCAGCTGCTGCATCCGCATTGCTTATCTTTGCATTGGCAGCTGAGACGGTCCTTCCAGATAGCACGGACATGAAATCATCCCTTCACCTGCTCCGGGCTTGGTTTAGGATGACAAGCACACAGAGCAACAACTGCCCCCCCCCCCCCCGCCCAGCCATGTTGTCTATCACCAGACAAACCTCCCTTCGTCTGAACTGCTGAACCATGAAACACTTAAACTTGACAGGAAATAAAAACAGATAAGAAACGCAACGGTATGACTATACTCCCGAAACACTGTGAGGGGACGGTGGCTATGAGGCTCAGATTAAGGCATCCAGAGCAGAATTCATCCAGACGGGGAGAGACAGTCTGGCATTAAGGTAATTAAGGGGATGTTTTGCAGCAGCAAAGATGTGCTTGTGACTCAGAGTATGTAGCGTAACAGCTGTGCCGTGACACGTAAGCCCCCCCCTCCGCAGCCCATCACTGATTGTGCAAGTCCTTGGCTGTGACCTTGCTCTCTCTCTCTCTCTCTGCCAACGCTGTTTTCAGCAGGAGATGGTTCACGATCAATTTCAGCTGCGAGAGTGCGGCGGAGGAAGGCAGCATATGGTTAGACATGATTTACGCACAAACACGAGCGCTCCCTGATATGCACCCCACACACATACACCCTCCACTCACAAACAAGCACTTACATAAATGATCATGTTTTGTGCTCCTGCAGGTATTACTGGTGAATCAGTAATGGTGGTTGCAGTTCTGTGGTTTAGCAAAGAAAGGATGAAAGGGGAAGTGGCGAGGAAGTAAAGCCTGCAGCCCAAAATATGGGGAAAAAACTGTTGGTTGAAGGTTTTGTCTTTTTTTTTTTTTTTTTTTTTTTTTTTTTTTTTAAAAGGTATTAAAGGATAGGTTCACATTTTTTTTAATTTGTCTTAAAACAATATTCACATGGTCATACGTAGATTGAAACTAGATCTACAGTCCTCGTTCTGTGTACAAATGTATTCCAAACTTTATCTGAAGCTCATATACAGCTTCAGTGGTCTGAGTTATTCAAATCTAGTGGATGTCCGAGCCAGTGTCATATTTAAAAGGATACTTTTCAGACCACAAACAAAGGTGCACAAATAAGATAATAAAATACGTATTTGGTTTTATAAATATATCTACTGCTAATGAAGCTACAATAACAATCTACATTTCTACGTTCCTTATTATGAATCCTACTGCCCTTCACCCATCAATGATTTCCATTTGACAATCTGTTCATTCCGTTGTTCTTGACTCCATTCCACCTCTCTATCTCCAACATTCTTTCTAACGCATCATTTTATTAAAATCATTTGTATACTCGGGTGACGCTCACATGCACTAAAAGCATGCACGACCGGCCCGGCTAATGTCGGACACAGAGGGAAAGTGACTTCATTCTCTGCTCAGGTAAACGTTACTCGACTATATCTTGACATAGCAAATAGTTGTTTGCTGCTGTATTAATGCTCTTGAGTGTCGTATATATTGCTCCTTTAAGCAGACACTGTGAAAGGTGTGTAAATCCTTCAGGTGTGTCAACTCTGCAGGATGCAACAAGCAGGAAGGATATTAGAATCGGCGTGTTGTGCTCTAACCTCTGACCTTCAGCTACCATCCTGCACAGCAGAGGTTCAAGATGACTCATAGATTATCGAGTGCTGAATGTCTGTAGGGGCGTGATGTTTTGTAGTTCTCCGATGTGGTTGTGATAAAAGCGTAGTCTGGGCTGAGGTTACAGGGAGGTTAAGCAAACAGGGTATTTGAGCTGTGAACACAATCAATTTGTATTCTGTTCAGGGTTGTGTCATGTGACTGGTACAACCTCATAATAAGGAATCTCAGTACAAGCGTTGTTGACTAGATTAACCAAAGAATAAGATGTCAACAAATATGGTCTAAAAGTGATCTGTTAAATCCGTGATTCAGAATTTCTCAGAAATTCTTACTTTTATTAAAGGGGCAGTGTGTAGGATTTGGTGGCATCTACCTATCTCACCTTTATTTGTCCAGCTTTATTGTCCTTGTTCCTATAGCGCTTATTCTTTTTCTATTTCTTTTTAAATGACAGCAGTGAGCAGAAAGTTTTCTAGTATAAGGGGCAGCCTATATGGCACTGCATCACGTTTTCTCCATTTAAGGGCACCCATTAGTGCACTGCATCTCGTTTTCGCCACTTGAAGGGTACCCTAGAGAGCACTTCATCATCTATTATCTGGAAGGGCACCACAGAGGGCACTTTATCATGTTTATCTACCGTAGGGGCATCCAAGAGGGCACTTTTGCTGAGTGGCGCCACCCTCTAAGTCGCATTGCATAGTTATGAAAATGACACCGCATTTCTGCTAATAGATCCCTCGAAATTCTACACCTTGGTCTTTTAAAGTAGGTTGTGACGCGGGTACCAAGAGGAAGATAAGAGTTAAGTAAAGCGTCATTCTGAAACATTCCGTCTCAACCCCTTGGTTTCAAGCGAGGTTAAGATAAAAGGTCGTTTCACACTTTTGTTGTCTTATTTACTTGTTCAAAACCCAAACTAATTATCCTCAGAGCTAGAATCACAAGGTGTAGTCTAAGACTACCACTGCTTAGCTGTCTGACTTCTAATTCAGGTATATTGTGCTACGCATATACGCCAGTATCCAGCATGCATGGACATACAAGACACCAAAAATATTGTTGCAGTGTTGAAACTTTTGTAAGACAAGAACTTAACTTCTTACTGTAACTGTGAGATCTTTGACTTTTGGTTAAATTCCGATTCACATACGTCTCTATGCCGTCTGAGTTTAGTTAAGTTCAGTCTCAGCCTTTCTCTTTCCTGCCTTTTGGAATACTTTATCTTGACAAAAAAACATTTGGCAGCAGTGTGCTTTCAGCTCACTTTTACAGAGAGCTTCACCATAATGATATTTTTACTCCGGGAGACATGGCCTAAATGATTTCATGTGCTAATGAAATGGGCTTGGCCATCCCCAAGGCAACAGCACTGGTCTCATTAGGGTTTCTAGTCATGGAAGTAGTGAAAAAGGAAAAGCGCTGATGGGGTCGTTAAATACATCATCAAAGAGGTGTGTCTCTGCTCTCTCGTTAGAACTTAAGATAACGCAAAAAAAGCTTCTCAGTTATGGGGAAGGGAAGGCAAGTATATACAGGAAAAGTCAGAGTTTGCTTGAATTTCAGTTTTTGTATTTAATTACTGAGTCATAATGACTTTTACAAGAATACCATTTAATTTAGCAGCAGTTAATAACATCAGTTGCATAGATTGTATTTATTATAGTAAATATATATAAAAAATTAGCTAAAATGTTTTTAGCTCATCTGTTGCACTTATTTTGCACCTCTTTTGTGATCAATATGTATTTCGTGAGATAATTTAAATAATGGCTTTTTACCTAAATTCCTAAATACATATATATATATGACTTTTTCTAACAACTATAATTGCTTTAATATAAATCTTACTTCTTTTAACATCTGCTGTTGAATTGAACTGCTGCAGGATAACAGCAGTACAGATTCTAGATGGTGGTCTGTGGCTGTCATATACATTACCTACAAATGTCCACTAGAGGGCAATGTGTCCAATGCATTCAGTCTGATGTCACAGGTTTCATAAGGGCGACAAACCACACAAAGAGAAATGACAATGAGTCCGTTATTACACCGTGTGCCGATTAGAAGAGTGAAGCACCCCCCCAAAAAATGATCATTACCTTGATATGAAACTGCTTTTTTTCAGTTCTCCTTCAAGGTGTCATATTATTTTTTGCCACTGCTCTTTGCACCTGATTATTGAGCCATTTTACGGTAGTGTTTTCTACAGTATGCACCTTGCAATGTCAAATTAAAAATTAAATCCAGTAATCCTCAAGCATGCAGAGGATGATTTATTAATAATCAAAATGTAAAAGAAGAAAGAGGACCTTAAGCAACAAATAAAATGTTGTTGTTACATTTTGACTTTTTTCTTATTATTAGCTATTACAGTGTTAGAAGAGTCTATAAATATGAAGTCTGCAGCATATAGCGTGTAGAAAAAGGCAATAACGAAAATCAGATGTAGTGAAACAATAATCAATACATTTTATTTTATCATTTTCTTTCTCCAACAAAGAGGAAGCTGCCTGCGTCCTCTTCCAGTATCTTTTGCTACTCGTCTCTGTCTCTCTCTTTCTTTCTCTCTCTCTCTGTCGCCTTCATTCCTCCCTCCCTCCTCCCTCCCCCCTCCCTCCCCCCTCCTGTGGGATCATGGGAATTGTGCAAGTAGCGTGGCGTTCCACGCTCTGCCCGCGGCGCTCCAGGAGGAGGCGTGCAGTAATGACCTGCTCCTCAGCTCGCTCGCCATCATCACCCTCACAATTAATTCCCGCCTCGCGTTCCTCTGTGGGAGGGGGGGGGGGATGAGAGTGTGGGCTCCCTCATTAGAGCTCCTTGTAATGTGTCTGGCAGCAGTTCCCATCCTGCCACTTCTGCCCTTCCACTGCTGCTACCATGTTTGTTTTATAGATGCCTCCCTCTATACTTTCCTGCCTCACGGAATGACTGACACCAAGTGTAAAGGTGCACCTGGTCTGTGTTTTTATCCATCAGGGCTCTAGGAAACACATGAATACACCTTTCACATTGGTGACATAGAGGGGAATATTTTGAGTAGGTTATTCCAGGTCCATCCGGCTAGTGTAGGTGCCTTTTCACAACAAACACAATCCATGGAAATGTCCAATGCACTGTCACATTAAAACGCCTTCAGAAAAGGTGATGACATTTTGAACAGCTGGTGACACCAAACTCAGGCTAAACACTGAACTTTTAAAACAAGTGGAGCAGAGTCTGACCTGGATTTCAACTTTAAGCTTGACCAGCGATAATTTACAATTTCATTTTACCACCGTCAGCTTAGCACGGTTGGTCTGCCTGCATATTTTATTATTTTTGACGGTTGGTCTGCCTGCATATTTTATTATTTTTCATAAGTGTGAAAGGGTAGCAACATAAGGAATGAAGAACCATGTTTTTCACACCATATCGTATATAATGTAGAGGATTTTTACTATACAAATGCAAGCTATCTTTTTGATGTGCAATCTCACCAGTGAAATACTGAATGGAACAGCGTGAAAAAATGTGACGATGTGAAAAGGGTCATTTGTCGTGGCTAACCTATACTGAGAATTATCATCTGAATCTGCAGCTCCTCTTGAGTTTCCGCTCAGTGTTTACCCGCTGGCCCACATCTTTAAAGGTCCCGTACCTTAGATGCCCATGTCTTTTGTGATTAAGAAGCAGGTCTTGGTGCTTTATAGATACTGTGAAAGCATCAAAACGCTCAAACCACGGAGAAACGCACACATCCCGTATTAAGAAGCTGTGCCTTTTAAGCCAGCCGTCAGTCACCGGTCGAAGTGCTGCTCAACTATTTGTAGTTGACGCACACAGTGAGTCCCCTAATGCAGTGACGCTGTGAAGATGGCGACAGCGCGGATGCGGAAGACCGAAAACAATGACCAAACAGAACAGGCTTTTTTGGGAAGGGGGCTTAACGAGACGGGTGCTAAAAACTGAGGATTTCAGACAGAATAATAATGTGTTTTTTAAATAATAAAGTATGGCTGTTCTAGAAGAATCCCTGAATACAAGTATGAACCTGAAAGTGAGCATAATGTCTCCCTGTAACATTCTGGTCTCACCTCTCTTACAGTGGCAGCTGTTTTCAGCTCTGAAAAGCCTCTATTCACTACCTGATCGGTACCAAATGGCAGACAGACACATTAAGCAACTAGCTGGTGAACATAATGAACATAATTAGCAGCTAAAAAGGCAGATACTTCCGAGGAGTTGGTAGAGATCAAACTCAGAGTGAAAAGAGACAGAATATTGGACTTACATTGGCCAAGTTGCCAGAAACACAACACCGAATGCATGATAATGCGAGAATGCTTTTCCGTTCGCGACTACTGTTCTGTGTAATCGTATCACTTGCAGGCACCTGTTTGTATGTGTGTGGGTTTTTCAAATTAATTAAATGCCATATGCGTGTATGTAGCGGTGCACAGTGTGTGATGCACGTGAATGTAGCAGAGTAGAACAAAACAATCCATTTAGCTGTTACCGTGTTCCAAAAATGAAGCGGTCTATAACTGATTATTTTTAAAATGAGAAAAAAGAAGGATGCTTCTGAGGAGGGAGAGACAACGAGGAGTTCTGACTCTCACCACTGATGATGAAAGTGATTGAGCCAGTGATTGCCTGGCGACCTGTCCAGGGTGTACCCCGTCTCTCGCCCCAGTATCAGCTGAAAAAGGATGCGACTAAAACATTGGAGCCAGTGGAAAAGTTTGTCTGGAGCCGATCCCATCTGATATTGGACGAGAGGTGGAGTACACCCTGGAAAGGTCGCCAGGCAATCACAGGTATGACACAGACCATTCACACTCACATTCACACCTACGGGCAAATTAGAGTCATCACTTTACTAATGGACTGTAGGAGGAACCCCGAGAAAACCTACGCTAACACAGGGAGAACATGCACAAACCGGCCAGCGAGTTCGAAGCCAGAACCCTATTGCTGTGAAGCAACAGTGTTGACCCCAGCACCACTGCGCCATCCCTACTTTGCTTCCCAAGATTAAATATTTTCATTATAAACAATACCCGTTTTTTAATTGCAGCACAAAATCTTGGGAGATACGAAATGCAACGTAAATACAAGCTGACAATGTCCTGACCAAAGCAACATACGTGTACATCTTTTACTGCAGTTTGATGCTGTTTGCACTCATTGGTAGCCATGTAGTAAGCAAACACAATACAACAATAAAAATGTTTACAGTACAGTATATTGTACAAACTCAGTACAAAACAAAGTAGCAGACGGATATCGTTTTGGGACAACTTAATATAAAGCATCTAGGAGAATAAATGCACTGCCTCTGCTGTATGCTGAGGAAGTTGACACAAACTGAGATCCATGCATTTCTGAATGTATTAAACAGACATATAAAATGTTACGCACTTATGTCTCAGAAGTCGAAAAATGATGCCAAATTTGGACAGTTTAGGACCAGTAGGTTTGATACTTTCGATGAGTTGTATAAGTATGTGGAGAACAGTGATCCTGCATCTTACATCACTCTGATGTGACAAACTGCATGCAGTGTGATGTTACCAGGCAGGAACCATTTAGAATATACTTGCTGTGACAATAAAGCTCATCCTGAGAATACATAGACAGTGAGCTGTTTGTACACAGACCCTTTTAGATAACACAATCAAAGTCACTGACTTCTGCAAACTGTGTCACGCATACCTTCATCAGTTATTCTTCTTATTCACTGTCATATTTGTTTGAACGTCTTTTTTCTCTACTATATCGTTTTTTTTGTACAGCTATTGTCTAGGAGAAAGATTCAGCATCTGCCATTGTGGATTTTGTCAAAGCCAAGACTGTGGCTTAAGGGCTGAGTCAATGCGCAGATAAATAGAGGCTAGTTCTGGTTGACAGTTCTGTGAAAGACGTATAAAAAGTTGTATTTATTTCACCTAATATTGATGAAAAGATCGCAGCGATAAATGGGTGTGTGTCACGTCTCTCTGCAATGCTTGCCTTTTTCTCAGTCTCTGTATCCAAAACGTTACTGGTTGTCGCAACCTGTGCAGCACTTCTATCCACTGCAAGATGTAGTGTATCAAAACCAAAAAAGGCAATTGAGACACTTATACACAATGTATGCTTGGACATCAGGTGGCCCTGATCAAAGGCCGCATGTTGGAGAATGTTGAAAATACAAAGTCATTGGAGAGAACCTTCTAAGCGACCTACAAGCCTAAAATTATAAGAGAACAGGACTAGATAGATGGCTTCTAAATGTTACGTTTGACTTACAATTTGACCAAAACCATGCCTGAAAGCCCTAGTATTTCTGTTTTATTGTATGTAAAAATGAACTCTATACACTCATCCATCACAGCTCTATGTAAAAAAACAAAACATCATACAGTAAAAGGTTTTGTGCTAATATGTATCTTCATATAAAGCAGACAACAAAATAACTGATCTCATATAGACCTGGTATTCACAAGCAATCTGAGTCTGGATATTATATATCTGGATAAGGGAAAATGCGTCTTAACGGAAGGTGTGAATCCACATAGAACATGTAATCAGAATGCAATCGGATGCGATGCAATCTTAGCAATCAGTGAAAAAGCAATCTGTACGCAACCTGCCTAACCAGTTGAAAGGTCACCCAACTCTGCCTCTTGCTGCTATCTGAAGCAAGCTCGTGTTTAAGAAATGCATCCATAAAATACAACCACGGGCAAAAGGACTACAGACGGCCGCAAGCTCCGCGAAGGAAAAGTAGAGCCCGTGCAGTAGAATCACTTTCCTTGACCTGAGACATGTTTGTTGATAAGTCTTATTTAATTTCCCTATCAAGATAGTCTCTGATAATGTGGGCTGAATCGAGATAACGAGACTGTTATTAATACCAATTGTTAATGGAAAGGCTTGTGATCAGATGCCATTATCTCGATAACCAAGATATAGATCACACGTTAATGGCAGATCTAAATGGGGAATTAATATAAATAGGAATTTGGATTCAACTCTAAACAGAGCAACAACAAAAAAAATCAACAACAAAATTTGAACAGCTTCATTGCCAGCTGTTGTATAAAAGTAATACCGCTGCTGCAGCGACCGATATTGTCGTGTCGACATGTAAACATCCAAGTCTGAGCAAAAGCACAATGTGGTGTGAACCACTTAAAACTGAGTCACATCCTGAATGTGACTTATGGACTTAACCGGGTGCTTCCAAGATGTTTGTGTTTGCCGAAGCTGTTTGCTCAATCCTCACTGACAGATGAGCACTGCAACAGTGTTTGCACATATTAGCACCAAAACAAAAGTGTCCCCAATCCCAGTTCATGAGGAAGGACACTTGTCTGTGTTTGATAAGTTTTGTTTTCTGTTTGTTGAACATATCTGTGGGTGGGTGGGTAGCTGCTTCGGTGTACGTAGAAATGAAAAAATTATGAATTTTCAAGAAAATTTGCTCAAGAGTTTCTCAACTACGGGAGTAAGAAAATACTTATACACTTGAGTATTGCCATATTATATTTTGCGATACTGTATCGATTCTCAAAAACACCAAAGATTCTTGGCAGACAGTGGTTGATTTTGTGTTGTGTTTCGATATTGGATGTCACAAGGACTGATAAATGTAAATATCTTGCCAATACCCAGACATGGTCTATTCCCAGTGTGAGGTCTCTTGATGAGTTTGAGGTTAATGTATTGGACTGGGTGTGGAAAAACATAATTTCTCTAAAATCCATTTAGTGTTCCCTCTTTAAAAACGGAACCAACCAAACATATAGTCACATGATAAAAACATAAAAACAATAAAGGTGTCGCAGGCCAGAGATTAAGAAACCTTCAATAAGGGCAAGTCTTCTGTGGTGTTCAGTGGCACTAGTTTGTTGGTTAAAGTTGGATTACAAGTTACAGAACTAGAAAACATTCCACAGTGTTTGACATTAATTTCAATCAAAGCACAGCTCACCGTTTTATAGACACCCAACTCTTCCACAACAACACAGTCCTGTTTATTGTCTCTGGTAGTTTAATACCTTCTGACATTGAAGAAAGATCATTATTGTTTACATTCATGTTGCAGGAAAGCCCTGTGACAGGTTAGAGCAAATATTGATTGTGTGCCACACGGTGGCTTTTAATTCCAGCTAATGACCTTTGTCAGCTGCCACCCCACTGTTCTTATTTCCTGGCTGGGAAGCAGCCAATCAGGACAGACACGTGCTGCTGAACCAAATAAACCTCTGGTCTTAACAACTCTAAATCTCAATAATCATGTTGTTGAAATGAAGTGTAAACCTAGTTAGAGGAAGTAAAAGTTTGTTTGTTTTGTGAACTAAATGTTTTGTTCTCGAGACAACACTATCTGGTCTTAACAAATCATGTGCATTGGTGTTCATACACTAAATCCACAGTACGTAAAGCATTAGCTCATTAAGAAATCGTTTGACTATGATATACTGTGCATTGGTATCGGGAAATACACAGAAATGCATGTTACAATAGCATACTGAGGATTATTTTTTCCGACAAAGACAAATTTACACACACTTCAAAGCAATAGGTTTCTAGAGAAGAGATTTCATTCGGAATGTGATGAAAAAATGAAGAAATTCCATGAAGTAGACAAAGATGAGTTTGCCATTATTGTGTCTGAACTAGAGAAAAGCCTATAACTTCTTCAGTCCAACAGCGTCCTCTGATGGGGCCGTGCCCCACGGACCCCTAATTCAAAAACGCTGATACAGCTGATTTAAAAAAACGCCTCATGCTTGTTTGTACCTGGTTGCCTTTGTTATTTGACATTGTAGTACTGCTGTATTCTGCAGCTGATCAATGAGCTAAACACATTCAAAAAAACGTGTAATTGATTTGTTATTTAGTTATTGATAGTAGCTTATATAACACACCTAAACAGACAATTTGCGTAACACACTGATGGACGGATCACAAAATGAGAATGTAAATCTTGCATTTGTTGGTGCATTTGTTAACACGTTGTGCTAGAATAAAAAAATACCAAAGAACCAGAAATAATAATACCAGAAATCTTCAGTGTCGCTCATGCTACCTGAAGAAAGTTTGTAAGGCAGATACATCCACAGAATAGAACTTTCATCATGCAGACGCAGTGCTTTCTATCCGTGTTACTTGAGTTGTTCTTTGGAAGTGATTGTGTGTAGGTGCCGTCTTCTGTACCAGACTGTGTGCCAGGAGTCGGCTTTCTTTCAGCAAAGCTACTAACTGGATAATTAAGGGTGCTCTATACACTCCAATTAGCAGGCGATGGGAAAGGGAGGAGGGATCGCTCAGCTGTATCCGAGGAAAGCAGCGTAAAACCGGGTGATACACATCAAATCACAGCAAAAGGCTAATGCGTGCGAGGTGAGGACACCATACATCACAGCCTGCGGGAGGAAATGAGGCAGGTTTCTAAATAAATACTGCCAAGGTTGCTGCTGCTCTGTGGTGCATCACTGCCAAACCATAATCTCAGACTGTTTATTTTCCCAAGTTGCGCTCTCTCCCCGTCTCCCTCTCACTCTTTCTGTCTGTGTCTTTCTCTTCATGCTTTAAAGGCCTCAGAGGAATGCTGCTTACCATAACAGTCTGCGTGAGCCCATCGGAAACACCTCCAGGAGACACAAACGAGCTCCTCCCTTTTCCTAGTCAGAGTTTTTGTATTTTTATAATTCCACTGTGACCCTGTTTCCTTTTACTTACAAAAATCCTTACACCCTGCATGTGTCTTGGGCCTCCAAACACTTTCCAACAGGGAAAACCAACAACAACAGGTGGAGATCAAAGGAAGCCAGCTAACACCACACATTGTATTTTTCACCTAATATAATATATATATATTTTTTTTCTTTAGTCTAATGAGCTGTTAAATTGCAGGATTCTTTATAAATGCCTCACAAGAAGAGGAAAGGAGACTGGATGTCTCCATGCTCCTATGCATCCTCACTGTCTTTCTCCTGACAGATGTGAGCACAGTGCTCGGATCAAATTGAGACGGATGAATCAATGGATTCACACCATCACCCCTCAAACACCCATATCGTATGGCTTCACTCCTCTGTGATTCTATTTCCATCGACTAAGTGCGGGCTACATTTAAATCTGGGGTCATGGTTATTAATTACTCTTCCGAGTTCAGTTGAAAGCCCAAGGAAACCCGGGGCGGAGTACACGCACGGGGAGCGACGGCGGAGCACGCAGGCAGGAACAAAGGCCCGCCACGAGGGTTCATGCCTCCCGCTGCTCGAGACCCACATACTGCCGTGGCTCTGCAGACAGAGGTTAGGACCACCTAGGCAGATTTCCCCTGGGGGCTATTATCGCACCAAAGATAAAATGATTTTCAGACGGAGGAGCTTTCACACACACAGAGACGCACAGGGTCTGATACTGACGAAAATAACGCTTCAAGGACGGTTCCCCTTTTGGGCAATGTAACTGCCAATCGTGTCTGAGAACAAAAGCTCTGATTCATCATTATTTCAGGGAAAAGTCCAGACAAATGTATTCATAAACTCCTTTCTGTTTGCCAACAGAACATTTGCTTTTATCGTAGTGTGAAAGGGGAACAAAAAAATGATCAAAACATTAACATTAACGTATAAAAACATTTATACAATTGTACGAAACATAGGATGAATGTCGAGACACTGTGTTTGTTGGTCTGTCCATGGATTGAAGTCAGTCTCTGTACAGCATGACTAATAACAATATTGTTATCAAGACCGAGTTTAAAAAGATTCAAAAAAATCGATTTTTAATGAAATGGAACAAGATGCTTTTGCTCATTATTTCTCTTTTCATGTCTGCATCTGAGAATCGTGATGCATGAGCAGTTTAAAAAAGTTTGCATAGCCTCAAACACTAAAAGAGCATCGTCTTTATTCTAAATAGCTAATTTAGCATTTTATTTCTTGATTCATTTAAAGACAGATAAAGATGAAAAAAAAGATGTTAAGTCTTTGCACCCAAAATAGGAGTAATCACAGCTCAAAGGTGTCTTGATGACAGACTCCTACCCAACTAGCCAGTCACCATACACTTACTTCTGTCGCGTGGTTTCTGTTTAACACCACTGCTGCTTTGGGGCTCCGCTCTTCAAAAGCCTTTCCGAGCCCAAGTTGTTGGTACGTAACCACGCCTACGATGATCGGCAGCCATCGACAGAGCGGCGACTGGACTGCTGTTGAATGAAGAAGAGGAGGTTTTAGGGCCACGGTCTTTTGAATCAGGTCAGCACAAAACAACACTTGAACCAAAATCATGTGTTATGATTTCAGCATCCTTTTAGAGTCAGTGATGCATCAGTGAGTTTCACCGTTTGTGTGTATGGTTATATTTTGTAGTGAAATAAGTAGAATCTTAGAAAATGTATCAAAGCTAAAGATATCTGAACTACAAAACAATTGTTCATGAACCAAATGTCACTTCTAATCTACGTCAGGTCTAGACAGATATTTACAAATACATTTTAAAACATTTAGCGTAGTTAAGGCTATGCTTCTTCCCTGTCCTTTCTGTTGCCAGCTCGCAATAAATTCATCTAAGTGTAGCCTTTAGCAGCCTATAGGCTTGTGTCACACAGCTCACCTGGAGGGGCTGTATGACTGAGAAATGTGTCAGTGTAGCTGTCAGTTTGTTTACTCCTAAACCTGTCTGAAAGTAGAAGCAATGCAGGGATTGTTTACTCGTCTGTGACATGATGTCATTTTAAGTGATATGCCATGTGCAATTATTAAAGCTGGGGCAGGTAAAGTATTTTAGAAACCTTTTTTGTTTAAATTCTCTTTATTCCCCAAGAACAATAAATTAATCAAATGCTCTGACAAAAAAAAAAAAAATCTGGTATCTGTGGCTATCGCAGGACTGTAATAAGCCCGTCCAATCATTTCATTTGGCTCGAATGCAATGATTGGACGGTTTCCCTGACTGTTTTCCTGCAAGTATTCTGCCAGTGAGATCATTGAGCGACACCAGAGTCTTCCACAAGGTGCTAACTTGAAAGCTGCGAGTACTAACAATAGCATGGTGTTGTTTACGTTCCTTATGATCATTTTGGGGGAGTGGCTTTGGAGAGAGGCCTGAGGGGGCGGGCTGTAGGTGTTGCCAAATTGGCAACTTTCTTGCTAGATTTTGTGACTTTTGGAGCTTGTGAAGCAAACTACTTTCATTGGAAAAGAGTTGGTAACACTAGGGTGGGTTTTTCGGTTGGATGTTTTCAAAAGCTTACTCTTGCTGGTTTCTCCAATGTTGTCAACTTCAGCTTTGAGCGATCTGTTGCTTAGTACATTGAGAGAAAATGAATCAGCAACAATTTTGATAATGGATTCAATCTGTTTTTAAGTAAAATTACAAGAAATATCACAGGTTCTAAATTCTATTCTTTGGGCTTTGGGAACTTGTAATGGACATTTTATTTTCTATTTTCTGAAACCCTTGACAATTAATCAAGAAAATAACCTGCAAAAATAATCAATAAAAATCATTGTTAGTTGCGTCTCAATGGAAAAGGCACTACAACTTTCGAATAAAACACACTTTATAGAGGATTTTTATTGGGACGTAACCAATTTAATAAAACTTGAAAGATCAGTGTGAAGCCATTAATATAAACAACTTTTGAGTTGTTAGAAATATTTTGGGCCATCTGACTATGTATTTTTGGCTGCCGGCTATCTGGTCAAAAATTCCATTTAACTTAAAACTCAGACTTGAGGGATACAATCCTTTATTAATGACTAAATAACATTCATAACTGCAGATTTGATGGATTCAAATCCTTTATTAATAAATAAATAACATTTATAACTGCAGAATTGATTTCCAATGAGAACGTAAGAAACCTATGAGCATTCATAAATGGATTGTCAATATTTATAACTGCATTATTTCCAAATAGAAAGAATAAAGTGGGATTTTTCACATCAACGCAAAATGTGTTATCCTGGTTTATAACTGATCTATAAAGCATTACTAAATAATGAATTCATTAATAATAAAGACATCTGATACAACTTATAATAAGAGCAAAACTGCTATAGTATCCTAGTAAGTGAGTTTGACTTGTAATACCTCATTTTTTCCTTTTCTTGTCCTCCTTTATGAAGTAATATTGCAGCACTGGATATTTATCTGTAAAAGTTTACTGAAACCTGTTTTATAAGGGTGATGAATTGGTCATTAGCCTCCGTGTAGAATTACAGAGGTGATGGTCCCATGATCACTTTTTTTCTGAACTAGGCTTATACCTAGATAAATGCTGATGTGGGGAAAATAATCTG
Organism: Anarrhichthys ocellatus; assembly: GCF_004355925.1. Classification (NCBI taxonomy): domain Eukaryota; kingdom Metazoa; phylum Chordata; class Actinopteri; order Perciformes; family Anarhichadidae; genus Anarrhichthys; species Anarrhichthys ocellatus. The sequence goes on along the minus strand of NW_022280088.1, from coordinate 2,258,645 downwards.
GGACGCTGCTTGCAGTAATAATTTCATTTCAAATCAAAGTTTATAGGCTTCAACATGAATGAACGCACATTGTCACACATCATGGGGGCTCGTGGAATAAATGTGCCATGCCTGCTCGTGTTGTCAGCCTGTGGGAGCTGTAGGCATGGGTGGCCAGGAGGCGGGATTTATAATGGTGATGAATCCCGGAGGTCTTAGTAATTATGGCTGTCGCTGGACGGAAAGAGGGGGGGGGGGGACAAGCCGGCGGAGGCATTTTATCTTAATCACAGCTCAGCTCCATTCAAATTAATTTGACAAGTTTCCCCAATCCTTATTAAAACGACGCATCTGACAAATGACAACCCCCTCCTCCATTCTCTCTAAATGCCTCGTCATGAAAGAAATGTATTAAAAATATATATAAATTGGGAAAAAAATAAAAAAGAAAGAGGCAATAAGGTTGCAAGACGCAAATAGTTCCCGTAGATATTTTTCTCCCTGCAGGGCGCCCTGAGCCATCCATCCCTCCCACCTCCCGAGTGTTTCTATAGTAATTTCCAGCCAATGATCAGTAGGTGTCCACATCCCTGCTTCCTCACCTCAGCACCAATCAGCCACACACAGCGACAGGAGACACGGACTGAGCACAGAGACCAGGCAGACACACAATACAGCCCCCGGATCAAGAGGAGAGGAAACCCCTCTGCGATTTACCCCCCTTCTTTTTCTACGATACCTTTTGGCTTATTTATGCACTTTCTCAACCTTTTTTTTTTATTTATTTTTTTTTTAACGTGACAAGAAAGTCGATAAAAATGGTCCTTTTGTTTTGAGCGCTCTGAACACACACACACACACACACGCACACACGCACTCACACACACTCGCCGTGCTCTCCTCCGGCAGCCTATGTCTGTGCGTCTTCTCGCATCTTTGCATTATTATCCCCCCACGTATCGCTTCGCAGTAATGTGCCGTTACACGGTCGCAGGCTGGTAGCATCTTGGGAGCTCATCTCAACAGGAACCTGGTAGGTGATGCTCGCTCGCTCGCTCTCTCTCTCTCTCTCTCCCTCCCTCTCTCTCTCTCTCTCTCTCTCTCTCTCTCTCTCTCTCTGTATGTGTGTGTCCGTCCATATTTTGCCGTCCACTTGCATGCGTTTACCCCCGTTTTCCTCTCCCGATTCGTGTCTTGTGTGGCCGCAAAGTGAGCCAGGCAATGTCAGAATCATTTTGATCGGGTTTTATTTGCACTACGGCACCGCGCTCCCCCTTTTCGGATTATCTGTGTATGACCTTTTGATCTGAATGTCTACCACAGACCAGACCGAGTGTAATTAATGGCATCGCGGTGCAGCAGCGGCACAATGGTTCGACGTGGCTTTCTTTTTTTTTGTACTTTTCTTTCTTCAATCACCTCGCACTCTCTACCTTTCCCCCCCTCTCTCTCTCTCTCTCTCTCTCTCTCTCTCTCTCTCTCTCTCTCTC
>NW_022280088.1:2189326-2257166 GCF_004355925.1 Anarrhichthys ocellatus | reverse complement strand
CTCTCTCTCTCTCTCTCTCTCTCTCTCTCTCTCTCTCTCTCTCTCTCTCCTCTCGCTGTCTCTCTCTCTCCAGCAAGTATTGAACATTTCTGTCTCTCTAAACTTTGTTTACAGGCTGAAAATCAATGTCCGTGACTTGATTGCCTTTGGGCTGCGTATTTCGCTCCAGGGGTGAATTGATTAAGTAATAATGACCCTGAGGAGGGATGATCATTAAGCCGAGCAGGGTTTTGTTTACTGGTGGCTGCTGCAGGTTGTTTTGGACACCACGTCGACATTGAACCTGCAGCTCTGGAACTGGACGATGGATAGGACTCTTGGTTGCACATTTGTGTAAAAATAACAACAATGGTTTAAAAAGTAACAATGTTGGATAGTTGAGGCATGCTAGAAAGTGTATCTTTTATTAAATGCTTAATGTAACAGACACTGGGACAATACCGAGATAGTGTTTTTGTAAGGCAAATATTTACCTGCTAGGACATGTTCAGAAGGAGATGCACTTACTTCAGTATTCAGATGACTTTTATAACTCCACCCAGTACAAACTCTCCAGCTCCATGTGTGTATATTTATAATTCTTTTTTTTTTTTTTGAGACAGCTGCTGGGTAGCACCATGGAAGTGATTTGAAATGCTTTAGTGTTCCAGCAATGGATCAGCTTTGGCAATTAAGAGAGAAAGCCCAGAAAAAGGTAATGGAAGTAGGGGGAGATGTGTCTAATGGGCTTTTATCTGTGGAAACCGAATCCAGACTGGTGGAGAGAGAAAGAAAGAGAGAGAGAGAGAGAAAGAGAGAGAGAGAGGAAATGGAGCTCCCCCCCCCCCCCACCCACCCCACACACACATCCCATCCCGAGGCAGCTGACACTGTATTTGGTCTTGTCCATCGTCTGGATGTAAATCCACCAGTGGCTATCTGTGCTGTCATTGAGTAAATGTAATAGAGCTGGCCATGAATGAATACCAGGTGCTCTTAAGAGGCTGGACAGGGTCGTGTTTACATGGATGGTCCACCTCTACGTTTTGGCTTAGATGATAAATGTGAGAATATCTAACAATGCTCCTCCGGGGCACCCAAAGCAGATTATTTTTAAGAGCTTATATTGCAAGCCTGAGGTAAAAATCTGTGTGTTTGTAGCTACTGCTGTCATAATCTGAATCCTGGTAGGGCTCTAACTTTTCAAAATAGCGGTATTTTTGAATATTCAATTTCTATGTTTGAATGGAATGTACCCTCTATTAAAATGTATTTATTCATTCTGTGAAGTAGCTGATTGGACTTTCTTCAAAATATGTAACAATACTTTGACAAGACATCTAAAAAAAATGTTGAAAGTGTTGCATCTTCTTGAAGCATGCTAATTCTCTACCCCATTATAATAATGGCATGTTGGTCCATCACAGCTATCAGGTTATTGTCACCATGAAGATCAGTTCTGACTATTTGTGATAGTTCCATTAGAAAAACGCAGGGCGTAAACAATGTGCCAGAAGACTCTTCAAATGTTCAGCTTTTATCTTCAGGGAAAAGTTGAAGCAGGGAAATGAAATTTGATTAGAATGAAAAACATTTGCCTCTTTCATGTGTAACTATTTTTGTTTGTTTTTCCGCTTTTAGCACGGGAAAAGATAAAACCAGGATGGTAACGCACTGTTCGTAACCAGCTCCAGTTCGTCAAAGGCCGCTGTAAGCTCACCCTCTTCTCCTGAACATTGACAACCGTTCTTCAGCCATGGCTAACATAAGCAATGCACTTTGCATTGAAAACATACAGAATGCAGATGTGTCTCTCTTACAAAAGGATACTCTTCAGGACGGTGGATTAAGCCAGCTTTTGGATTATAACGCAGAAATGGAAAGGTACAGGTCTTTTGCAAACTTTTATAAAACCAATGGGGCATTTCCACAGAAGATTGCCCGCATCACAACACCTATTTTTCCCAGTGCTAGAATTGGCATGTCCCCTTGGAACTGCGATAACGCCATGCTCTGGGGAAGGAAATCAGCGGCAATAAACCCTAATAGGACCAGCATGCATAGAAATGACTCCCAGAGGCCGGGGAAGCCTGGCGTGCTGCCAGAGACGCTGCAAATGGCAAATAATAATTTCCTCTCTACCTTATCCCCCGAACACTGCAGACCTTTAGCAGGAGAATGCATGAACAAGCTGAAATGCGGCGCTGCTGAAGCAGAGATAATGAATCTCCAAGAACGCGTTGGAACTTTTTCCGCTATCCCGGCTTTAGGGGGCATCTCATTACCTCCCGGGGTCATCGTCATGACAGCCCTTCACTCCCCCGCAGCCTCAGCAGCCGTTACAGACAGTGCGTTTCAAATTGCCAATCTGGCAGACTGCCCACAGAATAATTCCTCGGTATCCAGTGGAAACCCAGCGAAGAAGAAAAGGAAAAGGTGTGGGGTCTGTGCACCCTGCAGGCGGCTAATCAACTGTGGTGTCTGCAGCAGTTGTCGGAACCGCAAAACGGGCCACCAGATCTGCAAATTTAGGAAATGCGAGGAGCTGAAGAAGAAGCCAGGCTCGTCGCTGGAGGTGAGAACCGGGGCTCTGCTTCCCCTTCTTTTGTTATTATCCCCTTGCACTCCAAAGCATTAACCTTTTCATCCAGTCACGTTCTAAGCCCTTGAAAATTGTTTCCATGCCCACCCATGCCTGAACATCCCCCCGGCTTCTCAAATCTGCCTACCCGCCTAGCCTAATTGGCAGTAATTAGGGGTGTTTGTGTGGAGCGCAAGCTGAGCTTGGCTCAGACACCCCTAATTGCTGCCAGTCAGGCTGGGCTGGAACGCATCCGAACAACCCCGAGCTTGGCTCAGCTCCAAGCAGGGCTGGGAAATGGTTTTCAGCAGAGAGCCATCCCTCTCTACACCCGGTCATTTTAACCAATTATGGAAACCGTCTCTGGATGGGGAGAATCAATATCCCACAAAGCCTCAGCCTCCGACCACCAAGAGATGGTGAGAGTAATGGCAGGGCTGCTGATGGCATTTCTCAAAACATACCCAAGTTTTGTGTGAGGGAGGGGAGTGAAACACCCACAACGATTCTCTCCCACTGATCTTGTATGAATTGATTGTGCATATACAGTAGGGTTGAAAGGAAATCATTTTATATTATATTTTGTCATTATGGCCAATCAGGGATTAATATGGGGTATGATACATATCAAGAAGGGTGCAGAGTCTGAAAAAAAACATTGTCTGAAAAACACATTAAGCACTGGGATAATTGACAAGTAACAGTAGGCTTCATTAGGACACAATCGGAGGGCGGTTTGGTTTTTAAAGGTTGGTTTTAATAGATTTATTTAGCAGCTGACATTTCGTTGTCAAAGGCAAAGGCAGAGTATGAATGTTAAGTTTCAAATGTGGTTCTCTTTACCCTGAGTGTCTGAACTTGCTCACTGACTTAACATGAGCTTGTATGGATGAGTCGGCAACAAATGTAACCTGAGGGCCTGATGATTTGCTCATTAATTAAGTGATTACATAGAGAGGAAAAAGAGGTTAATCATAAAATATTACCTAATCTACTCATGGGAAACACATGATGTATGGATTCCTTTGTTCATTATGAATTTGTGCCATCAGATTGTCTGATTCTTGTTTGAATCCATGAGAGATTTTTTTCTAGGTGTTCATTTTTGCAGATACGTCTTTCAAGTTCATTTAGGTGTGTTTTTTCGAATGTTTTCTAATGTTGATATCACCTGTGCCTGCTTTGTAGTGATCAGGAAATAATGGAAGGATTCAAAGTAGATTGAGATTGTACCTGAATGCAAATGTTCTTGACCCAGTACTGCTGTGACATAACATATTATTATTTATTCATATGATTCTCATAATTTATGTCTCATGTACTCTACAATCTAGTGCTACATGGAGGACTTCTGTCAATTCAATCCCAGTCTGACAGCATGGAATCCAGTGCTAATATCCCTGATTAAAATCTTAATAACTTTTAATGATTTTGACAGGAGTGCCAAGAATCAAAAGCTTTTCCACTTTGCAACTGAAACAGAAACTGAGGAACTAAATTAAGTCTGATTGTTACCTCCATAATCCAAAAACAGTGGGTCAGTCATATAAACACACTTTGTGCAGAAACGCATTGCTCATCTAGATTTATTCCATTTGGTACATAGTGTCATACTCAATTTAGTAATTTAGTTAAAATTGCGTGTTGGACCAAGATGATACACAGTATATGTGAGCCTTTTCATTGAGTGTGGAAAACTGTGACGCTTCTTATGGGGAAACCAGCATTTCAGAGGTTAAATAAAGCGGTCACCGATGGGTTACAGGTCGGACGTGTAAAGCATAGAAGTGGCAATCGGAAGCTTGTTTAATGTCGACTCCGTATATCGTGTACTAACAGGTGTCCCCAAACAGGTGTTGAGGAAGCTGGCCTCACATTCATAATGCATGGGTAGACTCACTTTTGAAAACATCCATTTAAAAAGACGGTTAGAATTACCAAGGGTGTGAAAACCCCTCAAACAAATCCATACTTGCAGGTAAAAGCTCCTTCACTGACTTCAGTAATTCATATTATGGACTTCTCCAGCAAGTAATTGTTATTTTTGACTCTGCATCTGTAATTACAGGCACACCCTCTGCTGCAGAAATGGCTTTTGGGTTTAAAGGCATCTTAGAGGTGTGATGTTGCACTCTTGCTTCAACAAACCTTTATACCTATATTAACAGGGAGTGCTTATTTTTCACCTTGTTGGTGGTGCTAATGGTCGCTCACAAGCCGAGTGGCATTTGAAGTGTGAGGTGTAAGGTGCTTAAGTAAGTTTAGAAGGAGAATTTACAGCCCATGCGTGCAAATTCACACGTGAACGGCAACTTGTATGCACACTCTCTCACACACAAGCATGTACACAAACACACTCTTACCACATACTCGCGAACAAACACAAACACACACACACACACACACACACACACACACACACACCAAACATGAGCCGAGTGTACCTTTTGCCTTGGAAGAGACGATAAGCTACTGGCAGCCAGTTAGATTTGGCTGTCAGTGTTTTCCACATGGGAATCACCCTGAACTAATTATATCTTAAGCAGCGGTGGAAAATGCAAATCAGAATTTTACTCACACCCCTGAAATCGGAGAGCCAATTTAATCTAATACCCCCTTTAATTTAGCGCGCTAATGCAAGGCCCTAGAGAATTGCCCTGTGTCACTGCTGTGCTGTTCTGCAGCAGATTCTGCTCTCTCTTTCTCTCTCTCTCTCCGTCTCTGTCTCCGTGCTGCTCTCAGGCTCCAGGATGGATTAGTCTGGCAGAGGAATCTCATCTAACCTAACATTTCCCGAGCAGTTACCTTTGCGTAGCTTGAGCTCCTATGGCTCAAAGGTCCTTCATTAACTTTCAAATGCAATAATACTCATATGTGGGTAAGCTGAGTCTTCACCTCTGTTTACCTCACCTGTTTACCTCAACTTTACTGATTTCTGCAGAGAGATTCGTGAAAAAAGGCTGTAGCCTTTCCCTAATTTCTGTAAATGCAAAAGTTATGATTGCCAGCTTGTGTTGCTCAATAAGATTAACTTTGTGGCACTAAAATTCACATGGCGGATATGTGTTGTTCATGTGTTCTAACCTTTTTGGCTTGAGGCCTTTTAAAATGACGCGGTGTCTAGTTCTGACCCCTCATCATAGTCATGGCCTTGGTGTGGACATGACCCAAACAGTGATTTTCCTTCTCAGGTTGTTTCATTTGAAGGATAAGGGTTGTGTTCCCGAAGAGGTGAAAGAAAAAAGTCCGAAAAATTGAGCATCATTTTGTGTTAATTATCCTGTGATTCTTCAGATTCATCTTGGGACACCTTAGGGTCTTCTAAGGTACTTGGGATTCAATATCCAACAAGTGGCTCAATGGTAAGACTTTAAAATAATCTAATAATCTTTAAAAGCAAAACACGTTCTCACTTTAGCTTCACGGTGAGGTTAACGATGGCTTTTTAGGTCAAAGGTAATGAAACAAGTTTATTCTAATTTCGGCAGGTTATATTCCAAATCAGTTTGGTTTCAGTTTATCTGGGAATTATTTCATATGAGTTATTACGTGGAGGCTTCCTTTCATTAATAGTTTTAAGTATGAATTATATACATCTCACATGTATAACAAGTATTCCTAAGTTTATATTATTCTCTAACCAGAAATGTGAAGAAATATACACAAACAGTTCCTAGAGGTTATAATTTACTAGTAATATCACAGCGAATGTGATTTAGTTATTAATAGAGACAAGTAGAGCTCTAGTGTTGATGTGGATGTTCTAACATAAAACAATACATGAAATAGAGTCATAATGACTTTAATTAATTGCTAAATTAGGCATCATACATTTATTAAAGAGCTTTTAGAAGATGAGTTCAGTACAATATTTGTCGAAAGTCATATAAGTTTGTGTCTAGTTTTTCACTGTGTTATGCAGTCAGACATTTCATTTAATAAATATGACAGTGAAATCTTACAGGACACTTTCAAACACATCCAACCAGACTTTGAAAACATTTGAAACATGTGGATTTGAGGTGTACACTCTGCATGTGTAATTCCTGTTTGTTCCAAGGTTTTGCTTGTGAATGACTCAATAATGCAGACTTTCCTGTAGGAGTATGCCTACAGATGTCTAAAACCACATCATCCATAACTATACAGTTTGATAGAAACATGATCGTAAGACTCCAGGAGCTTGCTGGGTTGTTGACTATATTGACAGGAACACTTTGAACTAAACAGCACCTCTGTTTTTGACGTTCATATTACTAAAAAAACAAGTCAAAATCCTTGAAATAAAGACATTCAAAGAGGCTTCAGTTTGATTAGTATCATGAAACGGTGCAGAAAAAGCAGGAAAACGGCAAAACAAAAATCTAATTGAACAGATTCCTCCTTTCAATAAACAAATGTCAAAGGCCAGCGTCAAGTCTTGTGCAAGAAAACAGCATCCTAGTGTAAGGGGATGTTCTTTCTCTCTCTCGCTCTCTCTGCCTCTGCTCTTTGTGCAGCGTTGATATGACTACATGAAATGGGTGAGATGAAAAGGTGGCACGGCTGCCTAGAAACCTTTGCTATTGTGATAAAAGACACGGCCCAAAATGGTATGAAGCAGGACCTTGAGGAAAATAGCTTGGATTCAGACTTAATGAGAGCACGGGCGCCAAATAAGCAATGGCAGCCAGGTCTAATTTGTTTTAGGTGTGCTCGGAATAGATAAGGACAAATCTGTGGCCTTCACCCCCTCCCCCAACCTTTGCCTCCCTGGAGATAACACTGAGTGCTGCCAGCCAATCTCTGTGGGCAAAGGAGAGGGGGTAAAGAAATAATAATAAAATATAAAAAAACGAAGAAAGAAAAGCCTGAGGGACAGACAGTCTTAAGATCTGCAGATCTCCAACTTACTGGATTTATTCAAGCTTTAAAACTGCAGATTAATTTGGTCGCAGAGGTCTGGGGGAGTGTGGAAAAAAGAAAAGAAAAATGAGGCCGTACGCCGCCGCGCATCTCAACCTAAAGGGCAACCTTAAGCTCCTGTCAAGACAATAGGATTTTGCCATCTGAACCACGATGCAGACCGCTTAATTATACACATCTTCCCTGCAAGCTACCCTCAGCTGCTTAAGAGCAGGGGCCCCCTTATTCATTGTCATGCCCTTTTTCCCCTAGATTGGTCGTGCCGTGTGGATTTTCTGTCAGCTTCCATTTGCGCCGAGTAGCTGTCCTCCTCAGGCCGTTGTTGCGCTTGGAGAGGCACAACCGCACGGCACCGTTAAAGAATTCATCGTTTTCGCCACTGCCACCAATTAAGGCCAAAGCGTAATCGGAGGCGTCTGGACGATGGCCTTACATTATGTGGTCTGTCGCCTCCTCTGCCCCCGTTTGATTTAACATCCCTGGTTCAGTGGGGAAAGAAAACTCATTGCCATTGTCTTTATTATAGTGCGAGGAGAGAGAGAGAGAGAGAGAGAGAGAGAAAGACATGAGGGTGGAAAGCAGCCTAGCAGAGGACGGACAGCGTGAAAGAGCAGGTGCGGGAGGACGTTAATGTGTGGCACTTTAAATTTTAAACAGATGAGAATCAATTATTGATGGTGACTGGCTGAGAAGTTAAAAGGTATCTCGTCATTACTGAGAGCCTATATGAAAAAGTGTGAGAGAAAATCGTGGGGTTTCAATGAGCGCAGAGTATTGCAACGAGTTGTTTTTGTTCTCCACAAAAATAATGTGATCCTGACTTATTTAAAATGTCTGCCCATGTTGTGTGTTTTGGCTCTAATGCAACAATTTGTACAAAGCCCTTTCCATTAAATTGTATTGCCCTAATTGAGTGAAATGCAACAAAGCTAGTGGCAAAATGAGTGACTGAACTGAAAACGTGAAGAGCCAAATCAGAAAAGTTGTTCTTGAACATGGTATTCCCCATTTTCAATCAGCTTTTACCAAATTTCTCCAATAGGCATGTTGCTTCTTCCTATGAGGCTCGGTAATAAACCCTATTAGGCATTAACTATATTATTACATTGTCCTTAAACACAGGACAATACAGAATAAACTACACAGGAAAATAATGCATGATCCTGATGATGGCCAGTATGATGCTCTTCAATACAGACAATATAACTGTCGCAATTCCTTTCAATTGTGGGCTGAGTTTGGTAAACCACTCTCATTTGTGGACCAAAAGTAATAGCTCCAACACTTTGGCTACCTGCTAAGACAAGAAGAATATCATAAAATAGTAAAATCATATGAATTGGCTATTTCAAAGTGACTAAAAAAAAAGTGAAATCCAGGCTAGGAAATGTCAAGATATCTGAATGTGAAAGCTCGCCATTTAAACAATGGAGCGTATTTAATTGATGAAGTATTGCTGTGGCAGAAACATTTCTGTTCAAAACTCCCAGTGTAAAAACATCACGTGACCTTATTTCAACAGAATAAATCTGTCCCTTGACTTTGTTTTCGCTGCGCTGCTATAAGCAAGGTGCTCCAATAGTAGCAGTGGTAGTTGTCCAGTTTGACGTATGGGAGCGGACTATAACAGCCCAGTATCATGGCTTTAGTCTACGGACCAATCAAGAGAGCTACGGTGGTCAACCACAGTACTGCATGAAACAAAAATAAACGTTATTAATATTTCCCCATATACCGTCAATATATATGACCTCTCGCTAAAACAGTTGACAGGAAAAACAAAACGGAAGCAAAAAATACCATCTTTCATTCATGCTTTAAATTCATACTCTTCCCATTCAGTTCTGGTTTAACCATTCAAACCGGACTTTTGGTCATGGGTAAATACGATACCTATAGTTTACTGTCGTACAAGACTAAGATTTATAATTTCAAGACTTTCTGCTTTTAATTGTATGTACAACACAGAGATTGTCAAGCGTTGACAACTCACGGCGTCCTGTTGAACTGGAGCTTCAACAGGACAGGACAGCGTAAGCAAAGTCATGTATTTTCATCAGTTTTGTTCCGGCAGTGAATTAAATCAACTTACGAGAAGTTAATGCATTAACCCCCATTCTGCGACCATGTATGTATGCATGCAATTAAGAAGACTGGAATTGATTTCAAAGAGGGCATCAAGTCACCTTACTTCATTCTAAGGTGTAGAAAAACCTCGACATTTTCCTCACCGCTCAGCATTCTTGCTTCGTGCTATGGGTCTGGTTGACATGATGCTTATTGTTGCCCAAGATGAGGACATTACCCTGACCCGGATGCAAGGAATTCACTGACAATAGACCAGCAAATCTGAGGGCCCCATCCCATCACCGACGAATGTTTTTCTGAAGCATATCCTAAGTTTTTGGATTGATCTCTTGCCTTCCGAGAAGCTATCTGTTTGCCGAGACTGGAAACTGGTTTGAAATAGGTAATCCATCACAATAGAACATCTGGCGTGCTCTTAAAGTCACCTTATCAGTGCATATGATAAACTCTAATTAACAGTCTTCCTGGTTGGTGCAAGTAAAAAAAAGTAAACGTGGATGTCATGAAAATTTAATAGTTTAGTTGTTTATTTGACCAAATTAGTTTGAGGTGTATTCACGTGTATACTATAGATTGAAAGACGTGTTTTTTTTTGTGTTGCTAAACCATTTAGATATTAAATATTTAAAAATATATTCAAAATATCGGACTGCGTTTTCGAACATTATGAATGTAAAGAGAGTCACAAAACATGAATGATTTTGGTTTACTTGTTTTCTTGTGTCACTGTATGAAATTGTGGTGATGTGGCTCCTGTCCTCTCTTTGTTTACGTTTGGATCACAGATTGTGCCTTTTGAAAAGTTTTTTTCTTTGGCAGCAACTCTTAAACCTGATATTGTCCTGTATATGCAGTATACATAGTTTGTGTCGAGTTAACTGGTTAAAGCACAGAAAAACATCATAATGGTCCTTTAACGCTTTCATTCGTAAAGCTACTTGATGCAGGTTACACTATTGAGAAAGAAAACGAAAACTCCAATCTTTGTTAACCTCATTGTAGTTGCCAAACAGATGAAATGTAATATACAGCGCAATAAAATTGCAGGTCTGCAGATGCACTAATGAGTTTATATCTATAGGTTAAAAGGCAGTAAGTGACAGATGGCTCGGTGCCATTCATCCAAGGAAACTGGCGTGAAAGTGAATTTGTGAGTGACAACTGGTGATGGGAGAAATCGGTCAATGTGGTTTAAGCGTCTCAGTTTCTGCAAGTCAAATCCTCGCATGCTGCCACCTCCTCTATTGTGGCTCTGCTCTCACATCATGAATATTTCATGGCAAGCATCTGACACCATGCCCAGAAAGATATTTCAAGGTTTTCTTTTTTTTTTTATCTGATAGAAACCCTGGGGTTAGAGAGTGTCACAGAGGCGTGAAGTCAGTCTGTGGCCCCCGGGCGAGGGATAGGATTTATGATGCACCAGTTGATGACATCAGGTGGATATTTTCATTCCTGAGCGGAAAGCCCCTTTGTCCTCCACCACTGATAAACCATCGAGCTGTTCGCTGTTTGTTGTCACTCCTCTGAAGATCTGTCTGTTGCGTTCTGTTGAGTATAGGGAAATGATTTCAATCTGCTCAGAGTGCAAGCTGTGTCTTGACAAACCGGGACCGGTTTCTCCGTCTGATCAGCGTGGAGCTGGAATGTCGAAGCAGAGGGGAGTCTGCTTGGATTAGCTCGGTCTTAAATGCTGCCTTTAGCATGTTACATTGCAAACTGGCTTTCTCCTGACGATATTTGGCTTGTTTTTGTTTGTCTTCGTCAAGTTTAACTAAAGCCTACTTGTGTAATTCCTTATTTTTAGTTTGCTGCAAGTAATCTATTAGTTTTTTTGACACAAACTAGATTAATAATGGTTTTTTTCTTCGAAGGGAGGTTATTATTTTTTTCCATACGCCTAAAGAGCTGACTTCACAGTGTTATTGTATGTGTATTTCAGCTAAATTAAATACAACCAAATGAAGACTTACTTCCTACACAGCCTTGGACTTTCCAATAAGTATAAATGCATTAGCACAGTGGTTTCTCACCTTTTTGGCATATGACTCTTGGAATCAGGCTTCTCCGAAGACAAACGTCAATGTCTCTCCGAAACGACGCAGCGAAGGGTGTTATGGGTACCTGTAGGTCACACCTCCTAAATCTCAACTACGCGTTGAGCGGACCTGCACGTCATGCAGGTTGATTGACTGATTCAATTATCGGTAGGCAGGTTCGAAACAGAGCTGAACATGGGCGTATATAGTCTACATACAAGTATAAAATGAACGGTCAAACCAATGTGTAATAATTCCGGCTTTGAAACAAAACAATGTATAATTGTGATACTCTCTCAACCCTTTCAATCTTGTTTTTTGCTTTATTGGAATAGTCCTGAAACAGTAACATTTTCCAGTGATCCACAAGAGGTAAAAAACTAAGATTAGTAGCAGAATTATGTTTTTGCTGCTTTCCAGTCCTGTTACTCATCTCGCGACCCTCAGATTTATCCTGTGACTTGTAGACTTTTTCTTTAACCTTTATCTATTCTGTGAAGTCTCTCTGAGAGCCCAGCTCACTTTTGCAGGAAACACCCCCTCAATTACACACGTTCACACCTGGAAGCTGCCCAGTACAACCACAGTGTGACCTGCTGGCTACTGAGCAGCTCCACTGGAGCAGTTGGGTTTAAGGGCGTTGCTCAAGGGCACACCACTGGTGCTAATGAGGCAAGGCATGCGCTGTTTCTTTAAGCTTCCCCTCACACATTTAACCTTGACCTATTTTTAAACATCAAGGCCACTGCCCACTTTGTCCTGCTAATTTAATCGAGAAGGTTTCATGTCCATCCAAGTCGAAGACATGCTCCCACTGTGAGTCTACCAACACTGTCGATGGGAAAAATAATCTTTAGTTCCGAAACAAGAGGCTCCCAAAAATAGCTCCTCCCACTGTAATACTCTATTGTGGTGACCCTGTACTATCCTAAGTCTTATATCTTTGATGACTTGTTGCAGGTCAAGTGCGCATTTTAAAATAAGAGTATCTTCTCTCATGTTCATGTCTCATGTCAATATCAACAGCTGTTGCTTATACGATCTGTATAATAATTAGCAGACTGAAGCCACTGTACTCAGGTAAAAATTGGCAAAAAAATCTTAATTTTTGACTTAATTGACATTTTTGTTCCTCACTGAATTTGGTGCACAGATTGATTTAACTCCATTATGAGAGTGCAATTAAAGATTCAACTGTTTGCATTTTCAAATCCTAACCTAAATATTATGTTGATTTACAGTAAATATGCAGAGCTCTGTATATATAGACCTGAGTTTTAGGGCTCCCACACAGATGCTGAAAAATCTGCTCAAAACAAGAAGGCCTGCTCCTACTTTGCATTTCAATTTAACATTTCAGAGAACTGGCAGCATGTTGCCTTGCTTAGCCCTCGCTTCGTTACACCCACATCGCTTCTCGCCGTGCTTGCTGACGTCTTACGCTGTTCAAAGGGCTGCAACTTGGCTGAGAAATTGGGGATTTCCATACCAGATCCCTCAGGTATCTACACACTCAAACGCGTGTCCTGCTCATCTTACCCCTCATTCCACACTTCCATCCTGCAACACCAGCCCTTCTAGCCGCTCACACTGCTCCGATTTACCGTCTCGGAGCTCAATTGACCTCGCGGCTGCATTTTTTTTGTTTTTTTTTCTCAGAAATTTCAGCAGCACCTGAAATCTTCTCCGATGTCTCCAATATAGGGCTTGCTCCCAGAGGAGAGTTAGCTTTGTAGCAGCCCTGTGTAAAAATTGCTTTACTTGGACAAGGGTACTTAGGTGAAGCTAATTGAAATGGAGGCCGGCACTGCTGTACTTAGTAGCAGGTAGGTGATCCCGACGGCTACAGACGGCAGCCTCTGACCCAAGGGTGCTGCCTCAGTATCTTCCTACGAGGGTCGGCTCAGCTTCCGTCTGTGTGTGGGCAGGGATTTTTCCATGCATGCTAAATGGGAGAGGCTGAGCACTATTTCAGCGGCAGAAAGTCGCTCCCTTTTTAGCCTAGATACCTCTCACACTGTGTGAGCTCGTATTCTGTGTTACAGGGGGAGGTTGTTCTAACTTGGCACTGAGTTGGTGTTATTATTAAAGTACTAGACAATGTGAAGACATTAAAAGAAGAGATGCATCTCTAAGGCATTGTCTCTGCCATTGCTCCTTATTTTGATGACAAATGCTGATTAATTACTGGACAAAAACCTCTTGAGTATAAGCATTAGTTATTCATACAAGCAAGTTCGAATGAAGACGTTTGTAAATATTTAACCAGTTTAAAAACTTCCAATCTGCTTTGCAAAATACATTTAGAAGGAAACAACTGTGATATCCTTGATCTGCGGGTCAGAATGGATGGTTGGGTGTACAAATCACATGATTTTGGGAACTGCATCTCCTGTGTTTGCCTATTTAGATTACCTGTATATTGAAAGTCAACACATCCTATCTCTTGTTTTAGTGTTGATTGACTGGCGCATTTATGGAAGGGAAAAAACATGAAATATGTTGACAGTAAACATTTTGCAGGTACCTTGAGTATGAACATTTTACATGGGCAATGAGTGCTTTGCATCGAATAGCATTTAGACATTTATTTGTTATATGGATAAAAAGAAAAAACATAATGGAGCTGCAGTATGTAAACTACCAAGTCCTTTTATTTAGCATTTATAACATTTATGGTTGATAAAACACAATACCGATGATGTAAGGAGATGTATATATCTGCTAACATCTACATAATAATGTGTTATAAGCCTTTTTATAAATGTTTGTCTACCGCTTTAAATGCTAAACAGGGGACTTCAAGGTTCAATTGGTAACTTTTATAAAAAATAACCTTTTATCATAGTTGCTAAAACTGTCAATATATCCTAACAGCAGTAGATGAGACAGATAATCTGTAAAGAAATCATGTTCCTCTGCCTCCTCTTAGTGCTCCTCACAGCAATCACGCACGACTCCACCACGCCCAAAGGAAAACAACCAATCAGAGCAGAGGAGTCTCTCATGTAGCTGTCAATCACTGCTCATGAATTCGTACCAAATTGTCAAACTGATCAAAGCAGCGTTGATCAAATAGTAATCAAGATGTTTGTACTGCGTTGCCTATTTTTGCACCAGTCAGTGGGCAGAGCATGGCTTTGGCTCGTCTGTTTTCAAAATAGTGGTAGGGTCACAAACCTCCACTCTTACAGATAAACAGCACACTTAAATACATTTCTGACAACATTTGAGGTGAGAAATAGGCTCTACAGTACCAGAAACTTGATTCCTATTTGAACGGCGCGGCCTAGTTTGTCAGTTTGATCAGAGTTCACAAGCAGTGTTCGACTGCTGCATTAGAGACTCCTCTGCTCTCTGATTGGTTGATTTCCTTTGGGTCCGGTGGAATCTTGCGAATGCCATGAGGAGCACTAGGAGGAGGCCGATTTCCTCACAGATTATCTGTCTTAAGTACTACTGTCAGGATATAGTGACATGCAACCTACTGAACCTTTAAAGTAAAGTGTTACTGTCAAATATTTTCTTTCATTTATCATTAAAATCCAATTATGGCTTCTTGTGGTGATCCTATATGTTGATACTACACATGGATACTGACACATCTTCATAGTCGAAGATGACGTCATTAACCTCAATGCTGAACATTTAATGAAAAACTTAACAGGCATCCAGGCATTGTGGTTTAGATGCATACTTTGTAACTGAGTATCCCCTGTTCGATTGCAGCAGCTGACCTTGTTGCTTGGTGTTTATCTGTCTCCCCGTGTTTCAGGTCTGTATCTCAACTGCCAATATCCAATAACATCAAGCAACATGGTTCACATATAGGTTCTGGACAGGAAAAGCTGGATAATATCCCAAGATTTGAAGGATAAATGAATATTGATCTAACGCAAGTCAGAAATCTGGAGTAACAATACGGTTTGAAACATTTAAGCATCGTACACTTTAGGCCACGCCCCCATCCGTGATCTCACTAGCTTAGCAGGTGTTTTGCAGTCAGCAGCCGATAGAGAACATCTGCTGTGACATTACTGATGGGGGCGTGTCCAGAGGAAAGCAGTCAAACATCTGACTCTTTCCATCAACACTGACCTCCTCATAAAGGGACAAATTGCATTGCTGTTACACTGGGCTCCTTCCATCCAACTGTCCCCACTCAATGGCTCCCTCAGCGATTGATAAAAAGTCTATTTTTTGAAGCCACTGAGCCTTGGCCCGTCTCACTGCAAACCCACTCCTATGGAGGGCTAGTAAAATATACGTCCTACAGGAATACCGCATTGTAATTACATTCCCCCATTAGCATACGGATGCTTGGAGTCACACTGCACTCAGCCTCCAGCAGCACTTTGCCATATGGTCCGTCTGCGCTTCTCAGGCGATATTTGGCAAGACTCTTGCAGAAGGTCAAATATCAAGTCAGAGGACTGTGCCAGAATTGCATCTATGCTAATTGCTCCCTCTCTCTCTCTCTCCCTCTGCTCCCTCATCCATCTCACGCTCCTCTGCTCCTCGCTCTCTTCCCTCACTCCCTCTCCCCCTCTCTCACTGAAGTAAGTAATCTGCTTTAGGATGTTTCTGAGATGGAGATGGATTTGGATTTCCTTCGCTGCCCCTCAGCCTAATCTCCCCCCTGTGACCGCCTCTCCCTGGCACAGCTCTTAAGAACACCATCATACACACCCCCCCCCCCTCTATCCCCACTTCAACCATGCCTAGTCAGCGAAAAACTCCAAAATTCCTCATTACTCACAAACATCCGCAATACACTTAGCTTGATTTGCTCGCATGGACGCCTGGAGCAAGGCTGTGCCTTATATTAAAAGATTGTAGCTGGTATTTCAGTTTTGGAATGCTATCACGACTCTGGTGTTCTCGAGTTCTTTGTCTGTGTGCATAGTGTCTCGAGCATATCGATGTGGGGCGGTTATCTGAATACATATGCTATTTAGAGGAAAAATAGGTTAAAAGAAATAGCTTAGGGTATTCAACTCAATTTGGTAATATCTCAGACTTAAAGTCCTGCAAGGATAATTGAATACGCCAATGATCTGTGCAGAATATGAGCATGAAACAATTGCTTGTAAATGTCTGCAAGGGTAGGCAATACACAGAAAATGTAGCATCAACCTTGTGTTTTATAGGCCACAGTTATTCTTATCTCACGTTGATTCTAAAGGGAGTGAAATGTTGATGTAAACATTTGAACTGATTAATGATTAAATACTTATGAACACTTTCTAAAAATTTAAATCATAATTATTTTCACTTGTAGATAAAGTTAATTAAGTCCAGCTTATATGGCACCTGTGAAAAATGAATGTATGGTATGTAATGAGAGTGCGTTTGTGGCGTATGTGCGTCTGAAGTGATGATGAGATGGTTCTAAGAAATAACAAATAAAAAATAAGAAGTCTTTGTCATAGTTGAAATAGAAATAGAAATTGAGATTTGTTTCAGCGTTTTCAGAAAAGTCTTCAGCATTATTTAATTTACATAATACTAAAGAGAACTACAGTCACTGTAACTGACAAAATAATGCTATTATCATTTTCTGCAAGTTATACTGTGAAAGTTATAATCTGAGGGAACTGTGAAAAATTGAACTACTATGTGATAATGTTTAATTAAAAACACCGTTAGCTGTGAGCATTTTGTAGGATCAGTTAAAAAATAGTATTTGTTTTTGCTGCATGGCTATAAGTCAGTGTTGTTGTACCAAACCTTCCTCAAAAGTCATATTTTAGTCCCAATATATACTTAAATCCCTTTAAACGGCCATGTTGAAATCAATCTATGAAAACGTTAACTGACCTATAACTGACCTATAATATTATAATTATTTTTTATTTGGGTTGAGGTGGTTTTACCCATTGTGATGTACAGCACATGTAACTGTGCTTTGCAATACAGTGTAGAACTGCACATTTAAAAAATGACTTGGCCGCAATAAGCCACAAAGCAAGACGATCATTTCATCACAGCAAATGCCTATTCTATTAGAGTCAGTTTACTTATTATCAGCAGAATTAATGTTATTGATGATTCAGTAGATTAATCTAATACTCAAGGTGTAAGCCTTTGCGCAGTGTGTTTGCGTTACGTTGTCGTGACGCAGGACTGGAGGCAGAGTGGATGACTAGATGAGTGGTCTGTCCGTGATAGCGGCCTTGGAGAGGTACCTTTTATAAACGGCATTGGGTGGCTAGAATATTGGCTACAAGCTTCAAGATGAGATTTCAACCCCCACCCACCAACGCCTGTAACGGTGCAGGTGATGGATTGCTATACCTTCCAGGTTTGAGCTTGGCAACGCCCCAATATTCCTGCAGAATAAAGTGACAGGCAATATATAACACATCAGTTGAGGCTGACTGCACCGCTGCAACTTTTCTCCCCCCCCCCCTCCTCTTCCTTAGACCTGGAGATCGGCACTGAATGTTTGACTGGCTCCTTGGCTCTGACGAAACATGCTCTTTCCTTACCCCTCTTTCCCATCTCTTCCTAGTTTTGTCTGTCTCGCCACTAGTTTGCCTAAAAGAATAATGGAAGGCCCTGCATGTTGCCATTTTTCATTAAAATGATCACAGACTTTTCTGACTGATATATTCAGCGCTTGCAAGGTGGAGGTTTTGGTGGCAAAAAAAAAATTAAGAATAACAGGCCGACCTGGTATGCACACAAATTTCACTTGCAGTGGTGATGCTGTGTGAAAAATCTAATTATGTCTTAAAAAAAGGTAAGCGCCCAGACAGCTAGGGCAGTGTCAAATGCAGTTTGTGTGTCAAGAGGGGGGGGGGCAGTGTTCTTTATTTACATATATTTTGTTTGCAGCCTGTGAGTGCGCATCCAAAGATTTGCGGTCATGAAAAGTGGCCTGGTTCCCGGCCTGTAAGTTAATAAATAATGGGTATTGTCAGGGTAATGTATGGGCCATGTGCTATAATGAGCATTCTGAAACACATCAGCACACTCTCTCACAGGCTGCTATTCAACCTGCCCAGTGCCACCGTGTCTCCCTAAGATTCCTCCCTTCCTTCTCCATTTCTGTCTCCCCCATATCCGTCTCCACCCTGCTTCTATCTGTTCCATCTGTACTCAGATTTTTCTGCCACACTACACATTTTTTTCCAGGATACTTTCTCATCTCCAACACATTTTTATTTTATTTTTTATCTCAGAGTATAAAGAGATTCTTGAGAATTCCTAGACAGAAAAAGAGAGGGGTCTAGAAGGTTTGTAGTTGGCTGTAAAAAAAAAAATTCCACCCGCAATTATGGCAAATTAAAAGTTTTATGATGTTATGCATGCTCGTGTGTGTGTCCGTGCTTTGGGTGTGTGTGTTGGTGGGAGGGAGGGGGTGGGTAGGGGGGGCTCTGTGACAAGGCTGGCTGGAAGCATAGAGCTAAGGGTTAGTGCCAGACATGTCTCAAGAGAAACCGGGGCACATTTGCAATCACCCCGAGTTCAAAAGGGTAATTTATTCACAGTCTGTGGTTAAAGTAGGGCTGCTCAGAATGCCAGTGGGATTCTGCCGGGAAGCAGAGTAGTAGAGACACATTATTTTCATTTTCTCTCCCCTTCTTTTTTTTCCCCTCATCGTCCTCTTCATCGCCTGTTGTTGTTTCTGCAAGCCCTGTGCGGCGTCTTAACACACGCCGGCGAGCATATTTCACTTTTACACTCATCCGCATTGACGTCTCGGTGCTGATTGAATTTTGAGGCGCTGCGGCGTCTGCCATTATCATCCTCATCGTCTTGAGTGGTTTATCTCTGGCCACAGCTCAGTGTGACGCCAAGGCTGCAGGGGAAAGGAGGGCCAGGGCCGGGGGGGTTTGGGCACTGTTCATGTTTTATTCTTTGTGTGGAAAAGATAGGGAGGATTGGCCTTAACCTGGGTGTTTAAGATTGCGGTTGGTGGTTTATGTTGTGTGTGCACGCATGAGCCCCCGTGCAGAGGTTAAAGCAGCATTTACAGACACTGCTTTAGTCCGGTCGGTTTGAGTCTTATTCAACGTCCTGTCTTTCTACTACCTCGTCTCAATCAGCAGACGACGTGGCTTCAGCATTAACTGCACCTGCCAGGTTCAGTTAGGATCACAGGGCGTCGTGGCTGCCCAGAGACCTCACACTGCCTCTCTGGAATCAGCAGAGAATTATTCCACAACGTCAGTTTTACTGTGCCGTTATCAACGAAAGCCACCGGCAGACACTCAGAATACACTGCCTACTGTGCTGGTGTGGTGGGGTTAATTTGAGGTCTGGAGAAATCTCTTTCTCCTCCTCCAGTCAGTTCAATACTCGGTCGTGTGCATTCATTGCCAGAGCGGGAAATTGTCTTTCCCTCGGTGTGTCGTTGTAGCCAGGTTGTTATGTATGCTCTGCTGCAGAGGCAGCGGTGTTGACGTGAGGCTGAGCCGCTGCCACAGCGTCTTGATTTGAGGTGAAACCTTGGTGTCTTTCCCGTGTCCCTGGTGTAACACTATCAACCCTTACCTTCTCCCCACCTTTCTCTCCTCTTTTTTTTTCGTTCTCCCTTTATCCCTTTTATCCCTCTCTGTCTCTCCCTTCCTCCCTGTTGTTTCTGTATTCTTGTCTCTTTTTACACTAACTGGTGGTTGATGGAGTGATTTTGAAGGTGTATGCTGGTGGGGGAGCAGACAACGCAGAGCTGTGCTAATTGAGCCTTCTTTGTGCCTGGTCACTGCAGTGTGCTGAGGCGAGGAGGCCCGGGAGTGAATCCAAGCAGCACTCAGGAGTCCCACTGGATCGATAACGCGGGAACTTAACAAAACAGAGACATGCCGAGTGCCCAGATCAGGGTCATTATTGTCTCTGGCGAGCCGCACTTCCACCAGGGACTGATCAATGTGAGAATATGGATCAAGATAAACACCTCACCTTTCGCTCCTCTTTGCCTCAGCTCTTAAAGCATCACGTACTAGACCGTGAGGACAGAGCTTAAGGCTGAAAGTGCCTCATATCAAATGAGGATGTGCACACCATATTCATACCATTACAATTGTACAATTGTGCCTGTTGCTCTCTCTTCCTGTGCCTTACATGTGTAAGATCCAAGACTGGGAGCATTTCGATTGCCTCTCATCGTTGGCTCACCGTCGACACACGTTAACGGTTCGAAAACGGTCGACATCTTAGCTAACGGTGCTAACGGCCCTAACGGTGCAAACTGTGTTGAAAGGGCTGACAGAGAACAGGAGGGTGGGTGCTACGCTTCCACGGCGATGCCGTCGGTTGTGACGGCATCATTTGCCGTAACCTCCGTATGAAAGCAGTGCAGATCGGCGGCCAGGAGCTAACCAATGGGGCATGCTGACATACACTAACATGCAGTAATATGTACTGTGTTTGTTGGGTTCCCAGGCTGGGCCTTTATGTAAACGTGAAATGTGCTGAACTGCAGATTAGTCTCATTGTCTTCCAGGCTTTGAGTCTTTTTGTGTCAATTTTTGTTGCCACAAATTGTCACCATGTAACCCCTTTTATCAGAGAAACATTTATTCAGTTGTCAGTTTACTAGCTACACCTAGTTAAAGTTAATGCCGTCTAATACAGCAGTCGTGCAATACACCCTACCTTCATTTTAAATGTGGTCAGTTTTTGTTGAAACTGTTTGGGAGAGCTGTTGATTCAAATGCATGGTCATTGTGGAAGCTGCAGTTTGTGATGCTGTTGAATTGTATTGCATTATACTGTCAGGTGTTTTCACTGCATTTATCAATTAGTCAATGAGGGTATGCAAAATAACAAGGGGACCTGGAGGGAAACAATGGCTAAAGAGACTTATTCACTGTTAATCTACAGTACACCTATGGTAGCCACATAGGATCACAACAAACACATTCAAATGTATCAATAACACTTAGTTTTCTCAATGTTTTCTGGGGTTTCAGGCGATTAGAAAACTCACAACGTAACCATCATCAAATCGGGCACCTTTGTTTCACGCCACTCACTCATCCTTTCTGTTTTTTATCTTAAAAAGCAGAAAGTACATGGAAATGTATTCAAAAAAGCCTAAATACTTCCCAAAACGAGAAAACACAATTAATAGCTCTGCAATGACATAACAAGGGGGCAGGCGTCAGC
This sequence comes from Anarrhichthys ocellatus, assembly GCF_004355925.1. Classification (NCBI taxonomy): domain Eukaryota; kingdom Metazoa; phylum Chordata; class Actinopteri; order Perciformes; family Anarhichadidae; genus Anarrhichthys; species Anarrhichthys ocellatus. The sequence goes on along the minus strand of NW_022280088.1, from coordinate 2,235,458 downwards.
TCATTGCAATTAAGCAAAAAAGAAAACATCAGATCTGTGAGAGCGTCTTGACCCTTCAAAACGTGATGGTGTTTCATTTCATTCGGGGCTTTAAATTGGTGATGATGGTATCCTGCTGTTCTGGGTCCCTCCATTATTCACTTGGAAGGATAATAGCAACTGCTTAATGTGGTGTGAAAAATGGTAAATGGTTGCTACAGTGCACACATAGGCTCCAGCACCTGTCTTCATGCAGACCCTTATGGAGTTTAGGTTCCCTCCCTTCAGAGAATAGGAAGTCCTAAAATCATCTAGGCATCATCTGCTGTTTTATAGCTAATGACTGCACACTTGTGATTATTAACCTTACAGCTAGTGTGGCTCATGATTTGTCGTTGTTGTTGTTGGAGGTTTGATAAACACAGGTGTTTCTTTTTGACCACTTTGTAAGTATTTCCTTTCTTGTTTACATGGGAGATCTGAAACAGCTATTTATGAATATGTTAGTTGTACAACTGACAACATTTTCCAGAAGTTCCAACTCAAATGTAAAAAAGACACTCCACAAAAAAGCGTAAAGTATTTGCGTTTGAGAGAGGCTGTAATCAGCAAATCTGTGGTATTTTAATTCTCAGTGAAAAATGTCTTGAGCAGCTAAATAATCATCAAAATTGTTGCTCATAAATTTTCTGCCAATCAACTAATTGATTAATCGGCTCGTTGTTACAGCTCTACTCTTATGCATATGACAGATCTCCCCACACTGTATAACTGTGTTTATTTTTTTACATTACAACTGCTTCGAATAATTCCTTCAAGCAACATCATTTTGTAAAAAAAGTGACATGATATGATCATATATCAATCCACCGAAAAGTTGATCTAGGTTAATACTAAATTATTGCCCATCCCTTCTGTACAATGTAAATAATGCTTACATCTGGTCAATCGGCAGTATACGCCCGAGTGTAGGAGTCTGGTCCTAAAGCTCTCATCAGCATGCCTTTAAGGAGCCACAGATGACACTTTGTATTAAAATGTCAAATTGCCCTCCACTCAGACTAAAGTGATTTTAGTTGTGATTATGCACTATTTCCCCCCTGTCAACAGCGTGAAAAAAAAAAAAAATAATCAAAAAATGTGCTAATTGGTCATGGGGATTGGTGGGGGACTTCAGTATTTTATGTCTTTGACTTCCAAATGAGTTTCGGAAAGGAGAGGCTGTCACTCTGCCATAGAGGTTTTGGGGGGGAGGAGGAGGAGGAGGAGGAGGGGCGGCTGCTGGCGCGGGCTCAAATTGAAATGATGCACTGTTCCCCCTCACTGCGGCTGGAGCTCGCAGTAATTAAATGCCTCATTGTTGCTTCTTGGGAATTTGTATTGAATATTTTATCCAGCGTAATGATTATTTGGGTGTGGGTGGGACGTGGATGTAATCACCTTGGCTGGCTCTTTGATGAAATACTTGGTTTGGTGGTTGGGCTTTATAGTCGCTTTAAGTGCCCTTCTGGGTTTTCTCTTTACTTAATGTCCATTGCCATTTCAAACTGCCGTTATCCTGGTTCTGATTCGAATACTATTGATTATTGGCTTCCAAATTGGCCTGTAATTTCTGAATGTGTGTATGCTTTTCTTTTTGTGATTTACACAGACATGACAATGGCATGACCTTGAAATCTGGAAATTAAATTGTGTCCTTCACATTTTGTCTCCCATAGAGGACGCCGGTCAACAGCGGGGAAGCTTTTCGGTGGTTCTTTTAGAGTGGAGAGCCATGGCTGCCCCATCCAGCCGCAGGAGGGCAGGTGGGACTCTTGACTCTCTGCCAGGAGCTCTTGATGGGTTCACAGAGCCCAACGCGCTCAACGCGCTCAACGCGCCCAACACATTTGGGGAGGACGAGAGAAGAAAAGTGGACAGACAAAAAGATAAATGAAAACATAATGGTGTTGTTTTAACTCTGTAATTTCCTTTTCTGTGTAATTATTGTACCTTTTGACAGTATCATAATGTATATTTTTGGTGTCTATAAATGTGTTTTCAGTGTTGTGGCTGTAGGTTTACAGCCAATCCTATGTAAAGGACTCAAACAGACAATCATACAATCATTCTAATTCCGTCAAACCGAAGAGGCCACATGGATTGATGATATAACAAACACAACACACTTTACTCTGGAGCAATAATCTATTCTGTTGATTATTCCTCAACCTTTCATTTCTTTTGACTTGAATTATTTTATTAAACTGAGTCATCTTCTAGTTTTGTCTTTTATTTCATCTGAAACCCATATTTGAAACACTACGCTAATGTTAAGACCGTCCCTGGCACTGTGATGTGTCTCGTTGAGAATGATGACGGAAAGGACGGCAGCAAGGCTTTTGTGACGGACTTGTTGACATGTTTCCTCATTTGAGTGGACTCACTGCAGAACAGGGCACATTGTCTTGTATGATGAGTTGCACTTCTTTAAAATCCAATTGGGCGTCATCTGATTGTGACAGCACCCCACATTTAGGAGTCAGACTGCTGTCTGGAGGTCATATTCTCAAAGTACATTTTTAACAGAACTACATAGGCTTTCAAACCTTTCTTTTTTTCTTTCACTAAAGGTTGTAACTGTCTAAAAGGTAGAGAGTAATGCCAGTAAAAGAACTGTATGTTATGTTGAAAACATTCAAATTTAGAATGAATTACAGTACACTACACATATTTGACATATCAGATGTTGTTCTGGAGCTAAGGGATAGTCTGGACGTTTCTCCTGCAGAGTAATGTTAACACATTCCAAAAACAAAATGATTCAATAAGTTACTCATTGTCTTAAACCCTATTGTTGCATGTGTAAATGTGTTTTGGTTTTAAAGATTACTAAGAATTTGTATATTGTTGTTGTGATGCTTTTATGTGTTAAAATAAAAAAAAAAATGACTTCAGTAAAAGACATCTCGACAGTAAATGTTTGATCTGGTGGAATTGCCGATGACAGGAAAAACAAACCGCCAATGTAAATAAAAGGAAAAATCAGCGACCAATTATGATCACTTGATAGAAAGAAAAAAAAATCCTATTTTTTTTTTCCTCCTGCAAAGCATCAACAGAAATAACAACCAGGAGGAGACGGGCGGAATGTAACAGCATTGGTTACCTCCCCAGTCACGTATCCCTTGAATACTAAAATGTTGCACGGAGAAGAGTGGTTCCCAGAGGCAGCAGACTTTAAAGGACTAGTGAAATCCCATGTGGTTTGTCATGCTGGAATGCTCTTTGGGGGGGGGCTGAAGCGAGACAGGCTCCTGAGATAGCTTGAGCAACTGAGCGATTGCCGGGTCTTTGGGTTTCAGGGAAGGGGAGTGAGAGTAGTTATGGTAAGATGGGGAGGGAGGCAGTAGGAGGGAAAGAGAGGACAGAGGCACATTTGACCGGCAGCTGAGGTGGGGAGGGGCGTCAATGCGGAGGAGAACGAGCAGAGAAGAAGGAAATCATCCGGGGCCGACTTCTCCCCTGACTGAGCATGCTTGCCATCACCCAAATTGAGCTGCTGACTGGTTAGGGCCAGCCAGGAAGATGACTTGAAGTGCTCCGTGTTGACGGCAATGTGGCGTCTGAGGCGCCCAATCTCCCTCGCTGGTCATCAGAGGTTGATAACGTGCATCAGGGGTATGCTGGCTTGCTCACTCCCTGGCCGGTAAGATTAAATAACATCAGAGACAGCCAGCCCCCCCCCCCCCCACCTCCCTCTGTGCACTGGAGCTGGGATTTAAAGTCCTCAGGCCCCAGTGGTAATGTTCGGTTTCCAGCTTCAGACAGGCAGAGATAGAGGCTGAGGACGTAGCAGGAATACATTAGCGAATTAGCGGGGTGGTGGGAATACACTGTGAGCTCTCTGTCCTTATGGGTCTACAGGTTCAAGGCTATGTGTTTTGGACGATGACTTTAATGCAAATTGGCAATAATCACATTAAAATGACCCTGTTCCTCACCCAAACCATGTTGACACCAATGTTCCGTCAAACATGGCAGAAATAACCACTATTGGTGCATTTAAAATGTTGTAGAAGTGTCAGAGAAATGTCGAAAAACCAAGAGCCGTCCTGTTGGGTTCATAACATCGAAAATTTTACCGAGCTGTACTCTGTATCTAGCAAGCTATACATTATCTGATTTACTACAGCGGTATGAAACCAAAATAAACAGGATTTGCCATGATTTATTTGCAATAAATGGCTAAAAATGCAACACCAGCTTCTTGTTTACTGAATGGAGTTTGGACCAATGGGTGCTAGGCTGTGCTAACATTGCAGCTGCTCCATCAAGACTCAAAATAACGTTATCAAAAATACAGCAGCGACGTTATTGTTTGTACCATAGGCAGTCTATGGTTCAAACATACATTGGGTTATGTCTAGTGTACAAATATCAAAGTCAGGACATCAGTGGCAACGTGCGAAAAATCTCAATGCTGATAGGCTTTTGAGTCGTGCGAATTTCATCCTTGAGCTGAAAAATGTATTTAATTAATTAATTCTCATCATTGCATTGATTTTGTATGTAATTGCGCGTAAAAAAAAGTTTGCTTCTCATTTGATGTGAAACACCATTAAGGAAGAGGAGGACAAAAATGTTAAGTTTGTATTCAAAATGATCCAACCTGATTTATTACAACCACTTACTGTTGTGTCTCTGTCATTTCTATCTGTTACAATAACATTGGGCCTAAATCACTATTATGTGGGTTAAATGTTCTTACTTTGCGCACAAAATAAGTGTACATGTAAAATTATCATCAGATTCATGACAGGTGCGCAGTGGCCAAAATGTTGTTCTTCCAACCGTGCATACTGTATGTTAGTGAATCAGAATCATTCTAAATCGACAGGGGTGTGCCCGCTCGCAATCAGCACACTGCCCCGCCCGCATTTCTCTTCATAAGGAAATACGTTTGTCATAAAAGATATCACCGATAAACATCTTTGTAGGAAAAAGTGGTGAAGTTGTTGTGATTGAGATAAACCCCTAAATAAAATAAAAAAAACAACTTCTGATGAAATTGAGACAATAGTGTCGGAGGTGGAAGGCAGAAAAGCAACACTTCTCCGAAGTGTTTCCACAGAATTGACGATGATTAAAAAAAAAAAAGACGACGGGCTGCGAGGAGCTGAATATTTTGTCCTCTGAGATACAGACTGTGGCTCAGGTAAAAAATAAATAAAATAAAAAATTTGATATTAAAGTTGTGGAAAAAGATAAAAATAGACAACAGAAAAATAAGGCAACAAGTGAAGGAGGAGGACAAGGACCACCTGATCTGACAGCACAAGATGAGAGACTAGCCGCAATTTTAGATAAACATCCATAAGTTGGATATGTCCAAGAATTGAGGGTGAAAGTGAGGACATCCAGCAAGGACTTTCACCCAAAGGTAATACATTTCAGAACTGTGTAAGGGCGGTTCCGGATAGTTCAAAGCTTCATTCATAACCTTGAAATTCAAACTCTAAATTAACATCTGAATGCTGTGCACCAGCTTCTTTTTTTGCAGGTCTATTCATTCTGTTAATTGTATGCAGTGTCAGATAAAGACCAGGCTACACTAACATTATTAGTATTATACTATATGCAGTATTAGAGAGTTTCCCCACTCAATAGCCTCTCAATATGACAAATTAAGACAAATATGACAATGATTTTCTCTTGGTCAAATGTTCAAGCAATGTTTTCATGGGTCAATATGTTTAAACAAACCACATACAGCTTATAGACAACTCATGTTATATTCCTTGAAACCTATACCCTCAATTTTGAGGACAAGACAGTTTCCTTAACTTTAGATATTGACATCGCCACAGTTGCCCAATGGAGGAGTTAGATGATCGCTCTTTAGCAACTTTTGCTCGGACCACGTCCATCTTTGAATTCTAGACAGAAAATAAACCGGCCAAGTACCGCTTCTGAGTTAGTTCCCACTACAGCAGGTGTCTCCAGGACCACATTTTGCCATGAAGACTCACACACTCAGACTCACAAGGGGAAAAAAAACAATATCTACATTATAAAACACAGCCACGATATACCATCAGTCTATAAAGACATTGTTATGACTAAGCAAACAGCCCATCAGAATATTATCCAATATTCACTCTCTTTTTAACTTTGTTTTGATCTCTTCAGACAAAGCTCTGGTTCTTTTGCTTTTCTCTACTCACTTGTTACAGTACTGGTTACAGTATAAAGTAAAGAAAGCACTCTACAATTTCTTGCTGGGCAGACTTAACCTCTGTACGACCAGAACAGACAGGACGTACTATAAACCCTGTTGGGCAGGAGAAGCAAGAGAATGAGCTAAAAGAACATACACTGAGCACCTTTCACACTATGCAACATAATAGCAGGTACTATACGTTCTAGTCATTTACTTGATTCATTAATATTCGTTTTTTCATGCCACTGAGAGTTTCAGTGCTGCTCTCTGGGGATGCTTTTGAAGAATGCTGGAGCGATGTGGATTTTTAAATGTTTACGGTAAATATATAAAAAAAACAACCCCCTGTTGAGCCATATTAGTGAGGAATGATGTAATCCTGTTAGGGAAGTATCATTTGACAAATAATATTGCATTCGTTTTCAATAAATGCTGAAATAAGACTTTTTAGCTGCGAACTCAATTTGAACCCGACTGTATTCACACACACACACACACACACACACAGACACACACACACAAATGAAGTTTGCTGATGATTACAGTTAGTCACCAACGGGGGCGTTTCTAGGATACAAAGACAGGGGGGGCTTAGCCCCAAGGGGAGTGGCATGTTTGCGTCAATTTTTTTTGGGGCCCATTTGGGGCCGCGGATATCCATTGTTTCAGACAGTTCATAGATTGGTTCAATCAGAAAGTGTGATTTTGCTCTGTAGTTTTACTTGCATTCAGTATATGATAACACAAGAGACAGAATTCCAGGGTCATAGTGAAATTTGAGCCCCCCTAAAATAGCCCTAACGACGCCCCTGGTCACCAACATGAACTAGTGTAGAAAAGCTAAATATGGTCACGTTTTTGGAGATAAAATCACTCGATCAACTGGAGAGCAGAAAGCTGAAATGACATTCTGACAAAGAAATCCTAAATTAGGACGTTGTGCCATCACGTCATTACCACTGGACTTCAATTTGAAACTGTACTTGTCATGTTGACGCGACAAAGTTATTATTGTATGAGATGGATGGTTTCTAAATTCTAAGGAAACACAAATATCAGTTTTCCCTTGACCATCCCAAGATCCTGTGTCCAGCTGTCACTTAAATAAACTCCGACATGAAAACCGGCTTCTGTGATGCCACTCGTGCCACTGCGTGCCAGGGGTTAGCGGGCCAATCAGATGGGCTTACCCTCTCTGTGTCCTCCACATAAATGCAGAGTCTCTGTGATTATCCCTTTAGGGTTTTTGACTGAGAATGCTCCCTCAAACTACTGGCATACTTCTTGGCACTGAGCAGTGGAAAATCCACGCACCTTCCTGCGGGGAGGCGCTAAAACAGGACACGTTCTATCAAAAAATGAAAGCGATACTGAGGGAACGTTGACTAACGGAAGTGAAATGTCCTATAAGAAAACTGTCACTTTAATAAAAACTAAATTAATGTATATTTTGTTCTACAACGTTCATCGTTCTATCAACCCCTTCAATAAATTGAATTGTTGAATATTGAATAAATCCCTTTCCCATCTCCGACTGTGTATTTGCACATACTTACATCCCCTTACACAATGCACATAACACTTTCACACACTGTGTCACGCGCACACACAGAGGACAGAGAAGGAGACAGAGAAAGAAAGACACGTAGAGCCTCCCTCCCCTCTTCCCTACCTTGTCTTTCATTATTTATTTACTGTCTGCAGTTTTTCCATCGCACGCATATTGATGCAGAGAAAGCAGGGTGTGAGTGCGTGTCAGAATCATTTCCTGACGAGGGAGACAAGGTGGAAGTAATCAGCAGAGCGCTGATGCAATATGACAGCCCCTAGAACCGCTGGTACACAGTTAAGAGAAGGAGGGAGAAGAAAAACATCTCCCCACTGAAGGAAGCGGCAAGATTTGCACAAGCAACATTTGGGTGGAAAGTAGATTTAGAAAGTTCTAAAAGTTTGAGGGAAGACAATTGGATTCTAGGGCTGTTTTGTCTGAGCTCATCTATGAAATCTTCTCCTTAACTGTAACACAGAATCTGTGGCAAGACAGTGTATTGTGTGTGTGTATTTTTATTTATTTTTAATATCTCTATAAGACCATTCAACAAGCTACATTAGCTGTCCACTTGTTTAGAAAATGTTTAGTGTTTCCAAAGCAGTTCACTGCGTTTGTTGCACCCTGAGAGAATTTTAGTAATTTGGAATATATGGAGTGAATAAGTGCTGGTTTCTACAATCGTGACCAATGTCCAGATTTTTTGAGATGGAGAAATTCCCCATAGGCAACAATAATAAAAGCGGACGTTTCTGAAGAAATTCAATCAAATAAAGTCTGTGGGTATGTGCAGTATCGCGAGGAGGACACACACTAACAGGGTTTTCAGGTATGCTAGCAAGGCACAAGGCTGAAATGAACTTCCTCCCTCCCTCTTCCCTCTCTCTCTCTCCCTCTCTCCAAGGCAGGTGTAGATTGATTAGTTATCCTGCAGCCATCACCGGGCGCAGTGAGACAGCCGAGCCCGCCAGCTCCCTCCCCCACTTCTCCCAATGTAACACACCTGCACATATCTCCATCACACACCTGTACATCTCTATCCCATGTATTTCTGTCTCTGTCATCACCTTTCTCAGTCTCTCACATTTGTAGAGACACACTTACCCTGTCTTACTTACACACACACACACACACACACACACACACAAACACACAGTATAGTACAGGTTATATATGTACACACACAGAGACACACACATGCACAGACACCATCTGCTCATGATGACAGGCACAACCTTCCTGGGTGCAGTAATTGATGAATGACGAAGACGGTGCATTTAGGGTCTTCCTGCCACTCCTTTTCCTATGCCGACCCAAGAGAGCAAATGGGTAAACGCTACGCTCAAACACACACACACACAACAACACATTCTAACACATACAGAGTGGTGCAAGCATGCTGATTGATTGATTGGGGCGGTAAGTTTCGTGACGGCTGGTAACATTTCTCCACATCATGTCAACGCCTCTGGCAGCAAGCGTCTCAGAGTGATCTCTGAGGAATTAGGTAATCAAAGTCAGCGGGCTGAATTCTGGGGTGGTGCCCATCACGCAACAGCCTAAACTGATTTAGAATAACTGAAAATGTCCTTTTTTGTCAACTCTGTCTTGTAAAGATTATACACATCAGCAGAACATTAACTTTTAAGGTATTTAATTAAATTCCCCACAATATCCATACAGTTATATTTAGGCAACTTGAAGCACGCAGTGCAAGTTAAGGAAAGATTGTCACTCTTGGTTAAATATTTTAAAAAGTCAAAGCTGAGTTGAAGCATGAGACAGGGCACACTGTCTTTTTCAAGTTGAACCAATAACAGATAGCTTAGTGTTTTAGTAGCTATAGGAGATTAATTGTTTTTTTTAATGACAACAGAAAACTAAACTGAAAAATGTGCAAAGTAGCTCCAACATACCTGATGTATTCTCTTCATCTACCTCTTCTCAACGACTACAAGCATCAAATATTCACTTTTTGCATCATGGGGCAACCTGTTCTCCCTCTCAACTCGTCAAACACCCCGACATGTCCAAAACTGATGCCAGAAGGGTACCTAGAGCGCCATAGTTTGAAGCATAGGGGCACTGAACAAGCAGCGGTGTTTGACAATGATGAGTGAGAAGGTGTTGCATGTGGATGTTGCACTACCTCGATTAGAGGAAAAGGCATCGCTCACTCACGGAATTACACTCAACAGATTTGTCGAAGCAAATGAATAGTATGCAAAGATATTTTGTAGGAGACGGTGTGTGATCCAAAACAAGCAATGCAGCACAAAGTGGCTTAAATCCATTTAGTCATCCCTTCAGGTCCGGTGGGTGTAGCCTGCCTTTCACTTGCCCACACTATCATTCAGAGTTCCACAACATTAAACATATTCAGAACACCATTTAAAATAATCCATCACCAGTTCAATCTTTAAGAGCTCCGACATCGTCTTGCAGCCATTGATGGTAATAGGATTCCACAAGACAAAGTCTTGGCAGTGTGATGAAATGTCATATTTACATTAATCAAATGCCAAAATATGGTGCAAAATACAGTATGTGTGACTCCCACAGCATTTTAAGATATACCTTGTATCGGATATCTGGCCTATACTGACTCAAATAGCTGGATCGGGTATCGGTGACAATAGGGCCAATCTTTATATACTATATACATTATATACTGAAATTCAAATTCATGTTCAAGTTTTGACCAATTTGTTGCATTAAAAAGGTTTACACTTGAATTGTAAGTCCTGTTAATTTTGAGGATTTTTTACTAAGTTGCTGGTGTACGATTTATTATTTTAATAATAAATAATAAGTTTGTATCTATCCATCCATCCATCCATTTTCCTCCGCTTATCTGGGGTCGGGTCGCAGTGGCAGCAGGCCAAGCAGGCTGACCCAGACTTCCCTCTCCCCCGCAACATTTTCCAGCTCATACTGGGGGATCCCGAGGCGTTCCCAGGCCAGCTGGGAGATATAATCCCTCCAGCATGTTCTGGGTCTTCCCCGGGGCCATTTCCCAGTTGGACGTGCCCGGAAAACCTCCAGTGGGAGGCGTCCAGGAGGCATCCTAATTAGATGCCCGAACCACCTCAGCTGACTCCTTTCGACGCGAAGGAGTAGCGGCTCAACTCCAAGTTCCCTCCTGATGACCGAGCTCCTTACCCTATCTCTAAGGCTGAGCCCGGCCACCCTACGGAGGAAGCTTATTTCAGCCGCTTGTAGCCACGACCTTGTCCTTTCGGTCACGACCCAGAGTTCGTGACCATAGGTGAGGGTCGAAACGTAGACCGACCAGTAAATTGAGAGGTTCGCCTTCCGGCTCAGCTCCCTCTTCACCAAGACGGTCCGTTGCAGCGCCTGCTTTACTGCTGCCGCCGCACCGATCCGCCTGTCGATCTCCCGCTCCATCTTACCCTCACTCGTGAACAAGACCCCGAGATACTTCAACTCCTTCTTTTGCGGTAGGCACTCCACCGGTTTCTGGCAGAACATCATGGCCTCAGATTTGGAGGTGCTAACTCTCATCCCCACCGCTTCACACTCGGCTGCAAACCGCCCCAGTGAATGCTGGAGGTCACGATCCGAGGAGGCTAACAGGACCACATCATCTGCAAACAGCAGAGAGGTGATCCAAGACCCTCGAACCTGACGTTCTCCACCCCGCCACTCCACTGCGCCTAGATATCCTGTCCATGAAAGTCACGAACAGCAAACACCCATCAGGAACGGGTCTGACTTATTGCCGCGAATGCGGACACAGCTCCTACTGCAGTCGTACAGAGACCGGATCGCCCGTTGTAACGGGTCCGGCACCCCATACTTCCGCAGCACTCTCGAAGTCCACAAAGCACACGTAGACTGGTTGGGCAAACTCCCAGAACCCCTCCAGTAGTCTTGCGAGGGTAAAGAGCTGGTCCACTGTTCCACGGCCGGGATGGAATCCGCACTGCTCCTCCTGAATCTGAGGTTCGACAAACGGTTTGAGCCTCCTTTCCAGCACCCTGGTATAAGCCTTACCCGGGAGGCTGAGTAGTGTGATACACTGGTAATTCGAGCACACTCTCCGGTCCCCCTTTTTGAAGATGGGAACCACCACCCCGGTCTGCCAGTCCATGGGCACTGATCCCGACCCCCATACGACATTGAAGAGGCGTGTCAGCCAAGACAGCCCAACAGTGTCCAGTACCTTCAGCATCTCAGGGTGGATCTCATCCACCCCCGGCGCCTTGCCACCAAGGAGCTTTTTAACTACCTTAGCAGCATCCGCCAGGGATAAGACAAACTTTTCTATTTTAACATTACATGTTAATACTACATGTTCTTACATGATGCCTTACACATAAAAGAACACTTTGTCACAGTGAGGCACACAGCTTATTAATTACACAATGGTATTGGATCAGTACTTGGTATCGGCCGATACCCAAAGCCCGGGTATTGCTATCAGTATCGGGACTGAAATAAATCTGATTTGGGTATCCCTAAAGTAAAGCATCTAACCCTCACCCCCACCCTGGTGACCAAATAGATTAGTTTTAAAAAAAGAAATACATATTAAATTCATAATTTCAATAGACTGTCTTATGCCTAACAGATGTGTTGTATGGATGATGGAAAGAATGTTCACAAACGAACAGTATCTCTGAAGAGGCATTCATTCACTTGTCTCAAGGTTTCACTCTTATCCACCTGTCCTTTCATTCATGAATCAACCTCTCTATTTACCATCTGTCAATCCATCTCTCGGTTGGTGCACTAACCCATCCATACATCCACCCACCCAGTCTAGCCAAGTGACCAAAGGACCTCATTACCTCCTCCCATGAAAACAAAATACACCTCTTGGCGTTGTCGCCTTCACTGACCGAAGACTCATAGCGCAACAACAAATTGTGGTAACACAATGCGCATGTTTGAGTGTTGGGAAGAGGATATGAGGGAGTGAGGAGGAAGGACAGGGAGGGTCCAAGTGTCAAGTCCCATTGGGGTCAGAGGATGGCGGCTACATTTACCAAAGCAAACAGCCCAGAGGAGCAGAGTACTTCACCTGTCGCTGTGGATTACTCCATTATCACATCTACCAGTCTCACAGTGTCCCGTTCCAACCACTCACTATTCAAAATTCATACAACATGCAGAATGGTGGGTGCTATTAAATGTTAAACTGCGGCAGGTCTAACATTTTAAAAGAGGCATTGAGATAGTTGATGTGAGAGGAGCCAACTCTATTATTTGGTTGTTGCGTGTAAAACCGCTGAAACAAAGGAGATGATTTTCGGTAAATTAGAACAATGAAAGCAGTCACACTTTATGTTAATATGATGCTTGTTTTTCAAAAGTATTTCTGAATGTAGTGCAGAAAGCACATCTTTAATATGAGGAAGATGCAAAGACATATATATATACTGACAAAACAAGACACTGTGTACATCCACATAAGTTATGAAAAACAAGGAACAACAAAAAAATGCAACTTTATTACCACTGTTGGTAGATATGATATTGGAAACACAAATTGGTTATAAGTTGTATTTGTATGCATGCGAGTCAAAGAACTAACGGCAACAAACGGCAACTGTTGCGTCGTCTGTATCTTGGCCAAAGAATTCACGAAAAAGGAGAGGAGCTTTCTGTGTGGGCCTTCTTGACTTCGTTTGCTATCCTCACATAAGTTTCTCTTCTCCTGCACTGATTTGCCGAAGAGATTTCTCTCACTGGCGGTCTGCCACCGATTCTAAATGCTCGATAAGCCAACAAGAAGGGCAAAAAAGTGCGTGTGCACGACAGGAAACACCACAGAACTAGGGCAACAGACGCTCAATAATGGACAAAAAATGGTATTTAAGATGCAGCTGTTTAATAATAACAATATTTTAGTTTTTAACGTACCAGTATCGGATTGGTACTATGCAAGTTGAGGTATTGGAATCGGGATGGAAAAAAATGGTATCAAAACATCTCTAGTATTTAATATCTAATCAACTGAATGGTACACTAGGTCTAGTAAAAGAGTTCTGGGTGGTAGCCCTGAAGCTGGCAGGCGGATTCAGCTGCACTGTACTTTTACCCTGCAGTAATATTGAATGCCAAGGCACTCATAATACCACTGTGGTTTAACTAGGCAGCAGATAGAACATTGGAAATGGCACAAAAGACATATCCAGGGTAAAGAGTCATCCCTGGAGAGGAGAGGGACACGAAGGAGTCCCTCTCCTCCTTCTCAGCAGCATGATTAATAACCCCTGTGCCCCATAATCTCTCCATCATCTATCTATGTAAATGCCCCCGGACCTGCAGCGCCAACACACTTTGACTGATGGCTGTTCCGCAGCAGTAGGCTTGTTGTGTGTGTGTGAGTGAGAGGGAGAGTGTGTGCACACATTTTTGCATATGGGGATGGAAGGCTGTGTGTGAGAGGATGTGAGGGCTTTTGTGGATGGAAAGGAGGAGATGAGAAAGATCACATGGTCCCTCTGCCTTGTCACAGTCAGTATGGCCTCAAAGGCACACTTACTGTTTTTGTCCGTTACTAATACACACTAGGAGAATATGGCACAGCACACAAGAACAAGGCACAAGGGAGGTTATAATTTACTCACACAAACGACGATTTTCAGCCATGGCAGTTTCAATAATGAATGGGATTAATTGGGCATCTCAAAGCACCATTTTAAATATAAGATCAATTATTAATGCTTGTATAATTTTGTATTCAATAAAAGTGTCTCTTGTTCATATTAGTAAGGGTTTTGGTGGATTTTACTTGGTTTGTAGCACTGGGAGAGCAAGTGCTGGCAATGTCCCCATGTTTGTCTCATATATGGACAGTGGACAAACAGAAAATTGTTGGACCTGAAGGACAAGACAATTACCTGGGCGTCAGTGTTGTTTCTTAGTGACCTTTGGTACAAAGCTGTGTGGAGATATGAGGGGAGCCCATGAGAAGCAACATTGACCGCACTTTCACAACTTTTCTCTCGGAAATGTTTCAAGTTTCCTGCAGCCTTGCAGATAGCCGTTGCCCCAAGTAACTTGTGTTTATAGATGAGGAGAGGAGAGAGAGTCAAAGAGAAAATAAACATTGGTGGGAACCAGTTCAGGGTAACAACTGAGCTCTTAATTGCCTTTATGTTTTTCATTGTGAACTGTGTCTGCTAAAGGCATCACCAGGATGTTTCCGATGCGTCAAATAATATGTAATGAATAAAACAATATGGGAAATGTTACGATATGTTTAAAAGTGGTTCTTAAATTTGATAACACTACAATAGTACTGTACAATAGGAAGAGTAGTTCTTCACATATTATTGCAGATGTTCATTTAATGGTTTCACAATTTTGGCTAGTAGTTACTGTTCAATTAACGACTTGAAAATAAATAACAATAATCATTAGTTAACTGATTTAGTAATACTGTGCTGTGGATTAAACTACAAAGCTTTCAAAGTAATAACTCCACTTTAATATGGAACTCAGTGGATGCTTAGAAGTTAATAAATTAATCAATGCTTTGAAAAGAGTTTACAGTTTTTAGATATTGGGCTTAAACACACTGAACCACCAGTTCATAAAAGACTGGAAGACAGGGTTTAATATTTTACATCCACTGTGTTTGTATGAGTTTCCTAAATGGTTGACGATGGGGGATGGTGAGCGCTGATTGTGAAGCTTTGTGTTCTTTTAACCATAGAAATCCTTCAGGCAGTTTTGGGCACAAAGACGGATATAATAAGAAAGTCATGAAAAGGTCAAGAAATAACATTGTCTTAATGTGCACCTGACTCCGTCTGAAGACAAAAGGAAAATATCAGAACAGATACAGTAGATCCAGCAGCAGTGCATCTTTCAGACAAATAAATACAATATATGTTACACAATATTTTGTTTTCACTTTCTTTATAAATAAAAAATATGCAGCAGTGAAAAAGCAACATTATGAAATGGACGGTTCCAGTCCTGTAAACACATATCTGTGACCACATTACCATTTCAGTATTACTGCGCCAATTAGTCACCTATTGTTTCAAAATGAAGAATTTCGTTGTGAATTTGGATTTACTGAGTTGGCTAAGTGAGGATAAGTGGTGGAAAGAGATGGACAGGATAGAGGAGGACGCTGAAATTAATGAGAGAAAAATTGAAGAGCTGAAAAAGTCAAGAAATGAGGCGGGGACCATTAAACAGACTACAGTATGTGGTCCGTTGTCCGTTTTCAGACCTGGTGAGCTGAGAAAGATATGGCTATTGATTTTAAGACAATCACCAAAATGTAGCTAAACCAGGTGAACCCCATCATTTTAACAGTTATGTCGGCCTATGTGGGGGCTTAATAGGTACATCACTGATCAACCGATCAGACTATCCTGGTGTCTGTTGAAAGATCCAGAGTTTATCACTTGCAAAAACGTTCCAACACCATAGGGTAGGGCAATATGATGGTATTTATCATGCAACGGTAGAAATGTGTCCACTGGTAGACTTTTGTCAATATTTTTTCCAATGCGGTAGCTATTTTGATGTGATCTCAAGTGACAAATCCAGCTGCCTTGCAAGGTAACGTGATTTGGGCAGACGGAGGAGAGTGAAGTCGAGGAGAGAAGGAGGAGGCATCCCAACCAACCCGAGATGAGGAAGAACTCTGGTTACACAATTACCAGAATTTAGCACATTGTAGTTTTTCTTTTTAATGTATTTTGGTTATTTTAAACTGGTGATGCAAATTTGTATATACACACTTAATGTGGGCTGACATTTAAGGTGGACCAGCTATTCTCCTTTCAGTTTTTTCCTGTTTAACTGATAGCATTATTCCAAAATTATTATGAATTATTATTATAAAAAAATCGTATAAATATAATTTTACACATACTGTGATTTTGTATGTGTGACGCGGTAACAGAGGCAGACTTTCAGAAAATCAAGCACTTTCAGGCACTGAATCCCAACACACCTGAGGGTCTTGTCAACAAAGTCTGGTTCGATGTGCAGCTGCATATGGGACGCAGAGCTAAAGAGGGCAACCGCCAACAAAATCCTGAATCATCTAACATCTGCCAAGACGAGAACCGTTGTTCAATGAATCAAGTATGCAACGCTGTCATTCAGCGGTTTCAATGCAACTGCAACATGATAAGAACTTTATTTTTCTTTCTATAAAGAGCACATGGAGGGGGGGGCTTCTTTCGCTCCACATCGCTACGGATTCGTAAAGCAGCTAGCACCGAGACGATCTACATCAACCACTGCTTGCGAATCACCTTTGTACAAAAACTCTCTGAAGCTGATCTAGACGCAAGAGGCAAGAGAAATCATGTCAGTGAAAGGGCATTAATGTGAATCGTCCCTGCAATCTTACTGGCGTCTAAACTACAGCGTGAGAAGATGCTGGAGCAATGGCAGCTCAAGCGCACCTGTCCAGAGTCAGCCCCAAAAAAAGCGTGCTTGACTAACCTGATTGCATGCTTTCCGCTGCATCCTAACAGTCGCCCTCAGCTGTTTTAAAATCACTGTAAACCACGGCCTCTTGTGGCTTATGGCTTAAGTTTACATCTCTTTCACATGTTGTGCATCCATTACGGAAAGGTTAATCAATGATGATTCCTCTTTGATTGAAATAAGGATGAAAATTGTGTCGTCACTGCTTTGGTTGACATCATTATTCTCTCTTCACTGGTTATATATTCTCAAACATGTAGGAAGTCCTTTGGGTGATCCAACCATAATGATGTGTGGGACTGTTGTTGCTGCAGCATGAACCTAACTAATCTTGACCTGATTCTGGTTTTATTGCCGAGGGTAGACCTGATCTGATTCGTTAATTATCAACCCATCTCAATCTTGTAAGTGATAATTACAGTTGACTGATTGTTGGATAATTACAATGCAGCTGAAATGAAAACAGACACTTATTGATTCGATTCTATCTAGACGCTGTTTGGAGATCTATCATCTCTCATGATGCAAAACCAGCTCTCTCTATTTGTATTTAGGTCTATAATATGAGGTATCATGAACTTCTCCTTCTCATCTATTTTGCAACATGACAATGATTTGTAAAATTGACAACATTGTTGGTAGTTAGAAAAAAATACATCTATTTACATAAATAATGAATTATAAGTATAATCCCTGATGTTCTTTCTTTTTTTTTTTAAGCCAGTGATCTGGATTGTCAGCAGAGACGATAATTGCTTTTAGTTTTTGTTTAGTTCACGGAATAGATTATAGTGATTAACTAACCTGCCATTCTCTACAGTGCAGATGAGAGTATAGATTTAAGGGGGGTCTGTAAAACTCCTCTCTAATTTTGTCTTTGACTTGTATTGACCATAAACAGCATCAGAACACAACTCATTTCATTGTATATTGAGACAGAACATGTAGTTGAAAGTCACAGTTAGGAATTTGTTTTGGCCGTAGTTAAAATAACTGAAAGAAACTGGTTAAAAACGATGTTAATTTATCACTGATGCCTCTATAAAATACAATGATTTATTTCCTAATCATTTGAATTGTGTTTTTATGCAAATAACCATCACAGATGACAATAACAAAGTAAAAGGATAACACTACCGTTTTTCTCCACAGGGAGCGCATATGAAATGAATCCCTACTAACAGCAGACATTTTATTATTTGATCAGCTTTTAAAATTTAGCAAATTACATATTGTGCGCTGTTGAGCCACTAAGGTATCTTCACCAAATCAAAAAACAGGACTTCCATGTCATTTATGAAGCCAAGAGCCAATCAAAGCAATTATTCTGATGGTTTTCTACATGAAGACAAAACATGGATACAAACCCAAAGAAGTGATCGTTTGTAAATCTATCATTGGCACAGACTGTCTTGATTTAAAGGTGAGAAAAACTCCCTCTGGTTTTACAAGTGAACTTCAATTACAAGCTATCACATGAGAGGAAAGTGGAGGATAAATATCAACTTTCCCAAAAAACCTGCACTGCCTTTAACTGAATATCTCAGTATCCAGAGGATAGTCTGCACCCAGCACACACTCCAAAGCACCTTTTTCAGTGAGCCGCCCTCACACAGCTCTTCAGAGGGGAGACATGTTGTTAATAATTAAGGCTGTGGCTGGAGGCACAGGGAGGCTAAACTTCCTCTAACAAGTGGCTCTCTGACAGCGCAGACATATGGCTCTCACTTCCACATATTCTCCTCAGCCCTCCAGACTTGTGCATTTCACACACGTCCTAGGCGGGGGTGAGAAACTTCCATCCTGACTGCCAAAGAACAATAAATCAAATTCCTAATGGTCTGCAACAATCGGATAATTATGAGTGTGGCAGCATGGCACGAAAGGGAATTTTCTCCTTCAAATCGAGTTAAGCATTAAGCCGGATTTCTTGCCAATGCTCTGTACGTTTGGTACAATAGACCACGCTGTATTTTATTTGGAATGGAGACCTCCCAAACGTAGACATTTGAGAATCAAACTTGTCAAACTCTGAACTGATAAACAGTTCATAAAGATTGAATAAAGATCCTATAGATGAACCAAAATGTTTTAACACTGTTAAAAAATATTTTCTGCTTGATTTGATTATTTTTTTTGTCAAGTATTGTTTGTGTATCCAAAGCCTGACATAGCTTATTTCTCTGTGCCATGGACCTCTACGGTTGTCAAAAAACTGCCAAAAACACATCAGTTAGCCATACTGTTCCTTCATTATTGTAAACATGAGCACTGTAGTTTATTGAAAGTTTACCCCATACACGTCCTGCTGCTTTAGTCCTATAGCACACAAAATGTGTATTATTCCGCTGCTGTCAATAGTCTCCAAAATTTGGCAAGTTTGGCAAAACCGTACCCAGCTGTTTTAGCAAACTACTTATCCTTTTTTTTTAACTGTAACATTATATTTGTGGCCGATGTTTAAAGATTCATGTCTACAGTTGGAGTCCAATGGGCTTTGGGGCAGACAGCGTGGGAAGTTGGAACGTGCCGAGAGACAGAGTATTGTTGGTTTGGTCTTTTACATGAGATTTGCTGTGAATAAGAAAAATATAGAATAACACCAGCCTTTACCTGTAAATTCAACTCCTCTTTTACAGTACTGCATCATAAACATTATGCCCATACTCTGTAACCTCCCTCAGATAAACTGTCAATTTAGTCATTATGCAAGCCGAGTTACAAGCTTTAGCTGTTCCCATGACTGCAGTGAGAACTGAGCCAGAGAACCAGAGCCAAGCTAAAACCCATTAATGTCACACCCATAAATAATGACTGCTAATGAGTTATGGTTGCCTATTAGAACACATCAAGACCATTTTTTGTCCTTTACACAGTGGTACAATGCACAAAAATGACTAAGTATGCCACACAAGTTTGATGAAGTGAGCTGAAGAATACTGGATGAGCACTGAAGCTATTGGGTAACATTTGAACTTGTATTCAGTTATTGTAAAAGCAAAGGGAATCAGAAACGACAAAGATTTCCCATGGCAGGCACCAGGTGTACAACTTTTTGGGGCAGACTAAGCATGTGGCCAGGGAGAAGAACCGTCATTTTAAGCAACCATTGCCTTCCATGCTTCCTTTCCCCCCCTTTCTGTCGGGTGGGGGAAGGGGGGGGGACGAATCTTGTTTTGATGCTGGCGCTGTCAGGGGGCTAGCCAGAGAGGATAGTAAACACTGCCTTTGCAGAACATTTAAAATCAATCCTTCAGCCACAGGCCTCGCAACCCCCCTCGTTTCTCTCTCCCTCCCCGAGCCTTTCTTCCTCTCTCCCCTCTCTGTAATGTGTCTGCTGCTCTCTGAGAATAGAGGCAGCACTTAAAAGCTGGGCGTAGGGGCTGAGTTTTGTGACAACAGCTCCGGCTTTTATTACCATGCTGAGATGTGACCAGCATCCCCCTCACCACCAACCCCAGCACACATATAGACTTTCATACATCCACGCATGTACACAGTCTGACACACACACATATATATATATATATTCAGACCCCTTTAAATTTTTCACTCTTTGTTTCATTGCAGCCATTTGCTAAAATCAAAAGAGTTAATTTTATTTCTCATTAATGTACACTCAGCACCCTATCTTGACAGAAAAAAACAGAAATGTAGAAATATTTGCAAATTTATTAAAAAAGAAAAACTGAAATATCACATGGTCATAAGTATTCAGACCCAGGCCATTTTCAGGTCTCTCCAGAGATGCTGAATTGGGTTTAGGTCAGGGCTCTGGCTGGGCCAGTCAAGAATGGTCACAGAGTTGTTCCGAAGCCACTCCTTTGTTATTTTAGCTGTGTGCTTAGGGTCATTGTTTTGTTGGAAGGTGAACCTTCGGCCCAGTCTGAGGTCCAGAGCACTCTGGAAGAGGTTTTCTTCCAGGATATCTCTGTACTTGGCCGCATTCATCTTTCCTTCAATTGCAACCAGTCGTCCTGTCCCTGCAGCTGAAAAACACCCCCATAGCATGATGCTGCCACCACCATGTTTCACTGTTGGGATTGTATTGGGCAGGTGATGAGCAGTGCCTGGTTTTCTCCACACACACCGCTTAGAATTAACACCAAAAAGTTCAATCTTGGTCTCATCAGACCAGAGAATCTTATTTCTCATAGTCTGGGAGTCCTTCATGTGTTTTTTGGCAAACTCTATGCGAGCTTTCATATGTCTTGCACTGAGGAGAGGCTTCCGTCGGGCCACTCTGCCATAAAGCCCATACTGGTGGAGGGCTGCAGTGATAGTTGACTTTGTGGAACTTTTTCCCATCTCCCTACTGCATCTCTGGAGCTCAGCCACAGTGATCTTTGGGTTCTTCTTTACCTCTCTCACCAAGGCTCTTCTTCCACGATTGCTCAGTTTGGCTGGACGGCCAGGTCTAGGAAGAGTTCTGGTCGTCCCAAACTTCTTCCATTTAAGGATTATGGAGGCCACTGTGCTCTGAGGAACCTTGAGTGCTGCAGAAATTCTTTTGTAACCTTGGCCAGATCTGTGCCTTGCCACAATTCTGTCTCTGAGCTCCTTGGGCAGTTCCTTCAACCTCATGATTCTCATTTGCTCTCACATGCACTGTGAGCTGTAAGGTCTTATATAGACAGGTGTGTGCCTTTCCTAATCAAGTCCAATCAGTTTAATTAAACACAGCTGGACTCCAATGAAGGAGTAGAACCATCTCAAGGAGGATCAGAAGAAATGGACAGCATGTGAGTTAAATATGAGTGTCACAGCAAAGGGTCTGAATACTTATGACCATGTGATATTTCAGTTTTTCTTTTTTAATAAATTTGCAAAAATTTCTACATTTCTGTTTTTTTCTGTCAAGATGGGGTGCTGAGTGTACATTAATGAGAAATAAAATGAACTTTTTTGATTTTAGCAAATGGCTGCAATGAAAGAAAGAGTGAAAAATTTAAAGGGGTCTGAATACTTTCCGTACCCACTTTATATATATATTCGTATACTCACATCACCCTGATGAGCAAATAATCATGTCATTAGCTTATGTGCGTTCAAGGCAGTGGCTCATTTGCCAGCAGCCAAGCCGTTACCTTTGCTTATGATTGGCCAGAAGATTAGCTGGAAATCATTTTGTTTCCAGCGTTACTGCTTGATTAAGTCACCATTTCTCAACCAATAAAAACGGTCAACAGATACTTCTACCATTGATGGTGGAGTGGAATACTAATGAATATATAATTACATAGCATCTTGTTTTCTGTATGTCATGTCCTTACAAAATTCCTCCATCAAGCCGAATTTCCTCCACATCTCACCTGTGGCCTTGTTTCAGTGTGTGCCATTAGATGGCTGAGCCGCGCTGTGGTGTCGAACAGCTGGTGGGGAGCATGTGAAATGTGACCCCTAGAGAGGGTAATGTGAACCCAGGTCCACACAGACAGCACTCTGTGCCGGTCACACTGAGGATTGTGTGCGTCACCTACCACCTCCCCTCCGTGGAGCTCTTGCATTCAATTTCTTTCAGCAGGTCGGGTGACAGGAAGGTTTTTTTGTTCCACTGCAACAGCTTCCATTTTTTGTTTCATACTAGCAATTCCCTATTTTTTTAATTATCAATTAAAATTGCTGAAACAACTAAATAAATTAGGTAATGTCAAACTGGCAGGTACTGGCTGGCAGGTACTGGTGAGCTGCACCATAACAACTTCATTTTATCCTGCAGTGATACAGTCATCGTCAAGGTCAATCAGAGACGAATATGTCACCTCGAGACCTGCAATTGTAAATGTCTCCTTTGGGGCAATTAATGTCATATCAAAAATGGTAGAGTGCAGTGGTGAGATGTACACTACAGTATCATTTCTACAAGTTCTGTCAAGTTAACAGGGAGTCTGGAAGCATTGTGGTGAAGACACAAACCTTAACTGCAACATCAGTGATTCCACACGACACTGGACAGCGTCCAATAAAAGCAGATCGCTGAAATGTGTCTTAAATGAAAAAGAATATATTGACATGTGCTAGAGAAATGGTGTGATGAAATAGGAAAAATGCAAATGCAATACAAATTTTTGGAGCAAATAAATTAGGTACTATAACATCCTCCAGTAAAATTGTAATAATCATAACTTTAAGGTTTAGTCGAGCTTGTAGGTACGCCGTAAATGGCCTTACCCTCTTTATCCCCAGAAATCAAAATGGTCTTTCCGCTATTGACTGACTGAGCGGTGAGATTTCTGCGCTGCTGCACATTACTTCAGATAGGGCTGCTGGTGGGGGTGGTGGTGGGGGTAGGGAGGGATTTCTGGTACAAACAGCCATCAAAGATGGGGGTGTTTCATGCGAGCAAAAGAAGCTGCAGCAATGGCCGGCTTTCATAGTTCACGAGCAAGGCTTACACAGAAAGCCCCCCCCCCCCAAAGACCAGCACAGTAATGATGGACACATTTGACCCTGCACACAAAAGCTTATATGCTCTGGGCATTTAAAGCTTTTCTTAAAAAAAAAATGTACTTACATAAATGAGGTACTGTGATGAAGTTGATTGTTACAGTTGAAAGAATATTTTGTATGATAAAATCCTTGGGACAATATTCCTTTCCGACCCTTTTACTCATTTGTGTTTAAATGCATCCTTGAAAACCCACTGGGTATAATTCTGATTGTTTACTGCCTCTGGTTGCATTCAAACTGAATTTGTGAGATTTGTGGGGAAAGCATGAATGCAACCCCAAAGATTATTTTGCTCATCACACATGAGGGCAAAAACTTTAAGGACTTTTCAACTTATTTTATGAACAGAAATGACATTTTTAATGCAAGATGAAACAGGAAATATGGTAACAGATTACACAATGAAGCTAATAATCCTAACGTAGAGTAGTAGTAGCAGATGTCTTTGCAGCGATATTGCTAGTGTAACAAAGTGGTCTGAGCATAGACAACCAGACTAATTGTAAAGGGTGCATTTGATACCTTATATTGCAGTGAATGGAGACATATTATAGTGAGAGGCATAGAGGCATGACGTGTAGTAGTTTTTTGAGTTTGGTTAAAAACTAGCTTACTGGGGTATTCTGTACACATTGGGAACGATTAAGCAATAATGCAAAGTAAACAGTGAGCTTTTGTTTTTTACAGTATGCTTTTGATACAGAATGCTAAACAGAGTATTTTATATATATGTACTAGCACTAACAATGTTCTGCACAAGGCTTTTCACACTGACTCCTATCTATATCCACGCACATAGTTACAACTTTAAAATGTATCCGTTAGAAAATAGTTCTGGAAACTGACAAACTGCAAACACATCAAACATAAACTCAAATACTGTATCACAACAGTTGAAGGCGATGACGTTGGTCGTGCAATGCTTCCGATTGGTCCAACTTGGAAATGTATTTAAAGCCATTTGTCGACCCTCCACTAGCAGGCAATCAACACACAGCTGGACATTTATTGTGCTCTGGTTTTTATTGGACCATAAGAAGAGACTGCGTCACCAGGGCAAATGAGCAAAAGCGCTCGGGTTAAGCGACGCAAAGGGCACGCAGGCCTCAATCTTTGAGCTGTTCAGTCTTTTAAAGATGATTTGCAGAGTCACATTGCAGGGATAACTTCCCTTCCTCGCTGCTCAAAGTAACAAGCTCCTTTCCTCAACCTGTAAACAGGTGTTGTCGGAGGGGGACAAGCTGTCCAGGATGGTTGCGGTAATATAGTATGAGGCCTGACATCTCTCACTGCCTGGTGCTGCTCATATAGAGCGAGCATGTGCACAAAAATGCACACTTGTAAACAGTGTTGTAGGCTTCACAAATGCAATTGTGGTCATCAATAATAGGCATGCCACCATGGGGGGGGGGGGGGGTGGCATGATTATATGACAGTTTGACTGGTCATTTAAAGAGATGCAGATAAACAAATGTTTGGATTTGTATGTGGCCCGTCAGAGATCTGTCATTTGGAAACGTATCTTATAACATACAGGAAAACTTATTTCAGATATTTTAAGACATTTTTGTATTCAAATTTTTAAAAAGGCAAAAAAATAAAATCAGTCAAAATCATTTGAGATTTGATGAAGCAAATTTCGTTATAGCTTTGTCAAAATGGTTGCTAAAGGGCAATATGCCAGTTTAATCTTTGTGAGCAGCCACCCTAAACAAAAAGGAATTAAAAGTGTATTGTAGACAATGTCTCACTATGAAACTGCAAAAAGTCCAACATTTTTTGAAAATGAAGTCACCAGTTTTAATTTTAGAACATTGATCAGAGGTGGATATGATAAAAAAAAACGGTGATTTGAAATGGAAAACTGAAATATTGTGGCCATGTGACATCGTGGCTTACTGCAGGTGAATTTCATTGTCAACACCTGTTTGTGCTGAAAATCAACACATACATGATGGATCCAAAATGCCATCTTCAAAAACCTCTGCGAAATATGGAATTATTTTTTTTACTCTTGTTTTCTAAGAGGAAGGCTTTCTTCATGCATGGCTTCCGTTTGCTGCACAGTGAAAAATGTTGTTACCAGGCAACAGGCATAACAATGACACAGGTGCTCTCACTCTCTCTCTCTCTCTCTCTCGCTCTCTCTCTCTCTCTCACTCACTCACCCAGTGTTCATGGGTTTTGCATCCTCTCCTCAATAATGTTAAATGGCACTTGTTTGAAGTTCAGCATGAATTTGTTACACTTATAAAAAGGTTGCACCTTGATTATTCAGAACATCCTGATCTGGTGTCTCGTTTTCACATTTAGCTCTGGGTTTGTGTGCAGTTTTTTTATTTTTTATTTTACTTTTAATAGTGATTGACTGATGCAGTCAAATAAATAAAAAAGGCTCTGTTTGCACTGCAAAAATCTCCATCTTATCAAACATTTTTGACAGTTGTTATACCTAGAATTAAAAAATATCAGGTAAAGTTTATCGATTCATTTTCAATTCAAAATAGCTTGCTTCAAACATTTGTGCCTATAAATCTTCATTGAAGGTAGACAGATCAATGCTCTGAAATTACAAATTACACTTTATTCTAGAAAATTCTTGAAACTAATTTATGTGTATTGGAAACAGTAAAAAGAAGTCACCGCACTTGCAGATTGTCTCACTTCAGAAAATAAACAATTGACAACAATTAAATGATTGTTTTTTTACAATTTGAGAGGAAAAAAAGTGCACGATCAACAGGTTCCACAGCTATGATGGTTTTATGGAAACCTAAAAGCCTACTGTATTTCTGAAAGCAGATTTTCAAAGTTTTTTTCAAAAGCCTGGAGTAATCCGGGCTCACATTTTTCTAAACACCAAATCACAAACAAAGAGGCAGGAGAGGAAGAAAAGCAAGGGCAGAACTAACGGGCTGTTAACACCAGCCTGAGCCCGGCCCGATCTCCTCCATGTCTGTCTCCTTTCTTGCTTTTCAGCGATGGCAGAGGCTTTGAGCTTTGTTAAATTGTCCCTCCTGCCCCTCCCCCACCTCTCTTTCTCCTTTCCCCTCCATCTCCTCTCCCTTTCTCACACACTCTGTTCTCTGCATCCCTCCTCCTCTTCCTCCTCCGCCCCCACCACCTCAGCTGGCAGACTTTCGCCCTTAATCAGAGGGCTGCGGCTCACCGCGCTCTTCTACCTCCTCACCACCACATCCCCCCTCCTTCTATCCTTTCACCACCAGCCACCACTTCCCTCCCAGCACTCTCTCTTTTTCTATCTCTTTCCATTTTTACTCCCCCCCCACCCCACCACCACCCATCCTATCCCACCGCCTTTTATACCCCTGCAGTTAGCGTCTGCCAAAGGCCGCTTCTGTTCATCACTCACCCATGCACATAGCAACAAAAGATGCGTGGTAATTTCCCTGCGCGTGCGGCAGACCGCCGAGCCCGGTCGCACCCCAGAGTGGGGGGGGAGATGGGGTGGGGGGTGCGAAGAGGCTCTTTGCCTCGCCGCTGCTTGCTGCTGACCCCCATGTCATGCATGATCGACGTGGGGGAAGAGTGGTGGGCTGCGGCTGTGTGACTGGCAGGCCGTGGAGACGACAGTGGTGGGGCGGGGGTGGGTGAAAGCACTGTCAAAGTGGTGGTGTGATTGTGTGGGTGTATGAGTGTGTGCGTGTGTGTGTGTAAGGGCGGGGGTGGTGGGGTGTAGCTGGCGGGGGAAAGAGCAGTGCTGATGGCTTCCAACGGCCCTGGCCGCCACTGTTTGCTAAAATGACTTCCTCGTGCAGCATTGTCACCGGCTTGCTGCTGCAACGGCTCTCATCCTCCCATGCTTCATACCCTCTCTCTGTGTGTGCGTGCGTGCGTGCGTGTGTGCGCGCGCGTGCGTCACTATCAACCACAGTGCTCCCTTTTGTACTTTCCACAAACACAGCTTTGAAAATTACCGGAAAACTCTCTAAGTTCAGACAGACACCACCACAGCTGCCCATTTGCAGGACCTTATACAGTGAAAAAGCAGCACCAAGAAACAAAACAACAGAAAGCATTAATGAACAAAGCCAAAGAGGTGAATCACACTTTCACGCATGCCGAAAATACTGTGCAAGCAACAGCTCAAAATCAGCCACACAGGGGAAAGAAATATTACTGGAATTCTCTGATTGCAAAGCCTATACCCCGCAATGAAAGGGTCTGGGAGAGTGTGTATGTATGTGTATGTATGTATGTGTGTGTACGCGTCCGTGAGGATGTGAGGTTGTGAGGGGGGAGGGGTTGAGCAGGGGTGGTGTACGGTGCGGTTGCGAGGACACCTCCATCCAATCTGATCAATGGCGATATTAATCTGAGCACGAGTCAGCCCCGCCGCCCCGGCATTTGATTAAAACAGGGAAGAAATATGACGTAACCGATAAATCTGTTTGTCAAAATGGCACGTGGCTCGAGAGGAGAGGAAATACCGGCACCGATAAGGTGCTGAGGAGGTGGGGAGGAGAGGAGGTTGAATGACAGGGAGAGATGGAGGGGGTGGGGTGGCTGGTGACTGACCTCCTCAGCATTTCCGCTGCATGAGTGAAGCACTCAGGCTGAACCAAATCTTCACCTGCTTGCCTCCCACTGCACTTCCACCAAACTACCTTTCCTTCCCCTCCGACCCTCTCTTCCTCCCTCTGTTTCTTTCTCTCACCCTCTCCCACCGGCACCGGCGGATAACAAAATAATCCTCCTATGCTGTACTGGGAGCCTGAATGTGTGTGTGTGTTGTGGAGTTTTGTGGCTTCTGCAGCACACTGATGGAAATAACTCCAGAGAACAAGAGCTGGCTGAAATGTACATAAACATGCAGACCTGCCAACACTGTGAAGAACATTTCACAAATCAACACATGGATACAGTGTTATATTCAGAAAACAAAAAGTGTATTTAAATAACCGTGTGTCAAAGTTTACTGTGAAATTGTCCTGTTATTATGGGCAGCTGTTATGCTACATATTGAAGACTGGAAAGCAAAGCATCTCACAGACTAACGTCAAAAGGCAATGACTATCTCATCTGGGATTTAGCTTCTGTAACTCAATGCAATCTTTCATCCGTCCTTCTGAAAAAAAATAAACCTGTTCCTGAAGTTTCATTTCCATATTCTATGACAAGTTGGCACAAATAGCAAAACTTGCTAACTTTTGTGATTTTAACAGTGATTGCATTGTGATCACACTAAAAATACTACACCTGCCATTAAAGTTTACAGCTAGACTCGGTTTCGTCTATATCCATAAAATTCACCAAAGCTGTCTTCTATAGTCATTTTTGCAATTTGTTATCTGTAATCTCTGCTGTCTGAAAACACCCAAGCATTGGCTCCTCTCTGTCCTGCTGTTATTACAGAATAGCTCGTGGAGTCGCCACGAACATCTAGGGCTTTGGGAAATGGTGTTTGGCATACCCCACTTAAAAAAAGGAAATATAAAATGTATTACAACTATATTAGATCATATTTTAAAAACAGACTACTGTCCTTTTCTAAACATACAATTGAGAAGGGCCAAAACGCATGTGACGGTGATGACAAACAACCTTGTTCTTCAGATAAGATATCGCTTAAATGTGTGGTTTTGGAGAGCTATAACAAACAGCATTTTGTTCTTTAGTTTGAGCATCAAATATATAGCGCAGGATCCACGGCTTTTGTTTGGTGGTGCTGTGTTTCATGGCAGCGATATGGCTTGGAATAAGTGGCACAACAGTGTTGCGTTTGTCTGCATTTGTGGTCACAGAAATGGCAAAACATACAGTATATTGTAATTCTTGAGAGCGAGGAAATGTGTGGTACTTCTGTCCTCTGTCCATATAAATGTATGCTATCTCTGTATTTAAATTCAACGGCGTTGCTTGAAATTTCAGTAGAGACTTTGTATCATTGATGTTGTTTTATTAAATAATGGAATTTATTTTTGGAACATTTTGTATTTACTTTTCAACATTTTCTCGTGACTTTCAGCTACAGTAAATCCTCAGTAAACATGTTTCTGTAAGTGTTTGTATTTGTTTCTTGAAGCTAGAAAACGGCAGCGTTGTGAGTGGAGGAAAGTTAGTAAGTCTTCCCCACCCACTCGTGATGCAGTGGCACCTTAGCCCAGGGGTCAGATTAAGCTGCCACACCCTTCCTGCTCTTTATGCAGAAAATATGGATTTAGTGAGTTATTCATTCTGATCCCCTACAAAGTCTCATAAAACTTTTCCATGTTTCCTTCTCATAAATTTACCCTCTGAATAAACTGGTACAGCCTGCAGTATCAATGTTTGTAAAAGCAACCACTACTTCCTTGTGCTCTATCTCAGGCTCTATCCAAGCCGATAGACAATAAGAGCAAAGAAGTCATTGTCTTCTTTACAAACGTGTTTCCTCATTTAAGCAATTTTGAGGAATTGCAGTTAGGACATGATTCATTTACACAATGAACCGAAAGAAGACAGCAGATACTCCATAAGATTACCTTGCAGAGAACAAAATGATGGGTTGTTGTAAAAGCATCCTTGATTGTGGTTGTGGGAAGATAAACCCGTGACTGCTGTCGGAAAGAAACATTCACAAATTACATCCGCTTTTATCATTTGAGAAGGAACTACAATTTTGTTTTGGTCTGACGAAAAATACACAAGGTACCATAGTGAGGTATGAATACGTTAAATGAAAAACTAGAAAGCAAAAAAGAATTTGGATGAAAAAATGTTTTTTGGGCAACTCAAGTAAATCAGAAGGTGAAGGGAAGTGAAAAGAGTTGGAACAATATCAAGCACATATCATCTGACTTTCTTCTAATTTGAAAACAAGGTAAATATTTGTATTATTCTGGGAATGTTCTTGAACATCCTCTAATCTGAGTTTCTTTAGAATTTGTCTTAGAGCATGTAGAGCGGGCTCTACAGTTTGCTGACCTCGGGAAGGATTTACTGACCATCCAGACACTATAGCGCTTAGCCTCGGTGACGGCTCACATACACTCTATGAAGTCCCAACTTCGATTCGCACACCTTCCGACTCTCAATAAAAGTAGGCAACTCACGTTAGCGCGCAAACATGTGAATGAGACATATTTGGAACTGATGGCAGTCGCATTTCTCCTAAAAGACTTCCTCACACCTCCAGTCCCTGTGTCCAAGCTAAGCCCGGACCAGTCTCCTCCCTGAACACAGAGACCAAATTAACATGAACCCACCATCCAGCTCCTGGTAAGACAATGAACAAGTCAATGCCCAAATGTCAAAGTAACGCAACATTAATGGGATTAGTAACTGCGATGCAATTACTGAATTTCCAATTGCAATCCCGTACACTTTATAGTCTACACGTCACTGTAGGGTGTTACGACGTAATGTGTTATTGTCATTCATTATGTTGTTTAAGTGTGATAAATGGAGCACATTTTGGACTGGCGGTACAGAGAATATGTTGTTGTGTAGGTGAGGCTGTTAATGGAGTTGAAGAGGAGATGACTCATGTGCAATCCACCTCTTAATGTCACTCCTTCAGTCCTGGCTCGGTGCTGGTCACCGTGAACACTGTCTGGACTGATGAATGCTGAATGCTGTTTTTATTTAAAACAAGAATAAAATGACATTTAAAAGACTTGACAGCTTTAATAAAACATGTTGTCCTGTGAAGATCTTCATGTCAAATGGCTGCAGTCGTATAGCAAAGATCTCCATCATTTTGGGAGGCCAAATAAAGCTTTGTTTGCGTTCCTGACTTGACATGGATCCCCACCATCTGTGCGCAACTCTGCTATGAGCCCCCCCCGCACCATCATTCGAATGGGAAGCGAAGAAGAGGAGGGATGAAGGGATTAAGAAGGATGATGGAGCGGTAGAAGAGATGAAGAGTGAGGCCAAGCAGGAGGACGACGGTGGTGGAGGAGGGTAGGCCGGGATGTCACGTGACCCCTACTTCAACTCACTGCAGGAGGAGTCAGGCAGACAAAAGAAACTGTCAGCGCGCACGCAAAAGAGCGTACACGCACACACACGCACACGCACACACACACACCACAAAACTGTAGCCAGATAAAGCTGAGTGGCAGAGGGTACGGATGAGGGAATGGATTTTTTTTTTTTTAGGTCAAGCTAAACCTTCAAACATCAAGGTGCCTGGTATAAATAACCCATCTACCAAGAGGGATATCTGGCCAGCACAGAGGGGGGCAGTCAGGTCTTGACATCTACCTTCATCAATATCGTACTGCTGTGTGGTCAGAGGATGAACATTCACAGCATTGACACCAACAAAAAACAAAAATATGATTAATTCTTCATTGCTCTTTCTGTGCTAATGTGTGTGAACGATTATCATAGCTAACTGTGGAGGCTAATATAAAATCTAGCATTCTGTTATACTGTTACATGAATTCCATATCTTTATGTATATCATTTTCATGATAACTTTCTAGAGATGTAAAATCCTGTCTAATAATGTTATAAAACATTCTGTCGTGTTTTGCCTCTTGTATGCCTTTATCACGATTTGTCGCTCAAACTGGACTTCCCGAACGCCCACTAAAGTGTTCGCTACTTCCTACATTGGCAGTAAACTTTTACATTAGACATGAATCGCTATTGGACGTAAATCATCCAATATCAACGTAATTCATAGGAATACTGGGATGCGTGAGTGCATTGAGATACAGAGGCCAGTGTACAGCGGGTGGTCCAGATGTCACGTGTGCACTTTGCCTCTCTGTGCGCTTTTACAGTTGATCAGTTGTGTGTCTATTATCGTCATGGCCTGTCTCTTAGCATGCAGTTTCAGTTCCAGTGCAGTGGTGGCTGAGGAGGGGAGAGCCATATCTGGGCCCTCTTGCTAATTGAGCACAGCGCTGGACCCAAAGGTCTGCCTCGCTGACGCTTCCTTAATCCATGGCTGTTTAACGCTGGCTGTGCTTGAGTAATTAAGCAGATAATCTTCAATTAAACCGAGCTCAACCCCACAACCCCCTACCCCCATCCGGAGACAGATGGGCTTTAGAGCACACAGCTCCTCTTCCCCAAGATAAATGGTCCACTCCCCTGCCATGCAACCCGGGTGCTGCCATGCTTTATGGCAAGCGTGTGCGCCATTATCATTTTTTTTAACCACTGGACTTCAATATTGCCAGTGTGACACATACAGTATTTGGCCTTGCTTGTTGTGTTTACAGTATGGCTGGAAATTATTGTAATCTGTTTACAGATTACAATAATTTGCCAGTTTGCTGTTTCTATGTTTTCAAGATTGTGTCCATTTCGAAATGCTCATACACCGAGATCATAATTTCGAAATGTCTCGATTGTGTATGAAATAACATTTTTGTGAACTGCAGAGTACGAGTATTTATTTGGCCATTTTTCCAATTAGAAAATCTAAAATAACTTCTACAGTACTCCAAATATGCAAACTAGAATATTTTCAGCTGCAGATTATGCAATGTTGTGAATGGGAGGGGGCTTGTGTCCGGTGTAAAACCTATGCTAAATCAGATATGCAGACCATAAAATGTTGATAATTAACCGTTTAATCTGTAACGGACAATAGAAATTTGGACCGATCATAAAGTCAGATTTCCGATTGGTTGAGGCCTGGGTTGCCAATAGATGGAATTAGATGAGTCAGTCCAACGACCCCTTACAGAAACAGCTGAAGGGAGAATTTACAGCAGCAGGACGTTTATTGTGTTTTTAGTCATATTTGGGCAACAATGGTGGTCTATGGAACAGGGATCAAGTCTCATACAATACTGATTTTAGTCTTGTCATGGGAATTTTTGACAATAAGAAAGATATAGAATCTATCCTTTCAGCTTTTATGGTTTTCTGTGTTTCAGCATTGGGTAAGAAAGGAGTTTTTTCGTGATTGTAAAATTACAGGAAGCTGCTACTTATAAGAAATCAATAAAATATCTCAGCAAGGTACAGTTATAATATCATCACAAACTGAACAACATACGTCCCTTATTCAATGAGCTTAAATAGCCAAAGCACATACATTTAAGTTGTCTCATGAGACCTCAGGGCCGATTTAGTCTCACACTAATGATCCTCACATGCTTATCAGTGCTGCTAACAGTTGCACATAACCCTCTCTCCCCCTCTCTCTCCCTCTCTCTCTCCACTCCTGTTTCCACAGCGGTAATTAAGCCATCAAAGCGTGCAACCATGCCCATCCTCCGTCTCTAAGGTGAGAATATGGGCCCACATGTCAAGTGGAGCGCAGCCACCCGTGTGTCTCTTTAAAGGGGAAGGCACATGGGACAGGCAAAGAGAGAGGTGTGTGTGCGCGTGTGTGTGTGTGTGTGTGTGTGTGTGTGTGTGTGTGTGTGTGTGTGTGTGTGTGCGCATGTGGTGGGCTATCACCACAGCAGCTGCAATGGACTGGTAGAAAACACAGTGTGACGTAGTGAGGATGTCTGTAATACCCGCTGCCACACTGTGCTGGAGATCAACAGGGAACTGTGTGTGTTCAGCGTTGTTTCTTCAACAATGTTTTTTTATGAAAGAAGAATTAAAGCATAAAAACACAGCCTAAATGTGCAGGTATATTGGCACATATAAAAGCCTCTTCCTTACACACACACACACACACACACACACACACACACACACACACACACACACACACACACACACACACACACACACCTGTCCCAATGTGCTCTTTCCAGCTCTTTCATTAAATTCCACCCACACATACTCTTGCACTGCTGTGTGTAATAAATCAGTGATGTGTTCAGTGCATCCCACCAGTTATTTTATGTTTATTTCCTTGTACAAGGAACCTAACTCATCTATGTCTATTTTAGTAAATAATATCCTACATTTCCCAGAAAGCCTTTTGCCATTCCCCAGAGACCATGCATGATACCATTGGATTCAGTTGAGAAGGTAGGTTTCTATGTTTGGCCAGTTATTACTAACATAAGCAAAGCCAAAATTATACCTAATGCTTATACTTAACTAATGTTAAGCATGTAACAATGGTCAGCATCTTACTTTCGTGTGTTAGCATGCTAACATGTATTAATAGAGTTGGGAAGTGGGCAGAGAGTGTTACTCCCCATTCTGCATTGCAATTTTGTCTTTTAATGACATTAATAATGTGAGTTCACATTGAAACACAGGAGTCACCGAAATAATGAAACAATCCTACAGGTTTGTTAAGGCAGGTTTTTTTAACTATCCCAATTTAGTTTCTGAGAAATGTTAACTCTGTCAGTTTCAAATAGCGGATAACTAAAAGCACTACAATGTCCATGAGCATTGGTTTACCATTTCTATAGATGCTACGGAGAAAACCCAGTCAGACGCACAACACAGAGTGGTTGCAAAATCAAAACGCTTTACCCTTAGAGTTGTGACCAAAACACCACATCATAGCTGCTGTATTCATCCAAAAATGGACCCAAAATCATTAGAAACCATTTAGAAAAGGGCAAGCACTTTCAAAAAAAAAAAAAAAATACTTGGCAAGTGATTGGATGAACCATCTGTCAAACTCTTGCCAAAGCCAGTCAGTCGATCGATCCATTCCATCAAAAAAAGCCTTCAGTGCCGTTCTTTGCTCTTCTTTCAATGAAGAACTGTTCTCCAGTTCGGATACAACTGATGCTATTGCAGCATCTACACTAACTTCTTTAGGAGCCGCCATTGTTTTTTTGAAGGAACAATCGCCTGTTCTTGTCGTCTCACACATTTCACACAGGGATGTTGATAATTAACTCTTCAAATGTTACCAAAAATAAGAATTTTGACCGAGCTAAGTAGTAAAAAAAATTAAAAAAATCTGAGCAAACCTAGTAGTAGTGGCTTGTCACTAAAATGAGAATAGCTGGTCCACCTTAAAACTCAGTCCACCTTGAGTGACATGGCTTGGGTCTTGAGGAGTTGTAGCATTTACTCAAAGACTAAAACCTCAACTCTACACAAACTGCACTGCTACATTCACAGCTATAACATGACTGCTGTCTTCATACTCACAGTCAACACACACCGCATGCCGCCGGGCTTTCAATAGATGGGAGAAACCCTGACAGATTATGCAAGGCAGACACACAGCTGACAACCTCGCAGCTAAACTAATTGATGCGGAAGAGACTAACTGAAAAAGTGGCGGCATGAGCCCACAACAATGCGTGCAACAGCATGGCTGCAAACTCTCCCCGACAGGTGAACTGGCAACTCAGTTTCCTGTTATGCGCATACACCGCAGCTGGCAGGAAATTATGGATTTGTGCATCGGGTTATCGTTGCAGCCGGGTGGCTTGTTAGGCACTTCAACCATAGCACCCTTGCATGCAAGGGAAGAAGCTGCAGAGGAAGCTGATTGGTGTGGACCATAGACTGTATAAAATAAGTGGATGTAGTCATCATGACGTCACCCATTGGTTTGTGGACTGCCGTTTTGAAGCCTGGAGATTGGCGATTTTGCCGTCGCCATCTTGGATTACATCCGTCGCCATGATTTTGTTTTTGGCAACCAATGAACGGAAGTTACCATATTTGGAATGCAGAGGAGAGACGTAGGCGTAGGAGACGTATACGGCTCCGGTAGCGGCCTGTCAATCACAGTAAGCCCGCCCTAAAACAAACTCCACTTTGAGGTCTATTTTTCTCTAAACTGGATCATAATTTATTTATTAGACTTGAAACTACACTCGGCAGAACTGGAGGTTGCCTCCTGGTGTGGGCACAAAAGCATTACTTAAAGCCTGACAAGATGGATTTTTGTGTGAATTTGTGATTCCACAATATCACGCGAGACTCCAGCTGTCGTGCAAGGTGACTAATCTTTAGTTTTCCCCCACTGTTAAGCTGCACACCTTGCACAATTTTAAGCACTGTGGTCAGACATTTCAATTCAGAGTGCACTTTAGGAGTTACAATTGACTTCTTACCTTATGCTTTTATGTACACAGACTTGGATCTTCGACTTTTCAAACAAAGAAGCAGGTATTTTCTAACACAATTGCTCATCGTTTGATCAAAAGACTTAACTGGGAGAGTTTCATGAACATTAAACCAGCATGTTTATTGATCTGTAAAAGTCCATGATAAAAGTACAATTTGTGGTGCCTATATCTCAGGATGCATTCACAGTCTGGCAAAAAGTAGTCTGTTGTTTCAACATTATTTACTTATTTCATGTTTCTTATTTTGACATACAGCACTGTGCTTTGCCCCTGCCACGTGTCCCAGCTCCCTTTGACATGGTTTGTTTGTGGATTCAGAGAACAGTTGCAGATCAGTACAGTAGGAGCAGACCTAGAAACTCACTTGGCTTGTTTTCAGGTGGGATAACTTAACCCCATCCCAGCTGTGACAGAACATCAGAGGGGACAAAGCTCCACAGACCTTATCCAGTCATCTAAGGTCCAGGCACATGGGGACCATATGCAGACTGACATGACACCAACACTGACTTCAGTACCACACAAGTGTGCAATGTCTAAACCAAGGGCTTGTCTGTGATAGTAGTGATACATTTTTGTAGTAATGGTGCAAACTGCTATACAAATTACTTATGATATATCTATCTATCTATAGATTATATCTATCTATCTATATATACATTAGTGCTGGGCAACGATTAACATTTTTAATCGCGATTAATCGCATGATTTTTTTGCGATTAATCTCATTGTTATGCGCAAAATTCAATAATTAATTCAAAAGTAGTGTATTGCACACTTTTATTTTAAAAGTACTGCTATAGGAACAAAAGTGCAATAACAGTTGGTTTGCAAACACTTCAAACATATACAGTAAGGTGCTTTTTAACAGCAGTATTCCATTAGCGATTATTATGTCTGTATTTCAGGATATATTGCGCACAGAATATACACACAGGAGGGGTTGAGTGTGAAGGAACTTGAATTGGCAAACAACATATTATTTTTATACTATTTCACAGCTTTTATGTCAAGTTCAAAGGTGTTAAATTCGAAATTCACAGCATATCGAGTGCCTCCACACGGCTCTCAACATGGCCGAAAGCTGAGCCGGCAGCTCGTATCTAATGGTGCCAACAGTGCAAATAATGGCAACAATGCTGGCAGAGCTGCAGTCGCCGTATGAGCGCAGAGTGGCGGCCATGGGCTAGAGCCAGCTTCATTCTCTGCTCAGGTAGACATTACTCCACTATAACTTTACACTGCAAAAACTGGTTCGTTGCTATATTAATGCTCTGAATATTGTAAAGAAAACCTTAAACTTTATTATCCAAAAAGGAAATTTACTTGATTGGGTTTGCAAAAATACCCAAAGTCAACACAACGCACTAAAAAAAATAATGAAAATTAAACCAAGCTTTTAAGGATTAGACATGAATCTCTTCTGGTGATAATGAAAAATTAATCTTCAAACGCAAACGTAGATTAACATGATGAAAAAGGTATAAACCTCAAGTCACAAGCATATCTTCACGACTACATTAATGAAAGGTTATGTTTTCCATATGTGTATCTGCAGTGTTGCTCCTACAGTTAAAAACACTGAATTAAACCAAAAAAAGTCAGTTACGGTCAAAGCGCACTCACTCACACACACACACACACACACACACACACCGTCTGTAGCAGATTGCGGCGGACTCCTGTTCTACAGCGGCTGGTTGCGTTCCCTCATGTTACTGACAGCTCCTAATGGCGGTAGGAGACCTTGCGTAATTAGGAGACCGTACGCCTGCCATCACGCCCGTCTTTCAGAAGCCAATTCCCCCTGATGTTTTCCTACACAACCACAAATCCACCAACCCCCCCCCCCCCCCTCTACACACACTCACACACACACACATACAGCCCTCCACCCCTCCACCTCATTTTCTGCTCTCTGCCCCCTGAATGGCTGCCGTCTGCTCTCCCTGGCGCAGTGCCCCCGGTGGCAGCACGTGCGTGTTGTATCCCTGTGTACCAGTACCTGGGGGAGGTAATTATCGAGATGAGCAGCATGAGAGAGGAGGGCCTCCTGCGTTTTAGTGTGTGTGTATGTGGAATGGAGGTATCATGGCCGTGTAGTGTACCTGGGTGCCCAAACTTAGACATGTCCCATCAAGAACTCCCCACACTAACAAGGAGGAGATGTATGTCTATATTTCTTTCCCTAGCCATTTCAACCTCTTTCTGACAGTCTTAACAGTTTTGTTTCTTTTCTTTTTTTCCCCTCTTTCCCTAAATTTCAGTTTCCCGCTCTGCATCCACCTCTCCATCTGTTTGGTGTCTCCTTCCTAATGTCCCACATTCCTTTATTTTTAAGCTGTTTGACATCTCCGTCCACAGGACATTGAGGTTTTCAAGACTCAGCTCTCCAACCAACCTTAATGAATCCCAAACCTCTACAATGTTAACACAATACGAATGACGCAGGCGACAACAACGCATTACATATCTTGATAATTCCACCCTTACGATTGGTATCAAGTGGCTGCACCAAGATTAGGTAATGTCTAAACTAAACAGAGACTGTGATGGCAGAGAGGGAATAAGAGCCTAGTAATTATTCTCATCTTATGGGTGCTCACAGTCAGGGCAGCAGGTTTGTGATGCTTCGCGAGCAAAGAGGGACGAGATGAGACGTGTTTGTGAATGAGTAGAATTACGTGCATTTCCGGGGCTAACACGTCAACAGAGGAAGCAAACACCGAGGTACCTGAGGAACACAGCAGAGCACCAATAAACGTTAATGAGCACACCATGACACTCCAGGTAAGCTTGTCTTAATACGACCTATCGCTATGTTATCATTCGTCTCCAGATTGAATAAATATATATGAAAAATTAAGGTCATTGGTGCGATTAATTTT
Organism: Anarrhichthys ocellatus; assembly: GCF_004355925.1. NCBI lineage: Eukaryota > Metazoa > Chordata > Actinopteri > Perciformes > Anarhichadidae > Anarrhichthys > Anarrhichthys ocellatus. The sequence goes on along the minus strand of NW_022280088.1, from coordinate 2,196,029 downwards.
TCTCCACAGGGGCTGATGATGTGGTGATAATAGAGCAGGTTTGTGGTCTTCGGTCAGCAGCCAGTGGTCCTGAAGGAGAGAGATATAACCTTTGTCTCAGGGACGGCAGATATACGAGCCAGGCGAGCGCCGAGGATTATACACCGAGGTCCTCGCCAGGAGATGGGGAGGGGGGGGGGGGAGCTTGTGACCGTAGAATAATTTCAGCCTCTCTCCCTCCCTCGAGACCACACGCTGTCTGAGCCAACCAGCACCACCCCTCCACCCCCACTTCGCCTCCTCTTTCTGCCCCCCACCACCCCTTCTTCCCTCCACCTCTCCCGCCATTCCCCTAACTGCCTGCTGATGCCGGATGTCTCTTCTTCTCCTCCTCAACGTAGTGGGGAGGGAGGCGGGGAGATGGTGGCGGGGGGTTGTAGCTGGGGGGAGACCGAAACTAGAGTCAGGTTCCTGTGCTGCTGCAGCTAAGTGCTGCAGCAAATCATCCCCGCATTAGGAATATGGGCAATTAGCACTGTGGCACATCCCTCTAGACACACTTGCACCTACTCGCCCCCACACACATTCACACTAACAAAAACGTGACTCTCACATCCGCTTCAGATGTAAAGAAAACATTCATATGCATCTATATTTATGTGAAAATGTTATGTGGCCACTTGCGAAGAATCATTTGTATTTGTTATGTTGTTTTGAGATGATATTTTTAGTTCTTACATAAAATGGCAAAAATTGTCACTGGATTTTCAGTTTTCATGGATATCCAACTACAGCACACGACAACAACAACATCCTTTAAATAAGGCCGTTCGAATCACAGAGAGCATGCACACCACGTTTGATAAACCCCCCTAAACAATAAATCCATCTGTAGCATTCAGCTGCACAGAGGAGGAAATGCAGAGCGGGAGTTACCGTTCCACCTTAAGAAAGGTACCTTAAAAGATTATCTCGGTTATTTCACCGCCACTGAGCCGGCACTAATAGTCCAAGGCAGATATTGAAGAGCAGCGCGGGGCCGCAGAGATCTATTAGAAATTCCCATCTACGCGCCTCATACATATTGATTTCTGACACCAAGCAGCAATGAAAGGCCCAGGGGAATAATATATTTAGCAGGGTTTGCAGTGAGGAGGTCACAGAGTGCATAAAGATTAGCTGCACAGACCTCTGACAGGACGATGTGTGAGCCCAAATTGTAGACAGGCACGCACTTATGCGCGCAGTCACACACACACACACACACATATATATATATTCATACTGTATATACACTCACACATTCCAAGTAGAAAGCTTTTGTGCATCTTCATGAGCAAACTGGAGCTGCTCTGCTTTTTTAAGGTGTTACCCCTCCTGGATGAAAACAATGACAACAAGAAAACACATGCTGAGAGTCAACCCTCCACAGAAGGATATATTTTTGCTTTATTCTTATAATGCAACCTTTTGTCTATTTGTGAGAAAGAATCCACAGATAATTGATTCAGCACAGCGTTTGGAATGGTCTTATGCTATTATCAACAAGGAGTTCCAGCGGTGGTTGTTTACCAATGTGTCTGCTGAAAAGCATGCAGTAGGGTTATTCGAGGGCAGAGCATACATATACAGTGGGTGGACACAAAAACAGAAACAGCTGTACAGCCTAATGCCGTCCACTACAACAGATCTACAATGTGATGCTGTTAAAAATGGAAACCCTGGTTTGCTATAACTCTGGTGATACTTAAACAACATACATTGTTTTGGTTATGATAACACTGGGTTATTGCCAAAAATTAGGTCCAACATGGCAACATGTGCTGTCAGGCAATCGTAGAGGTCAAAATGAGACCACTGTTCTGCCAGACTGGCTATTTAGAAGTCAAATCGCAGATTAATATTTATATTCTTTGCAATTTTGAGTGACATATGCACACAACACGTTTGACAGGTTTAAGGTCAAACTGGAGCTTATTGTGTCCATCATTGGTCAAAATAACCAGATTGTCCTGCATAAAGAATTACAAGGCGACCGCCTCCTTCAAATGAAGTCCCGCCTCCAGCTCTCGACAAAACTGTCTTTATTGAAAACTATTTTTTTTTTAACAAGAGATACTTGGTGAATTTCTGTCATTTGTTTACGGCAATTGCGGCATTATGTCAATGTGGTGGCACTGTATTGTAATCAGCAAAGTGAACCAGGAAAAGTGCTGCCAAAATTGGGAAAGAGGAAGAAAAGAGACATCTGTTTTAGGCTGGACCACAGAGAAGCAGGAGCCAACCCTATAAATTCAAAAGTCTGTCCCTGACCGGTCATTTGACCATACAAGGTGAGGATAGTTCACCTGCACGTGTGTGTGCATGTGATCAGGATAGTCTACCTCTGCCTAATTTTGAGCCAGGGAAAACCCTGAAAATAACCATATTTTAGTTTGAGCAAATAACCCAACAGCAAGAACAACCCAAGCATTGTGTCAGTGCCACTTTGAGCCAAATTGGGTCTTTTTCTCTCCAGTTACTTTTAGTTTGCAGTGATATAACTGCAGAAGATAAGTAAAGGTGCGCACAACTATGCCAAGTATGGTTGGTCCAAGTAGAAGCTGGAAGCCGATCTATAAGCTGTGGTGGATATTTAAGACGGACGGTTTAGGTTGTACAGTTTGCCTAAACCGATCTGACTAACATGTTGGTTTGTTTTTAAACCTCTATGATTGTGTGACTGCTTGCGCTTGTTGCCACCCATAGGTGCCACATTCCATGCTCTTAGCAATTGTTATGGTGAGTAAAGTGTTATCACAACTTATTGAATCGGTGGCCAGAGCTAAAAAAAAAAAAAAAAAAAAAGTACAAGCAAAGTCTACCATGCATATTTTTGGTGATGGCTATAGTAAATGTATGTGTTGCACTATTTTAGATTTTTTTTGTGCACAACCTCTTTGTGCCCAACTTTGTCTATAGTATCTCCTCTCCCCCCTGGCATTTTGCAGTCTTGGTTGGAGTCCAGCATTGTTTCAGTGGAGGTGGTGGTGTGGTGGGGGTGACCGGAGTGATTCTGTGATGAGCTTGTCCAGGTAAAAGGGTAATTGCTTCAAAGGGGATCAGACCGCCGAGAGCGAAGCTGCGACCAGCGAGAGGGAGGGCTCGACTCCTCCGCGAGAGCACTTAACACCGCCTCCCCATCCATCCATCCTCCACACCTCTTCCTGCTCTCACCTAGCTTCCAGCTCCTGCATGCCCAATGCCATCACTGCCTCCTCTTTTTTTTTTTTTTTTTTTTTTTAACAGTCCTCCTTCCTCCCCTCCTTCAAAGTACCACTCGGCAGCCTCTTCAGAAATTACAATCGCTCAGGGTTTAGGCAATTTGACCAAATGCAGGGCCTGCATGTAAGGATAGGGACGGGGAGGAGGGGGCGGTTAAAACTGCAGGGTGAGCCTTGGGGGGGATTGGAATGAAATTACCAATTCAATGGCTGAAGCACCACACGACAGTAGCAAACCGTGGACATAAAATGAGGATTATCCGATTTTAAAAAAGGGGAAGAAAAGTGCCACAAAGAGCCTCAAGTCCACCGGAGTTAACGCCCCCAAGTTTGCTTCAACAATTGTCTAAACCAAAATCTTTTTTTTTGCCAAAACCACTCTTTATTTTGGTGAAAAACAGAGATTTGTGAGAATGTTCTTTTTAGCATCTTATTCATCTTAAAATCATAGACTCTTCATTGTTGTTGAATTGTTACAGAGAAGTGAGTAGGCAGAGAAAAAAATATGTTTCTGGCTGATGATCATTTGAGGAAGAAATACAAAACAAAGATAGAGTTCATTTCATATACTGCCTTCCTACGTGATCAAAGACTGATTCAAAATGATGGAAATAACAGGCGAGGGTAAGACGACTTTGAATTCTAAGATAAATGCAGACTTTACAGTGTTGAAAAACAAAATACTGGATCCAATTCTACGCAGAGAGACGTAGAATACAGAACCGTGGGTCATAAATGCCGAGAGGAAGACTCCTCCCCTGTGCCATTTGAAACACTGAAGGTATTCAGTGAGCACTGCTTGCTCTAAGGAAAATACCTGATTTCCCACTCCATCATGGGCTGAATGGTAGGCTTTGGGCTGACAGTCCATTTCAGAGTTTTCTATCTCACTCAAGGAAAAATGCTTGAATCATATATGATACGTGCACCACCGTCTCAGTATATTCTTTTCTCCTGATTATTGGAGGAAGAAGATCACAGATATTCTTGAGACTTTGCCTCAGATCTTTACATTCTCTCTCCATTTTCTCTTACTAAACCCAAATATGTTTTTTTTTTTTTTACACTTGTCAAGGTAAAGTATGACAGTCTGATGAGGTCGGCCGTCACACCTTGATGATGAGCCTCACTGTTTGGATGACGTGAAAAACAAGCATAAGCTAATCCTAATGCAAACCGGTGGATTTGATGCATCACAATCATTCTCCGTGCGGTGATGAATGGCGATGATGCTAACTACATCCATTCATCAGCCCACCATCAGTTATCCTAAGGTGGCTTAATGTTTCATCCACTCAGACCTCAGAGAGCAGACAGCCATCCCTCATCACAGCCAACTGGGAGAGCTCCACACACACATTTCAATCTTGTCTTGTCATCTCCCCCTCAGGCGCAGACACTCTCCCTCAAAATCATCATTTTTATCAGCCACAGTAAACCTTAGACCCTGGACAGCAGTGAAGATGCAGATTTTTATGGACTAAAGGAAAATAAAATATAAAAATCCATCCAGCAGAGCGAGTCTGGCCTGTTTGTTTATGCGTGCGTGTTTTGTGTGTATTTTTTTTTTTTTTTGGGTGGAAGCAGTAATGGGAACAGCCGAGATGGGGCTGAAGGGGTAGCTGCAATGACGGGAGGTCTTTCAGCGGGTTGGTTACAGTAAATTAGCATTCGAGCTGCGCTGCGCGTTTAGCACTTTGCGATTGGGTTCAGCAGAGGCCTCGCCCAGACTGTCCCTGGGGGAAACGTCGGCAGCAGTACAGCGGCACGATGGGCGGGACCGGGCTGTCAAAATTAGATAATAAAGCACCACGGTGCAGGCGGATAAATGCATGTGAGAGGGCATCCATCTTGCAAGCGTGTTGCTGAAGAGGATGCTGCTAAATGACAGTGAGATGTGGTGTGTGTGTGTGTGTGTGTGTGTGTGTACAAAATGACTGTGGGGAACCAATGGGAAACCAACTTTTCTTTGCAGCTCAACTTAACCCTCTATAAAAATCTCAAATAAGGAATAATGATTTAAGTGGTTTATGTTTAAAGGAAGAAGGACAAGAAAGAGAAAGAGGGAGGAAAAATGTAGAATGGGATGACCAAAGAGGTGGAAGAGAAGAAAAAGAAAAGAGAGAAGAGTGACATAGAGAGAGGGAGGAAGGAAGGAAATTAAATGTCGGCTGGGCACTTAACCTTTCCCTAATAATGTGTGGCCTGCTGAACCAGCAGAGTCCCTGATGTTTTATCAATACTCCTAATTAATGTGCAGCTGCCATATTTTTGACAGTATTTATACAATATGGTTGAGTAATGCAATCGATAATATCCATATTCATATTCTATATCTCTCTCCCTTTAAAATGTGCATGCACTTTACCATTTCAGCCGTTGTGGTAAAATTAAAGGATAAGCATGGGGGTATTCTAGATTTTTCTTGTTGTCAACGAATTCCTCCCAACAAGTATACCATCTGTGTAGCCTAAATCTCAGCTGGTTAACTTATTCCTTTGTGCTATAGACCTCCATTGTTGTCCAAAAACTATAGAGAACATATGAATAACACCGTTGTACTAGGTGCAGGTGGCTTAACGGACATTTGGTAGCTGGTAGATTTTAAAAAATTACCTTCTAAAAATAATAAATTGTTTTTTTACTACACACAGACACCATAATTTCTCCTGTCCTCTGTCCTCCTGTCTGTGCTGATGCGAGTCACTCTCTGCAGGTACCATTGGTAGAGGGAGGAAGGGCTGCTGTCTCCACCAGCAGCTAAGCCTACAACAATTTAACGAATTTTAAGATGTGTGCTACATTGGCCTACAGAGCTCCATAATACAGTAGCAATGCCCCTTGTGGAAACCAGGAAAACAGCAAACTGATCAAATCAAAATCAAAACGAACTGATAAGAGTATCGATAAGGAACCGAACAGATAAGCAGTATTGATAAGAGTACTAGTATCAATAAAATCCTAACGATACCCATGCTATGAGTGGTCGAAATATTGTATGTCTAGACCTCAGAAGTTCTCACTCTGACTTAATAAGACCAACTTCAGCAAGAAAACCTTTCATTTTTATCTTCATCTTTTTGTCTTCACAGTCTCGATATCCCAATAAATGCTTTGGAAAGGTAGGCTTGATGAAATTTGTCGAAATCCGAGACGGTACCATAGGACTCCTCTTCAGATTTCTTTCCCTTAGTAAATGGACCCCGTCTTTATAGTGCTTTGCAGAGAGACACTTAGCACACAAATAGCGATATCTTTCATCTAATCATCCATCGTTCATTCTCCTTTGGTGTACATTGTGCATGCCATTGTGAGCGGCCCTGCTGCTTCTTGATTAATGGCTTTTTCAGATAGGTAGTGCTAATGGCACTTTAATTTGTCCTACTTCCTCTCCAAGCTTCCAGGATTTCTACTCCGTCTCCTTACGCTGAAAACCGGGAGATTATATGGCATGGGGGGGC
>NW_022280088.1:2184740-2189226 GCF_004355925.1 Anarrhichthys ocellatus | reverse complement strand
GGGGGGGGTTCTATGGTGCTTCTCTTGGCCAGGTATGCTCTTATATTATGTTGAAGCGTTAATAACTTGTGAAGAGGCTTGTTGGGGTCATAGCACTTACACCATTCTTCGTGATGCTTCTGGTCATCCTCGTGAAGAGATTGGTCTTTTCGTTTTTTTATATGCCATATTGTACAGCTTTTGAACCACACAACCTATACACACTATATTCACAGGAAAAGCATACATGTATGCGTTTGTCAAAAGGAGGTTCGCAAATTCATATTTCCACTACGCATGGCTCAAAAACAGAAAAAAAGTCCACATTTACATCCCACAGACACACACTGAATTCATTTTGTGAAAGCCCAGCCTCCAGCCAGTATGATCCCTGTATCTGTGCCCATCTTTAGGGGGGGAATATGCGGCAGGCCCTTGGTTGCGTTTTTCACGGCAAAGTTGATCTTATCTGGAGGTCCATTGCTGTCATAAAGCAGAGAGCAGGGAGAAGCATTGCAGGGCATGGCGGTCATCTATCACCAGTACACAGGCTTGAACTGTGGCTACCACCACCAAAGAAGTAAATGCAACAATAGAACCAGCAATAACAAAGATTTACTGGTATTTAAAGTGTACTATAAGCCACAGAGTTCAGCATGCGTCATGCAGACAACAAAGAAGGCAGGCAAAAATCAACCAAAAATGAAATCTTAAGAAACATCAAGTATGAGGGGAATAAAAATCATGTAACAAGCTAATCTTCAGCTTTTGCAGCACGTAGCATGATTCCCCCTCCCTCTTCTGGTATTGATTGCTGCGTAGAGGAATATTGGAAATCATTTTATTGAGGCTTGTGGTAACAGGTGTATAAACAACTTCTGCAAACAAGCTCAGTGAGCGATCAGACATGTGAGGGGCACCATCGTAATCCGGACAGACCTAATTATTAATGTTCTACATTCTAAATTGAAGTACTCCTGGTGCATCCATCCGGACAATTTAGTGTTAATAACTTTTCCTGAAACAGAAAGCTTTCCCTTCTCCATTCCACTTTTACACTCATTCAACAAAAAACAAATGGAAAATGTGCGTGACTGTGTGTCAGGATGAGAGAGGAGAGCATGCTCATGTACATAATCTAAAAATCCCATGTGTCCATCTATGCATGCAAAGATGTATGTAAATGCAAAAGAAAAAACCCAGGGGGTCCAGGCAGGCTAAACGGCTCCATTAGTGAGGAAACAAGTCCGCTGTGGTCCTGATTGGAAGAAAGTCACACTAATGGCAAAATAACTGTGGCCGTTTCTTTACTAGTTTTAGGGATTTTGGGCTGCTGGGTTTACAATGCAATTGACTGTTGATGAACGTGAAAATTACATTACAGATCACATTATTCCCAGCATTCCAGTTGGCCTCTTCACCATTGATGAGAGGGCCGGTGTACTTCAGGGTGAAACCAATAATGAGCTTAACTGAGATTTATAGCAGAATAGAATAAAAAAAAGAGATGTGTGGTTCAAACACGGATCAAGAGACAAAGGCCGCCGATCAGGCCACAAAGGCACATGGGGTGGAAGAGAAGCCTGAAGCAGTGTACAAGTATTAAGATGTATACAAGTAGTACATTAAAATAAATCCTAAATGGAATTTTTTTATAGAATTTCAGCAAAGAAATGCAGAATCCAGCACTGCAAGGCAAGCACACCTTCCAGGTAGGAGTCCACCTTTGTCAACATCATAACAGTACTATTTACCACATGATGGACAAGATGGAGATAAAATGATTGAATTAACTTGACAGAGTTGTAATATTCTACTTCATAGTATTATAAACCACTGTGCACCTCATTGATGAATAAGTCAAACTGAACTTCCTAGGTTGTATTGTATCTCACATTTCGTAACACACCTTTAACAATGTGGACGCTGACTAACAACAAAATAAGAAGAAGTATATACTGTCATATAACTGGCTAAATAATTCCACACCGTGTGGGTAGGAACAATCCAAATAAATGATAGTTACAGTTAGATGGCAAAATATTTAAGTTGGTGTAAAGTTATAGACTGAAGTATTTTCTTATCCATTTAGATATTTTACGTAAGTAACAGCTAACCACTGTATTTGTTATTTAATGCAGGATTTAAAAAGCATTTGTTCTAATAATATGATCTTTTAACTGTCTTCCTTCTGTGTACAGAAAAGACTGGAAACCATAAACAACAAACTAGTGCTTTGTGTGCGACCACAGCCCTGTAAAATAAGGGGAGCAGGCAATAAATCCTCTATTTCTCAGTGGCTACGATGCCGGTGGTCGTCGATTTCTCCATTTCCATCTTTTTTTTTTTTTGGTGTTTTTTTTTTTCATAACAAGGAAGGTTCGGGGTGGGCATATCGTTAATAACGGAATAGTGATTCATCATTTAATTATGATTTGACAAATGCTCGCGCCTTCCCCATTCTCGGCATCCTCCTCCCTTTCAATTCTCCGCTCTGCCAAACTGTCACGCACTCCCCCCGTGGGATTAATTCGAGCTGTCTGTCTTTGTGAGGCTGCCGGCGCTCTCGGGGCGGCGGGTGCACGACACTGTCAATGAACAGAGAGCCTGACACTTCCAGGGAGCCGCACACAGACGCACGCTCCCCGCTCCCCTTGTTATTGTTTTCACCTTAACCCCTTCCTGCTTGCTTCCCTGCCTGCCTGCCTGAGTGTATGTGTGCGCACCTTCCTCTCCTCCCATCTCCTCGCCTCTGTCTCCTTCTCCTGCTTTCTCCCCTGGTTTTTCTTTGCCCCCCTCTTTTCTGTCTATCTTCTCTCTCCTGTCTATCGCTCCCCATCCACCCTCCCACCAGGCGCTCTCCTTCTCTCTCAACACTTACAGAGAGAGGGACAGCAGCATCAGGAGGAAATATCACACAAAGGAAACGGTTGTTGTAGCACCAATGGAAAGACAGTGTGAACAGAATGGGGAAAGTCAAATCAATCAATTAAAACATTTATCCGCACGAATATAAAAGTTCAGAGAGAGATAACACATGTTAAGACTTAATAACTGGCCACAGCGTGCGCAGGATAGAAACTAAAAACTCAACGGACCCATTTTAAACCACGTCGAGCCGCCTGGTGGCAAGTGATGCTAATGGGTGGCCATTAAAAAAAAGGCATGTTTGAGTTGAACTGGAGCGCCTGTGTAGCCAAATCCAGCAGGCCTTAGCCCCAGCTGGAGAGATAAGGTTTAATACCAGGCACAGGGCCCAGCCTTATCTCCCCTACTGATAGAGAGAGCACCGGGGGAGAGGGGAGGGCAGGAAAGGAGAGAAAACAAGAGGGACAAAAACAAGTGTCTTGCAGGGTCCCTGGCTGGCTGGCTACGTGAGTGCGTCCTCCCACCGTTGGCATAGAAACTAATCCACGTTCACATTTAGCACCTGACTCGTTTTTTTTTTTTTTTTTTTTCACCTCCCTCTGTCTCTCTCCACGACCATGGTGCAGTGGGAGGTGGGGGAGGAGAGGGTTTCCGTGAGTTTTCTCCCTCTCATAATGATGCCCGTAGGAGGGAGGGGGAGAGAGAGAACAGTGAAGGAGGGAAGGGTGAGCCGGCTGGCTGGCTGGCTGGCTGGCTGACACCCTTGGCCTGGAGGATCCAGCTGTGTCTCTCTGTGGGACACGCACACGCACACACAAACACACACACTCACACACACACCTAGATCCTCACTGTTGCTGCGGTTCGACATCTTCTCGTTACGCCACACTTGAAGGACGGCAGACATTATTGGAGACAATATTGATTGACCAGGCTAAACACACATAAACTCGCTGCTGGGAATCATGAATTGGTTCTGGCCAACGTTTAATTTTCCCCAGAGGTTTGTAAATCCTGTCATGTCTCACATTCATTAAAACACACAGCGGATGTTGTTGTCTAAGCACTCCGCTCTCAACCTCACTTCTCTTCTCATGCACACAAATAAACTGTTTTATTGTGAATACCTAATACCTAAAGTGTTCACATTGTTCAAAGAAACTTGATTCTTCCAGTCACCTGGCTTATAAATGTCTGGAAGGATATCTGGTACGTCTCAATAGTTCCATAAAGAAACCATAAGTGGAAAGAAGGGACTTTGTGTGAAGAGAGTGTATGTGTGTTGAAGTTTTTCATCTTGATTAAAACTAGAAAAGCAGCTGGATACACCCTATTTTACTTGTGGTGTTGGCTGAAACATGAAAGCTGCTTCACCTTTACGCTAAGCCAACTGGTGATGGCACTCAATTTTTCAGACACCACACTTGGCACCTTGCTTACTTCCTCATCTTTGCGGCGCAGGCAGGCACAGAATCAAGAAGCATCTAATTAAACCAGCTTAGATTTAGGCATGCTGTTGAAAGATTGATGTGTACTTTATAGGGATCATTTTTAAAGGTGTTCTTAAAAGTGAAAGATGTAGCATCCATAAAGTTGTTTTACTCACAATGGACAATTTAAAAAAAAAAAAAAAAAAAAA
>NW_022280088.1:2177166-2184640 GCF_004355925.1 Anarrhichthys ocellatus | reverse complement strand
CCCCAAAATCGAATCAGTCCATCCTTGAGTTGGAGGTTTGTGCCAAATTTGAGGAAATTGCCTCAAGGCGTTGCTGAGATACCGTGTTCAGGAGAAAGGACCAGACGATTAGACAGCTGCACAAAAAGGATCAAAATGGATGCAGCAAAATGTCGCCTTTCTTATTGAGCAAATTCTTCGTCCTTGTCAAAACCTCTACCTACATTACCCACAATGCAACTTGACTGGCAACAGCGATTCAGGTGTGTTAGTATCGGCTAATGTAGCCTCAAGCTGCTAGCCTCAAGCAGAGATGGGGGGCGGGTTACAGAGGTCTGCTAAGATCACTTGTTTTTATCTCCACAACCACATTTTTTCATTTTCAGACTCGTAGTCTTCAGCCCCAACCAACGCTGACTCAAGTGACATCACTTGAAGTTTCCCTGAACATACACGCTTACATTTCATTTATACAAATGGAACAAAAAAGTTGTGAATGCTTGTTTTAGTGAGTTTAAATGTAAACACACCTGACACATGCAATTAATTTAAGGGGATTACTATCATACTATCAGGATGTTTAAAAAAAAAAAGATTCTCTACAATCTGTGCATCCCTATTGTGCATCCAGAGACGTTTTTGGAGGCATCAAAAACTGGCTTTAATTTGGTTGGAATCTAATTTCTAGAGCACACAGACATCTGACTCACTGACCAAAATGTGGATTTAAAAAAAGGTTTGAAAAGGGTATTTTAAAATTGTGTAATTGTGCCAGCATTTTGATAGTCCGTCACAGAGACGCATTTCCAAATTAACTAGTTAAATTGCAACGTGGCGCAAAGACACCTATTTGACAACAACTGAATGAGACACTCGCATAAACAGACCAACTTCATGTTGTGCATATACACAACTGCGAACATACACTCATAAACACACCGCCACAGCCTGATGGGCTTAGCAAGGTGTTTATTTCTTCCCTTGACGTTGGTTGGCTCTCTCGCGTCACTCAGTCCCCCCCCCCCAGTGGTGCAGCTCCCCCTCTCAGTCTCTCCCTGTGACATCAGTCAATGAGCTGGAAGAAGCAAGAGACGAAAAGAGGCTGCTGGAGCGCCATCTCACTTCTACCCCCTACTCCACCCCACCTCTCTTTCATTTGTATGTGTGTGCGCGCTCGTACACTCACACAATAGTCTCTTAAGGCTTTTGGAGGATGCTGTATGAGAGGAGTCTGAGGTGCTTTCCCGTGGCTGTCCTTCAACTCCCCACTTACCTTTCAGAAGAGCTCCCTGCTTCTGCGCTGCCCATGTCACAGCCATTGTCCCTAATTAGGGATTCAGGACCCCAGCCCATTCAATTAATGTGCAGCCACAATGCACTACAGATTCACCCCACTTTTCACCCTTTCACCCCCTCCCCTGTCGCCCTAAAAAAAAGCCCTTTCCAACCTCTTTCTGCAGCAGAAGCAGTTTAGAAGGGCTGATGTAAAAAGGACATTAGTGTTGAGAGTACAGGAATGATTTTTGGTAAATTCAGAGGAACAGACTGGAGCTAGTTTAGCAAAAAATCTGCCGTTAAATCAGAAAAAAATAATATTGACTCATGTCATCACTGGCAGCAAAAGGGTTACACAGTTAAGAGTAAAATCATCACTAAATATCTTCCTCTACCTGAACTGCAGGAGGATAATGACTTTTTTACACTTCTCACAGTGCATGATTATGACATAATGAAGAGGTCTCATGTATGCAGTCATACTGTATTTGCATAAGGGCAACTGAAGTCATGACACACTGGTAGTGCAAAGGCTTAAAGACAAATGGGCTCATTTCCAATATGTCACCGGTTTAAGTACCTGGACTTGTTGGGAAAATCTGGGCAGGGTGATGAGAAGGAGAAAGTGTCTGCAAATACGGTCCCAGCTTTTCCGCTTCCAGTAAGACACTTAACCTCCAGCTGTTCTGATGGAGCGGCTCAGTGGCCGACAGACTACCATGTATTACTCCAGACAAAATGAGTTTTAAAGTAGGTTGCAGAAAGTCCAATGATTCATCAAAATATGAATTTGATCTCCCCCTTCCCCTCTAGATATCTAGGGGAAGTAAATTTAAATCCATTTGTGACAAAAAACAAACACGGATTTACAATCTGAACCACATATGATACGACACAGCGTTTATATTTAGAGCCTCAATATATTTAAGTAGAAACTCCACAAAATACCTTTTAACAGGGAACAAGACTTAGGTCCCTAACTTAGCTGCTCAAGCGCAACCACAAGCAGTGGATCTTGGGTACACCAGCAGTGGGGGCGTCTCCAAGTACAGAGCCCCCAAAGGATCAGGTCACAGTGAGATTTTCCAATTTTGCGCTATACTTCACAATATTTGTTGCATTCCTCCTGATCCATAGGACCAGTTGAGTGTGTTGGTCCAGTCCAGATTTAATACACTGCCAGTTTAGGAGGGATGACGTGACATTTTCCATTATGCATTTATTGCTCATTACTCCCTTCAAACGGCGGAGCTCTGACAGCATACAGCCACTGGCTGTGAGCCCACCTGCAAATGTGCTGCCTGGCTGTGATGATTGAGGCTGGGCATTCTGGATAGGGTTAGGAATTGGACTGCCTGCATTAGTGGTTGAATCTATGATGCTATGGATATGGCTAGGTAGCTGTACTGACTACTCCTAACTGTTCTTATTAACCTTAGCCAAGACAGCATTGTTGTGCTGCACAGGATTTGAACCCACAGTGCTTCTCAACGCTCAGCCAGCACAACCTGTTCACTACACACATACAACCCCTACATGCGGTTCGGGTTTCACCCATTACAAACTATTGTGTCACGGCCATAATCATACGAAGGCAGAGCCGTGTTTTGCAGCCACAATCACAGCGACAGTAACGGCCAAAGCGATGTCCTCCCACAGCTGTAGCCATACTCACAGCTGCGGCCTGCGTCAATCCGCCACAGTAGCAGGTCACATCAAATCGTAAAATGTGTCACAACAGCGTTCACACTAATACATTTTTAAGAATAAAACGTAGGGGTGTGTGGTGGTTTTTCTAGCCACCTGCTGACATTTGCAGGTGACTTGGTAATTTAATCATGCTAAACACAGTGGACGATGATGCGTAATGCCACTGCTCGCTGGCGAGGCAGGGATTCAACAAACTGAAGAAGAAGCTTTTCATACAGTCTACATCAACTGCGACAACAGATACTGTAAGAATCACTCACATTACAGTGATTTATAGATCACTGCAAGTCTGCTTTACCGTGAATTAAGGGTTAATGTTTGTATTAAGTTGCTGTTGTTGAAACCAGAAAACAGACGTGGTTCTGAGACGTCTATTCTCAATACCCATTCTCCGCCAAAATACCAACAACTCACTTTGTCCTGCCTCATTTAAATGAACCTCCCACCTGTGCATCATGCGCTGTACGCTGGGCACCATGGGCAAAGTGAATTTCAAAGTCAGAATGTCGAGCCCTGGGAGTCTACAGCCATGCGAACGGCTCTTTGAGACTGTAGTTAGACACAGGGATGCTTTGAGCTAATTGCTAAAGTCAGCATGCTAACATGTAGACGATAACAATGCTAACGTGCTCATGTTTATCCTTAGCGGATGTCTTCTCGGCACCCAAGACGTATAAAAGAGGCGTGACACACAGCTGGAATAGTCTCAAACCATATTGCAATTGTAAGTTGTCAGGTCCTTGATTCAATCGTGTCATAAACAAAACAAAAAAATTAAGTAAATAAATAGACGGACAGAGTTAAAATAGTAATTAATACTTTTCATAGAAACATTTGTAGCACTTCACACAATACAGACATGCCGCGTTGTGAATTGAAGTATACAAGTTATTGTAAAATTGGAGCTGTGCCCCAGGTCATATTTAATGGATGTTGCTTTAAAATCGAGGCTCCGATATTAGGATGTCTCATTTTGTTGTCGCCTCCTGCGCTCGCATCTCCCATGGGAGGGACTAGGACACAAAGCGAGGAAAGCAATAGAGGATGTACAAACTGGGAAATGGGAATGGCCCCAGGTATAATGTTTACCATGGTCACCATCTTAGCTTAGCATGTTAAAAGAAGCTAACATTTACGAATTCTAAACACAAAGTAAAGCTGAAGGGAATGATTTGTTTGCAGGTGTTTACTCAAACCATACAGGGCCAAACTATCCGACCCCTATCGTCCACAACGCTCTGCTCCTGCCAATCAGCCTGCTGCTCCCTCAATACGAAGGGGGCCCAGCTACCGCTTAACAAAGATTGACCGTTTGCCGTCTTGGCGCCACAATGGTGGAATGAACTCCCCATTGACACCAAGACAGCAGAAACTCTACACATCTCATGTCACAGACGGAAAACTCATCCGTTTAGACCACACCTTGGCCCAGAAAATATATACAGTATATAAAAAATAAAAGCTTTTTCTCTATCTCCTATCGTCACTAAATGGAGCACTTGAAGTAGATCACCATATTTGATAACTGTATATGCAAATATACAGTATATACACATATCTTCACACATAAGAACATTGCTCTCAATTTCGGCTATTAGAGAAAGCCGTTCGATATCTAATAGAATTCATCCTTAACAGACATTAAGGATGAGTAACTACAGGATGGATGGATTCATGGCAATCCACCAAATAGTTGTTGAGACATTTCCCTTCAAACCACGAATGTGAACCTCATGGTGGCGCTAATAGAAAAAGTCAGGAGATCACTAAAGTCAGCCGGCCTAATCCTCTGGAGAACGCGCACGTCTATACAAATGAATGGCAATCCACCAAACAGTTGCTGAGATATTTCAGTCCGGACCAAAGAGGTGGACCACCAGACCGACATCGGCATCCCTAGAGCCATGCCGCAGGCGTAGCTAAAATAAAAAGGGAGAATCCTTTAGGAGGAGAAACAGAGGAGGGACAAACAGATACTCAAACAGTGCAGCAGCAGTTAGAATTGGCAGAAGTAGAAATACAATAAACAGTACGTTAAAAAAAAGTGTGTCACAGATACAGTAAGTGTAATAACGTTCAGGCAACGTGTAAACGCGATTGCAGTGAAGACTGGATCACACGTCTTGTGACATTTAACACAATCCCCTACACGTGATATGTAACAATACAAATATAAATGATGTACAGTATATAGGGCTTATGAATTACCTATGGGTCTATATAAATATAAACATAAGCCAGAATCTCACAGCGTACGATGGGTACACACAGCCCTGCAGAGGCTGTGAAGACACCTCCAACTGAATGATACTTATCTATTCTTCTGTGTCAAATGATTCAATTACTTACACTCACCCAGACAGGAAATTAGGGATTTTATGTATGAAGTATTTTGAGGGGGTAGGAGGCGTGAACAGGCTTCTTAATGAAGCAAGCCTGCCACCGTTTATAATGAAGATATCTGAGGAATGGGAGAATTATTGCCTGACCTGTAGACCTTTAAGAGACATTTACAAACGCACACACACACGCGCACGTATTTGTCAATGAAAGATGAATGTACCTATTGGAAAATCTTTGTTTTATTTGAATGTTGGGTCACTTATCCACCCTCTATTTAATCATTCATTCATTTTAACTGCCCTGTTCATTTTCCGGCTTACATGTTTTTTGACTCTGCTGTTTAGTGCCAAAACAGTGAATATGTGCAACCCAAGTTGTGCAATAAAACAAAAATACAGAGAGAAATGTAAGATTAGTGGACACCTTTGATGCCGACATCGAATAATGAACTGTTAATATTGCCGTTACCGTCTCAAAACTGAGGCTGAACTTAAAACTATTGAGATCAACAAAACTGAATGGATTAAAATGGGTGAATGCTGGTAATCAGGGGGTCCCAAGTTTGACTCTGGATACCATTGGATCGGTCACTGCACATGCTCAGAGTATGCAAACATTTAGAGAGCTGCCAAAATACACATCGTAACTTATGTCATCATGCCATCAAATAAACAAACTGTGTATGTGTGAATGTGTATAAAATGGATAGATATAGGGCTGGCCAATATATCGATAATATATCGATATTGTGATATGAGACTAGATATCTTGGATTTTGGAAATCGTAATATCTTTTCCTGATTTTACAGGCTGCATTACAGAAAAATGATGTCATTTTCTGAACTTACCAGACTGTTATAGCCGTGCTTTTATTTGCCTTTACCCACTTAGTCATTATATCCACATTATTGATGATTATCTATAAAAAATTCATTTGGTTAAAAATATTGTGACATTTGATTTTCTCCATATCACCCGGCCGTAGATAGACAGATGGGGGCATTATGGTGGAAAAGTGGTCCGGGATGCTTGCCATACAACCGCAAAAGCCCCGGTTTGTATCCAACAGGGGACCTTTGTTACATCATCCCCCTCTGTCCACACATTTCCTGTCTTCCTCTCTGCTGAGTATTTTTCAGGAACTTTCACATCCTTTATAAGATTAAAAGGATAGATTTGGTAAAGAATAAATATTTGTTGTCGGCTGTCAAAAAACTCAAATCTCAGGTTTATCTCATGAAGCTGACGTTAAGTTGAGATTTGACTATTTAGAAAGGGATTTAGACAGACGAAAGGCAGTCACAAAATTGCAAAGATTCACAATGTATTATACAATGTGATGCCAAGTTACTTTCACATATGGCAGCCGAGTTAAAACAGACTTGGAACTGCGTTTAAAAAGACAAATGGAGATGGAAATGTTAAAGAAATAAGAAGAAAATAAAGAAAACCTACATAATTATGAGCTATGCTCAAATATAAAAGTATGGTGTCAAAACTTTGCGCTACGCATTATGTCACAACCATATTGAACTTTAAGTATCAATCTGTATACTCCATAGTATACAGTATAAAAACACCTAAAACATGTAGTTGTCCACCTGATTTTGACACTGAATGCAGCAAAGGGCTGAACATGCAGTCTAATGCCGACAATCATTGCAGCTGGTGTTATTCTTCAGCTTTTTTTTTAATTTTCACCACAACTAGTGAAGGGCAGGAGCTTCATTCTAAGTGGAATGTGTTTATCCTTCACAAATGTCAAACTGTTGTTGTCACAGTGCCGTTGCTACAACAGCCATGGTGTGCGGCAAGAAACTGCCCCATGGGCATATCACATAAACACACAGGCACGCATGCCCACACACATACAAACACACCTGTAAACATATACCGTGCACCAGTATGTCACAAACTGTCTCCTCCTCTCATCACATCCATATACAGTTCTCCTCCTCCTTCACTGCTATCCCACCCCAGCCTCAAATCCACACACTGAGCCTCCCCCGATGTTGTGGCCCGCCCGTGACAGTAATTGAGGGAAGCTGGCCGGAACAGCGCGAAGATGGGGGAGGAAAAAAAAGAAAAGGGAAGGATAGGAGGAGGAGAGAGAGAGAGAGAGAGAGAGAGAGAGAGAGAGAGAGAGAGAGAGAGAGAGAGAGAGAGA